>NC_134812.1:23529379-23536879 GCF_046742065.1 Oratosquilla oratoria
TCAGCCAGTGATAAACCGTCTTCTCGCAGCCGCTAAATGTAATCAACTAAACACAGTAAGGCCGAGTAAGCAACTACCCAATACGCCGTAAAATACAGTAATTACGTAACCAATTTGCTTAATTCAATCTGTTCAGTTAAATTCCCCCAGTTTAAACCAACACTAAAAAAAAAATTCAGTTGCATTTATTTGTATCCAAAAACAAGGAAGAGGGAGACAATGCATTACCGGTGAACGTCAGTCACCGGCTTAGAACGCCACAATCAAAACATCTTGTGTAGGATGACAAATATAAGAAATTCAAAGGAGTAAGATGAAAATTAAATTCAAAGTGTACGATGGTAAACTATATACATAAAATTCAAACGCTGAGATCGATTTCAGCAGTGGGATAAAAATTACACTTTTTCAAACGCTCTAGTCAAATTTCTAATTCATTATGACATCTAACATGTATAAAGTAAACGTTAGAATCAAAATATCATGTGTGGGGTGATATGAATATACGAAATAATAATGCTAGAGTAGGATGAAAATCAAAGTCAAAGTGTACGATGACAACCTAAAGACAAAATCTCAAATGCTCGGGCCACCGTCTGGAGTTGGATGAAAATGACAGACGTTTTTCAAACGACATTGTCAAATTAGTATTTAAATTCTACTGTTTGATCTATATATGTGAGGTGACTACTGATTTAGATAATGTGAGAAGATGATTTGAAAAACGTCTGTCAGTTTCTAGACTTGGTGCCAGCTGGCAGTGCACGATGCTGAAATGTTATCAGCTCTAGGCGAGGACTAACTTGGATCGCAGAATTAGCGGTCGAGAACGGTACTATTGCACAGTTGAGCCGTGTACGTGTTTCTGTGTGTATGTCGCGCCGTGTGTGTGTATGTATGTGTGTGTGTGTGTGTATTTGTATTATGCCTTGTGTGTCTGTGTGTGTGTGTGTGTGTGTGTGTGTGTGTGTGTGTGTGTGTGTGTGTGTGTGTGTGTGTGTGTGTGTGTGTGTGTGTGTGTGTGTGTGTGTGTGTGTATTATGCCTTGTGTGTGTGTGTGTGTGTGTGTGTGTGTGTGTGTGTGTGTGTGTGTGTGTGTGTGTGTGTGTGTTATGCCTTTTTTATTGTGTGTGTGTGTGTGTTATATTTTCCCTTCATATATGTATGTGTGTGTGTGTGTTTGGGTGGGTGCAGGTGCTGTGTGTGTGTGTGTGTGTGATTCACCATGATTCATCATGGTCTTTCACCATTGTCTTGGATCACGTGTTGGACTCGTGATCGACAGCTAACCCCTCCCCCCCCGCCCACGAGAGTTCAAGTACCAACCCGCAGCGCAGCGATACTGAAATTATTTCAGCCCTGGGCGGGATTCGAACCCGGACCACCGTAGTGGCAGCCGGGAACTTTACCAACTGCGCCACGAGTCGTGCGTGTGTTTGTGTTTGAGTGTGTAATATGAGCCTATTCGACGGGGGCGCTGTTCATGGTAAACGGTTGGTTGGCAGGTTGGTCCGTTACATGCTACTAATACCAATGTCTTGGTCTAACAAAATAAACCACACAGATAATTATAAACCAAATATTACATTGAGGAGCTCTAAGATATATAAACAAAACCAAAGAAAGATACGTTATAACTTTCTACTCACACGTTGCTATCTACAGAGAATATAATGAGAATTAAAGGCAAAGGAGGATTTCATGAAGAACATGGTACACACACGCTTAAAGTTCATTTAAGCTTTTACTAACGTAAAATACCTTTGGAATCCTTTCTCTGTGACTGATGTATAGCACTGTTTCCCGTGGACGATTTTAGTACAATTTTCTATGCTTCTGCTGCCGCCACAAATTACACTAATCAACGCACTAGAAACACAAGCTGCACTCGGACGGGACGATATGCTTCTCCATTTTCTAGAATGTTCGTCACTAAGCATAAACAGATCACTTATTACATTTATCCCATTCTTCATTATTGCAAATATCATAACACGTATCAACAACACTGAGTAAGATATATTTTCTATGCAGATATAGCACCACCATTTAAACAGACACTGACATTCAACTGTATGGTACCGCTGCTACCGACTAAACAGTTATGACGTCATACTAGAGCCGCGCCGAAGCTCCATTGTATAATATGAACGTTCTAAATCTAACGGTCACTCATCTATGTACCCATCCGCTTCGGATAATGATTCATGTATTTATAGTTTATAAATTCAATATCAATCAATTGATTATTGATGAGATAATAAATTACTTATATCGATTGTCGATTGTGCGTTCGAGATTCCGTGAGGACGACATTACGTCATAGGCTTGTCGTCACTTGTAGGTGATGACTTTCCAGTCAATCACGTAAACACTTTAGAAACGTACACGGAACAGAAATATGATATTAATAAATCTGCAGATATATCATACTGATTTATTGTATTGAGAAACAAGCAAAGGGAAACAAGTAAAGGAAGCAGTGGACGAGTACGTGATTACTATTATTCCTTTTGTGACCAAGGGGCAGTATTGTAGTGGTATTTGCGCGTATATAGGCGAGTACTCCAGCTCTTTTTCTGTGCCTAATTATTCTTTTGGTTAACTGCACTTAGCAGTGCCTCAAAAGTATAGCAACAAAGCTGCTTGCTATTAATGAAATCTAGGATTTATGGAGGAAGGGGATGTATATATATATATATCTATATGTATGTATGTATATATGTATGTATGTACGTACGTACGTACATAGGGACGTATATATGTATGTATGTATGTATGTATGTATGTATGTATGTATGTATGTATGTATGTATGTATGTATGTATGTATGTATGTATGTATGTATGTATGTATGTACGTACGCATGAATGTATGTATGTATGTATTTATGTCTGTTTGCATGTATGTATGCACGTATGCATGTATGTATATATCTATGTATGTGTGTATGTACAGTATGTATGTATGTATGCACGTATGCATGTACTGTATGTATGTATATGTCTATGTATGTACCTATGTACGTGTGTATATATGTATGTATGTATGTATGTATGTATGTATGTATGTATGTATGTATGTATGTATGTATGTATGTATGTATGTATGTACGTATGCATGTATGTAGAGGTAGGTAGGTAGGTAGGTAGGCATATATGTATGTATATATGTATGTATGTGTGTATGTATGTATGTATGTATGTATGTATGTATGTATGTATGTATGTATGTATGTATGTATGTACGTATGTATGTATGTATGTATGTATGTATGTATGTATGTATGTATGTATGTATGTATGTATGTATGTATGTATGTATGTATGCTTCTATTCAGCAAAACATTACAATTGCAAAGGGCTTATCCGTATACTACGTTACCATCTCCCCATGCTAGATGAAACATTATTACCAGCCAAAGTAAGGGTGCATCAACCTTTGCATCAATCAACTCATTGTTGCATCAACGTAGTTGTATTTACAAAGCAAAATCACCATAGAGCTACTGTATATAGAAGTGTTATTTGTTTGCATTCAACAATGAAAGCTGTATTCCCATAGGTCATCAACGCCTAATTCTACAATAATTTACGACTAGATTATATTATCATAACTTCACAGCTACTCTAAATCGAATTGCACGTATATCAAATGAAGACAAATCACACCTACTTTGCTCTACAAGTTATATCTCTAAGCAGATGCACATAATTCCACATCTACATAAAGTCACATCATTTGTATAAATTTCTGTGATATCACGCAATTGAATTACGCGTGTGTAATTCCGCAATCATTCATAAATGTATCAGGTATTCTGAAAGCCTTAATTAATCATCTCAAGGCCAAGCATTCTAGCACTTCGTTTGTGAATCAGCTTCACCTCACACTTCCTCCTCCTCTTCCTCCTCCTCTTCCTCTTCATCCTAATTGTCGTTCCTCTCCTTCAATTCCACCTCCACCACCACCTTCTTCACCCCAAATTCCACTTCACCCTCTGCCTACACCTCCTCCACATTCACTTCCACCTCCACATACATCTCCAACACCTCCACATTCACTTGCATTTACATCTTCAATCCAATGCCTCCCCCTCTTCCTCCTCCTCTTTCTCCTCTTCCTTTTCCTCCTATTTGTCATTCTTCTTCTATTCCTTTACATTGTCTTCAATTTCCTTTTTTTCTCCCTTATAATACCCCTCCTACTTCTGTCCCTTCTCCTTTTCCCCTTCCTTCTCCCTCACTCCCTTGCTCTCTCCTCCCCCTTTTCCAATTTATCATCCTTTTCCTACTTCGCCATTTTGTATTACTATTTTCCTCTTGGTTCTGTTGTTACTCTTCTTCCTCCTTCTCGTTCTCCTTCTTGTATTTTCCCTTCATTTCTAGTGTTTTTCTGTTCCCTTCTTACCCCTCGTTTTTCTCCTCCTGTTCCTTATTCTTCTATTTTCCCTTCTCATACTCCTTTTATCTCCTCCTCCCCCTCTTCCTCCACAATCTCCTCCTCTTCTTCCTTCATCTCTCCTCTCTTCTCCTATTCCTCCTCTTCGTTTACTTCTTGCTCCTTCTCTTCTTCCTTTTTATCCCACTCACCCTTCTCTTCTCCCTCCTGTTTTTTCCTCCTTTTCACCCTACTTAGTCTCCTTTTCCTCCTCCTCTTCCTCCTCCTCTTCCTCCTCCTCCTCCTCCTACCTTAATGCATTCGGCAGGATGTCAATACTGAATGATATATTCCGCCCGCCAGAGCTGATCCAGCGGGGTGAATTGGTGGGTTGAGACGGGGGTGTAGATATGGTGGGGGGAATGGGTTGGCGTCTGGATTAACCCGCTCGGAAGTGATTTTATCTAATAATCCATTCTGATTGCACCAGGTGATTCTTATTTACCTTGCAAAAATGTCTTCACTACTTAAAAAGGAGTGACACAGCGCTGAACTAGTTTATATATATATATATATATATATATATATATATATATATATATATATATATGTATATATATGTATATATATACATATATATACATATATATATGTGTGTGTGTTATATATATATACATATAATATATACATATATATATGTGTGTGTGTGTGACCGACAGACTGAAATACGAGATCAAAATAAAAAGAGGACTTAACGTAAACATTTAAATCGGGGAAACAACTTGGATCCAAATATAATGATTTGGCAGGACTGGTTAAAAAGTATACGCGCACAATGAAAAGTAACTATGAAATTAAGGTTGTCAGACAAGCGAGATCCAACCCCAAGAACTTCTTTCATCTCTACAGAACAAAAAATAAGAAAAGGATAGCCCAATTTAAAACAGTGAAAATGTCATGATAGAACCGGAGGGGTAAATGAGTGAGGATTTTAACAAATATTTTCTCTCTGTGTTTACTAAGGAGAGGTTACATAAGGTATTTGACTGCGATCCAATTTTCAGTGGGGATGAAGTAAGTAGACTATCAAATATCAGAATTAGTAAGGTAGAAAAAGTCATACAGATTGAAAGACTTAAAGCTACAAAATCCCCGGGTCCAGATGATCTTTTTCCGAGAGTGCTTAAAGAGTGTAAATTTGAAATCTGCAGCCTGTTAACAGAAATATTTAGTAAGCCGGTAGACATTGGTTTTGTGTCTATTGCTTGGGGGCAGACAAACGTTGTTCCTGGTTTCATAAAGGCAGATAAATCGTCTATATGCAACTACGGGCCAATCAGTCTGACGTCAGTTGTAGGTAAAAGGCTTGAATCAATAATAGTTAATAGACTCAGAGATCACAGCGAGAGACATAATTTGATTCGTGACTCACAGCATGGTTTCTCAAAGGGTAAGTCATGTGTGACTAATTTTTTATATTTTCACACTAACGTATATAAGGCGTCAGATAACAATGATAGCTACGATGTTATTTACCTTGACTTTAGCGTAGCGTTCGACAAGGTGCCCCATCAGAGACTACTAAATCAAATCAAAGCCCATGGTATAGGAGGAAAAGTGTTAGAATGAATTAGAGCTTGGATCAGTGACAAGAAACAGCAGGTCACCATAAATGGTGTAAAATTCAAATGAGGGAGTGTTTCTCGTGGAGTTCCCCAGGGCTCGATTTTGGGTCCCTTATTGTTCATCGTGTACATAAACGACTTGGATAATGGAATTAATAGCGATGTTAGTAAGCTTGCTGACGACACTAAAATAGGACGCCTGATTTGGTCAGGAGACGACGCAGAGATTCTGTAGGATAATTTTAAGAAATTGTTCACATGGTCGGTGAAATGGCAAATGGACTTCAATATCTCAAAATGCAGCGTGTTAAACGTAGGGCTACACAACCCCGAAAATAGATATAGCTTAGATGACACGTTTTTTAGAGAAAACTGAGTGAGAGAGAGACTTGGGAGTTCTAGTGAGTCCTGACCTTAAATCCAGGAAACAGTGCGTTAGCACCAGGAATGAAGCTAACAGAGCACTATGTTTCGTTAAAAGAACGGTAACGAATAGAAGTGCAGTGGCAATTATCAAACTCTATCTAGTGTTAGTTAGACCTATCCTTGACTGTGCGGTACAGTTTTGGTCTCCGTCTTATAGAATGGACATCAATTTACTAGAATCAGTACAGAGGAGAATGTCCAAAATGATACATGGGCTCAGAAATTTACTTTACGAAGAGAGGCTTAGGCACCTTAACTTGCACTCTCTGGAAAGACGAAGAGTGCTGGATGATCTAATAGAGGTGTGTAAGTGGATCAAAGACTTAAACAAGCATGACGCAAACAAGGTCATCATATTAAGACAACAGGGCAGGACTCGCAGTAATGAATTTGGATTGGATAAATTTAGATTTAAGAAGGAAATAGGAAAAAAATGGTTTACTGATAGGGTGGTCAACGTATGGAATAGACGTAGTAACAATATAGTGAGCGATGTAACTATCGGTTATTTTGAGAAACGGGTAGACAACTTTGTGGATGGGGATGACAGGTGGTAATAAGCATGGAACTGCCTAGTGTAGGCGTTATGGTCTCTTGTCTTGCAGTCTCCTTCGTTCTTATGTTCTTATATATATTCATTTATATATATATATATATACATATATCATATTTACATATATATATGTATATATATATATACTGTATATATATATATATATATATATATATATATATATATATATAGATATATATATATATCAATAAATATATATATATATATATATATCAAGGACTACTATTACACAGGACGTGCGCACCCAGATTCCTGGGTCCGCTAGCGGAGGCCATTGCTTTCTTTGTAACCTAACATTTCATATTGGACAAATATATCAAAACTAGAAACCTAACATTGTATATAGGACAAATATATCAACTATTGACTTATTCAATGCAGTATAAGTTAATATAAACTTTTATACTGAAATAAGAAACTATTTTTAAGGCACTGTTAGGCTTTGAAATGCCAATTTTAGCCGGACTTAACATGTATGTATGTATGTATGTATGT
>NC_134812.1:23559379-23564379 GCF_046742065.1 Oratosquilla oratoria
TTACTCATGCGAATGAATGGATAAAGTTTCCAACTACCAACAGCGAATTAGTAGAGGCAAAACAGCTATTGGTGTCATCGATTGTACTCACATAGGGATACCGAAACCAAAACTGCATGGAGATGAGTACATTAATCGAAAAGGTCGGTCTACCCTGAATGTTCAAGCCACTTGTAATGCCAAAGAAATGTTCACAAGTGTTGATGTTAGTTGGCCTGGATCCGTGCACGACTCGAGGATATGGAGAAATTCACAAGTGTGTTTACAATTAAGAACTAAACGTAATGTTGTGCTACTTGGTGATGACGGGTATGGGATAGAGCCATGTCTCATGACTCCATTTCGGAATCCTACATCTCCTGCTGAGGTAAAATATAACAAGCTTTTCAAAAAAGAAAGAGTAATAATTGAGCGATGCTTTGGCCAACTCAAACGCAATAGTAAACTCGTGTACGGGAAACAGGGACATCACATCAGAAATCTTACGAGTTACGACACGTTCAAACATGTAACTATGTAACCCGGCGCTCCCGAAACACGAGTCATTCTTTTACTTCTGCTTGGAGGATATCCTCCCAAGTATAAGGTAATCATTATGAATATGGAAAGAAGGATATGCTTATACTTCTACCTTTTGCTTGAGAGCATTACCTTATACTTCTACCTTATGCTTGCAAGGATATCCTTCATTTTTATGAATACGGCTCAATGGAAGCGCTTTTTTGTATATGTATGTAGTATGTGTACGTGTATGTATACAAGTGTATATGTATATATATGCATATTCATTTGTATGCCCATATCTTTGTAAGAGATACTATGCAACTACCTGTTATATCATGGCGGTGCACTTTACGTTGAGCTCTCCTGTAATGACCAAATGAACCCATCAGTACACATTAAAGTGAGTTTCCATGGAAAAGGGGTCTGGCCCGCAAAGTTTTAACAAAGTGAGTAATTGCATTTAAGGTCACAAGAAAAACCTTCTACGCGTAGGTGAAAACGCAAATTTGCAAACACACACGCTGACGCAAAGGCACACAGGGGGGAACCCAGGAATGCCTAACATTTCACTTTTGAAACAAAACTGGCTCTCCACACATGGATACATGCATGCGCACGTACAAACCCACACGTTTGCACACATACACGCAGCCCACGCATACGCGAGCGTGTGTACACACGCACACACACACGCGCACACACGCGCACACATACTTGTTCACTTGGTTAAACGAGTCCATCGAGGACCAATAACGGCCTCGTCCCAACCACGCACAAAAGGACCACGTCCGCTACTCACAGAGCCCCTCTGGAGGGCCCTTGTGTGGGATGGCAGGTAAGAGAAGAGGAGAGACATCATCCTACCGTGAAGCTGGGATGTGGGACGGACGTTGATGTTTAAAGTGGGAGGAGACTGTAAACATCTAAAACCCACTATCTTCTCTGATGAGACTCAAGACCCCAGTGGCTGGGATTAGACCCCGACGACTAGTGAGCAGTCTGGATGCAGAGTTTTGCCAAAGACGAGGTCTATCTGGCATAGCCTAAAGTACAGGCACAGTGCCAAGATTTTCATATCGATGTTGACTCCTGTAGCCACAAGGTAGTTGGGGAGAAATGCGCCGAGTCACCAAACTGGTGCCTGCCAAATCCGTCTTCCCATCTGCAGGGTATTCTTACTGGTTTAACCTGCGAACGTAAGACACAGATTCAGCATTGTTACACTTGGGCAAGGGCGCATTCCCCCTTGGCCGGGGCTTCAGGATTTGACGACCCACGTGGTGCAAAAACGTGTTTGGATTCATCTCCATTCACGGGGTTGGAGATGTGATTAGACAACTTTATGGATGGGGATGGCAGGTGGTGATGGATACGGAGCTGCCTAGTGTAGGCCTTATGGTCTCTTGCAGTCTCCTTTATTCTTATGTTCTTATGGTTCACGGCATAAGATTATATTTGCCTACTGCCTCTTTTTTTTCCTACCATCCCTTCGAGAAAGGAACCATCCGTTTCTTTCAGATCCAATCCTATATGTAAGTGGGAAATGTGGTGAATACGTGGGCAGACGAAGAGGAGAGAACAGCGCATGCGTTGATAGTCCACGTTCAACGTGTATAGGAAATGTTACAGAGGAAGCCAGACTTGTGAGGAACATCATGTCTTTTACGGCTCCGACATACAGATTTCGTGAGGTAAATGATATGGGATGTGGATGAACCCAGTACTAAATATATCGTATGACTAAATGAACTTTGCTGTATACTGTGGTATACCATTGTTTTCACCCTAAGTGATGGGAATAAGGTGAGGACGCAGCAATATCTAGAATCATATACTGATATCACTAACATGTCACTGATACATGAGCAGGGTGCTAATATGTAGTGAGAACTAATATATATGCACAGAATATATAACACAGAGAAATACATTATGTTCAAAAGCATTAATTGTATGAAGACAGACACGGGTCTCCTGCTTTCGCCGTCAAACATTATAACTAACGGTAATTCTCTTTCAGTGATAGTCCTAAGCTATAGTATAAGTATGCCCTTTTATTTATTTTGTTATGCCTTGTGAGCGGCGAAGTGGATTAAGGATCCGAGCTCATTTGCAGGCAGTCGTTGAGTCGTCGATTCGAACACCAACAAAGGCACTGATTGCTACAAGAACTTTATTTCCTAGTAACCATGAAATTCGTTTTACCAAAGGTGCTTACTAGACGAAATTAATTTCGCGATACTTAACGCATTTTGATATTGTGTTACCTCAAAATATGTAACAATCGATAACTGAAAACACAATATATGTATATAATTTCCTATACTTAACTGCTTATAAACAGTTTTTGCTTGGTCACGATAAAATGAAATTGGTTAAAAAAAACATTCATAAAGAATGGGACGTATTCACGCCACATCCCAGCCCTGTGCCTTTTCCATAACAAAATACTGTTTCACGAACAAAGGTCCAAGATCGAGATAAAGGGTAGTTTGCACAGTCCCAAGCAGATGCCTGCCCACGTATCTACGATACTCGCCACCAACCACCACGTAACTGCTGTTGATATTGGTCAATAATTATCTATTTGTCATATCAATATCATATCTATAAACGCACCTCATATGAACTTCTTAACTACGGTGGAGATTCCGAAAATGTTAAGCTGGTCATTATAATGATGTTTTGCTTCGACCTATTCATACTTTTCACTAACTACTGTGAAAACAAACAGTTGCCACTTCTACTCTCGTCACGAGCCACAGTCTAACAGTTAAGTGCTGGTGACTATATTCAAACAGAAATTCCTCACAGAGACTCCTTTCAGCAGAGTTCAGTAATGCAGAAAGTCTACATACAGTCAGCATAAGAAATATTTTGGAGTGTTCAATACGTAATCGATTTCCCCTGAAAACAGTGAATTCACTTTGTAACGGCAAAAAAACTACATAATCTAGTACATCAAACAGTCTCGTTATCATTGCCACTGTTGAACAGTCTCTAAGTCGTATTTACCTTCTTCCTTTCGGAGAAAATATCCTTTATCAACTCGCGGAACTTGCCTCGTTAGCTGTAATGCATCTGTTCTGTATGCCTAATGTAGTTCTAATTGGATGTTTTTGTATTCTAATTGTTGTGCGTATAATTGCGTTTGGGCCTGTCAATCAGCATATTTGTCCATCTTTCACCTTTGATTTGTCTCTTGCTGTCACTCTTTTTTTCTCTTGCTCTCTTACCCTCGCTCTTTCTCATTCTGTTTCTCTGTTCTCTCTTTTCTCTCCCTTCTTATCTCTGATGCGTATATGTCCACCCACAGGTTTGAATATATTTGTATTAGCGTATGTTGATTTTATATATATATTTTTGCGTTCATTTATACTCATATGTGTATTGGAACGATATTGTGTGTGTGTGTGTGTGTGTGTGTGTGTGTGTGTGTGTGTGTGTGTGTGTGTGTGTGTGTGTGTGTGTGTGTGTGTGTGTGTGTGTGTGTGTGTGTGTGTGTGTGTGTGTGTGTGTGTGTGTGTGTGTGTGTGTGTGTGTGTGTGTGTGTGTGTGTGTGTGTGTGTGTGTGTGTGTGTGTGTGTGTGTGTGTGTGTGTGTGTGTGTGTGTGTGTGTGTGTGTGTGTGTGTGTGTGTGTTTGCGTATGTGTGAACATGTGTGTACTTGAATATGCATGTGCGGTGTATACACGCACGCCTACCTCCACCCATGAATTAATACACGATTCTAACCATATAACAGGACATACATGCATTTATAGGGACTATACAACCATTTACTTAAAATTTCTCCAACGCAGCAAAGGCCCTAAAATTGACCATTTGCTTCTCATTTTCTCCCAGTGCCGCCACAGAAGTCCTGTCCACTCCATCGTATATCACACAAGGTGTAAATGCAATATGGTAATGAAACTGAGGCTTAGTCAGATGTGCTGAGCTTCAGGCGAGAAGACCACCCTCCCTCCACCAGCCCACCCTCCACCTCCTCCTCCTCCTCCTCCTGCCTTTCCTCCAACCCTGTGACGTCAAGCCGATTCATTCGCGTGCCTATCGCTTGGAAATGTGGTTCTGTTCCGTTTGTTTTGGTTGAAATCCGATTTCACGATATGGTAATGGACGAGAAGACGGACACCATGGATTCGTTAACTATGATGTTTGTATGCATTAACCTTCTCAATGCGTTTCGGGGTCTTATTATATATGCCAACTGCTGCAATTTTCTTCTAATCGTGAGGGCAATGCACTCCAACTCAGATGAGGAAACGTTCTACAGCGAAGGTGTGGTGAGGAGAAATTTAGTATTTTTTTTTTTATCGTGAGGTGATTCCTGTGGTGGCATTGATGAGCCCTGTGACTATAGTGATACCACTGAATTAACTAAATCATTTGGCGGCAGAACATGTAAACGAAAAAGTGCCACCAGGCACGAAAGGGATTGACATGATTTTTTTTTTTTTTTCTCTGTCTCTCAAAAGAAAATGGTGGTGAGAACC
>NC_134812.1:23586879-23599379 GCF_046742065.1 Oratosquilla oratoria
CAATATGCTTGACTACTTTTTCTTTACTAATGCTGATATTAGACTACTTTCTTCATCCCCTCTGAAAATCGGATCGCAGTTACCTTCTCCCTTTAGGCCCTTTATTACTATTTAAGCTCTGAAACTCCACTCAAAGACACAGTCATCCTGTTGGGGGTGCTCACTTACCGGTATTCTGGAGTATGAAGTCAGCTGGAGTCCCATCTGGTCCACTTCGGATCGGTTGGCGGAGGACGTCGAAGACGACGACGACGATGACGAAGGGGCTGAGACCGCCCTCAGGTTCTTGACATTGAACTCACGTTCTCCTTCCCCGTACTTCCGGTACACCATCTCACGTCGCGATCGTGAGTCCTCACGAGACGAGAAATCTCGTTCCCTTTCACCGTATTCCCGGTAACCTGACTCACGCCGAGACCGTGAATGAACGGCGGCGGGAGAGGAAGAGGAAGAAGTCGAGCTCGAGTCTTCAGCTTCTGATGCTCGAGAGCCTCGACTACCGGATGAGGACACCTTATCGGGACCCCCGAAGAACTCCTGGAAGTTCGGCGCCCTTGGCGGAGGATGGGGCGGTTCGGCAGGTAGATTCAGGCTGCTCCCCTCGGGAGTAAAAGCAGGAGCTTGGAGCCTATCCTCTACGAGTAACAGGTGGAGGCCATTTATTCGTTCTTTCAGGAGCCCAATATCCCGCTCTAGACTGAGCGACCTCCCCATGCAGAGACTGTCCGATTCCCTCATCCCGAGGTAGAGGAAGAGAAATGAACCGATGTGGGAGAGGAATAAGGCAACGCACACACCTGCCACCAGGATCCCGCCGACCTTTCCGCCCCCGCCGCCCCAACAGGTACGACCCCCGTCCGACAACCCTCCACCGTCTGGGTCATAGTCGTCAGTAAGTTTCTTCTTTTCTTCCCTGACCTTCATGGTGTGGATGGGGTTATTGACGAAGGTGTCGAGGGCGAGGCAGAGGAAGGAGAGGAGGGAGAAGAGGAGGGAGAGGAGGAGAAGGAGTAAGAGAGGGGGGAATGGGGATAAGAGAGGAGCAGGAGATAAGGAAGATAGTATTAGGGAAGGTGAAGGAACCAGATCCTCTTAAAAGCACAAGATGGTCTCAAAAGCGTGGTCGCCGACTGCGATCAAAATTCTTTTTTTGGTTTTCTTATTTATTTCTATTTCTTTAATCGGAAAAAAGATTCTGGTGACACCATCGATTTCTCTCACTTGTATCAAATTTCACCGTGGATCACGACCCGAATCAATCAGCACATGTGCACGACCAAAAATTGAAACAATACTCCAGGGTTCACTATCGTAAATTGCCTAAAATCTGATCAGATCTGAAACAAAATTATATTTTCAAATAATGTGTGAAGACAATGTGTTACATCTTAACTCTTTCATTGCCATTCACGATTTGTACACAAGTTCTAGTTGTCTCTTGGTAATTCTATTCAGCTTCGGAGAAATCCCTGCGCAACGAAGAAACTTGTTTCAATCATCCCTCTCACTATTCCTTTCATTTTATACATGTGCTCTGGGTAATGCCACACTATTTTAATCAGCCGAAGGAGACCTAAGCAGTTAAAGGCTCCGAAGAATGACAACAGAAATGAAATGGCCCCAAAATAATTTCTGAACAGGTCAGAGAAGAACAAGAATAGTAATAATAATGATAAAAGTCAAAGGAAGTAAAATCCTCTTGAACTTCTTTTTTCAAGTCTTCATCCTCAGAAATCCTCAAGAAGTTTTAAAGCGGTATTATGGTCCATTTCTTGTAACCAGTTCCCGTGTACACTTGTTGATATAGTCTTCCTAAAATTCTGATGTCGAGAGGTACTCCAGTATTAATCAGTCATCCCATTCTAAAAGAATCTTATCGATTTTCTTCCTTCAGATATACGATCATCTGGACTCTCTTTTTAACACACCGCTCCTTATTCAGGAATTCATAACAACAATAACAGAAAGATAAGAAGAACAGATCTATTCTCAAACTCATCAGAATCCACGACACACGTGGTGGTCACCCTTCTAATCACTTTCCCTGCTCGAAACAATTCACATTACTCCGCTCACAGGGAAGAGATCCTACCAACCCAGGCAGTCGCGGGCTGCCAACGTGTGGTCACGAGAAGGACGCGTCCTTGCACCTCGTCGCCAGGACGAACACTGAGGAGAGCCAGAACCCAACTGGGCTCAACTGCCTCGGCTCTTGCCGTTTTCCTCGCGGGGCTCACGGATTCTGCCGCTGCCGCTGCTGCTGCTCCTGTGTTGTTGGTGCTGGTAGGAAACCAACTGGTTGACTGTGGTCTGGCGAAGGGGAACTTAAAGAGGGAAGTGGGAGGAGAAGGACGAGCAGGTGGAGAAGGAGGGGGAGACGGAAGAGAGGAGGAGGAGGAGGAGGAGGAGGAGGAGAAGGAGGAGGAGGAGAAGGAGGAGGAGGAGGAGGAGGAGAAGGAGGAGGAGGAGGAGGAGGAGGAGGAGGAGGAGGAGGAGGAGGAGGAGGAGGAGGACTATGACATTGGACGAGGAGGACGATGGTCCGGGATTTCGAGGAGGAGAGGGAATAGGAGGAGTAAGGGTCTGAACAAGGAAGAGATTGAGGTAAGAGAAGAGGGGAATGGTACTGGGCAAGGGGAGAGGGAAAAGAAGGAAAAGTAGACAGAGAAAGAAGAGGAGAGGCATGGGAAGGAAGGGAAGGAAAGGGTGGGATATATGCTTCACAAGAATCAGGCGCCGGAGGATAAGAAAGAAGAGGAAGAAGAGAAGAAAGGATAGACGAACGTAGAATAGAAGAGGATAGGAAAAGGGAAAAAACGTAAAAGAACAGGAGGGAAAGAAAATGTAAATAATTGATGAGGAGGACAAGGAGGAAAAGGGGTATGAGGAGGAGACGAATGAATGAGAAAAATAAAACGAAAAAAAAAACGAGGAAGACGAGGAAGAGTACGAAAGAATTACACACACACGCAAAAAAAGGGGGGGAGGGGGAAGACTCCGAAGTGAAAGAAGATTCTGCACAGGAAGGGGAAGAGGAAGAAAAGTTTTTAAGTTTACCGAAGGAAACGAGTATCGCCATCTGGTGGAAAGTGAGAAAAGAGGGGACGCGGTGACAAGACACTGTCATGAAGGGAAGGGAAGGAAGGGGAGCGGAGGGAAGGGAAGGGAAGGGGAGGGGAGGATCGGAGAGGGAGGGGGAAGGAGGAGAAAGGTAGAGAGGGTTAGGGTGGGAGAAAGCATGGGAGACAAAAGAAGAGTGGGGGGAAAGGGAAGGCAATGGAGGGGAGGGGAAGGGAGGGATGGAGAGGGGAAGGGAGGGATGGAGATGGGAAGGGTGGGAGACAAAAGGAGAGGCAAGGGGATGAAGGGAAGGAGAAAGGAGGGATGGAGAGGGGAAGGGTGGGGGAAAGCATGGGAGGCAAAAGGAGATGGAGGAGGAGGCAAGGGGATGGAGGGGACGAGAGTGGAGGGGAGGGGATAGAGAGGGGAAGGGTGGGAGACAGCATAGGAGAGAAATGAATAGAAGGGGGGAAGGCAAGAGGATGGAGAGGAGGAGAGGGGACGGGGTTAAAGTGGAGGGGAGGAGTGGAGGGCAGGAGTGGAGGACAATGAAGTGGAGGGGAGGAGTGGAGGACAATGAAGTGGAGGGGAGGAGTGGAGGGGAGGAGTGGAGGACAATGGAGCGGAGGGGAGGAGTGGAGGACAATGAAGTGGAGGAAGGATACGGATGGGGAGGGTAGAGCAAGGGAGTGGAAGGAAGAGGAATTTAGGGAACTTGAGAAGAGGGGAGAGAAAGGAAATAAAAAGATGGAAGGCTAAGGGAAGGAAGGAATTTTTGATGAGAGGGAAGGAAAAGGGAAGGAAGTGAAGAAAAGGAAAGGAAAGGGAATGAAAGAAAGCAAAGGGTTGGGAAGAAGGGGAAGAGGATTGGGGAGAACGGACGAGATAAGGGAAGTGAAGGGAAGTGGGTAGGTAGAGGAAGACGAAGGAAGTGAAGGAAGAAGTGAAGGGGAGGAAGTGAAGGGAAGAATAGGGAAAGGACGAGAAAGGAGAGAGAAGAGAGGAAGTGAAGTAAACCAAAATAAAGAGAAGGGAAGAGAAATACGAAGGAAATGAGGTAAGGAAACACAAAGGAAAGGAAGAGAAGGAGAAAGGGAAGAAAATGGAGGGAAAGGAGTGGGAAGAAGGGAAACGCAAGAAGGCAATGAAAGGAAAGGAAGGTATAGGAAAGGAAAGGGAAGAAGAGGTGGGAAGGGAGAGGAAGACGAGGTAAAGTGAAGGAAAGAGAGTTAAGTGACAAGAAGAGAGGGGAAAGAAGAGCGAGAGAAGGAGAGTGGGGGGAAGAATAATGAAAGATAAAAAAAGAGGAGAAACAGAGAAGGAAGTGAAGGAAAGGAAAAAAGGAAATAAAAGAAAGAGGAGGGATGAGAAGAGGAGGGATGAGAAGAGAAAATAGGAAATGGAGAGAAGGAACAGAAAGACGAAGGAAGGGTAGCAAAGGAAAATGCTAAAGTAGAAAGAAAAAAAAAGAAAAATGGAAGGGAAGGGAAGGAAAGGGAAGGGAAGGGAAGGGAAGGGAAGGGAAGGGAAGGGAAGGGAAGGGAAGGGAAGGGAAGGGAAGGGAAGGGAAGGGAAGGGAAGAGAAGGGAAGGGAAGGGAAGGGAAGGGAAGGGAAGGGAAAGGAAGGGAAGGGAAGGGAAGGGAAGAGAAGGGAAGGGAAGGGAAGGGAAGGGAAGGGAAGGAAAGGGAAGGGAAGGGAAGGGAAGGGAAAAGAAAGTAAGGAAAGAGATTGGGAAGGAGAGAGGAGGGAAGGGTAAAGTGAAGAGAAAAAGAGAGGACATAGGAGACCAAGAGAGAGGAGGAAAGGGAAAGAAAGGAAAGGTTGTGGAGAAAAAGGTGGGGACCCCACGCCAATAGGCCTGCAGCTACGCCGAAGCCATCACCTTTGCCCTATGTGCACGGGCTACAAGGACAGGTAACAGTCATTGATGGGAATCGGAAAGAAATGCAGGATTCGAACCCACGATATGCGAAAGCGAGACCAGTACGTTTCCCATTACGATACCAGTGCACATGTCAGGGGAAGGGAAGGGGAACGAAAAATGAATGGAAGACCAAATGGCAAGATAAGGAAAAAAAAAAGGGAAAAGAAAAGGAAAGAAGGGGAATGAGGGAATGATTCCACAAAGGAGAAGAAAGAGAGAGAGAGAGAGAGAGAGAGAGAGAGAGAGAGAGAGAGAGAGAGAGAGAGAGAGAGAGAGAGAGAGAGAGAGAGAGAGAGAGAGAGAGAGAGAGAGAGAGAGAGAGAGAGAGAGAGAGAGAGAGAGAGAGAGAGAGAGAGAGAGAGAGAGAGAGAGAGAGAGAGAGAGAGAGAGAGAGAGAGAGAGAGAGAGAGAGAGAGAGAGAGAGAGAGAGAGAGAGAGAGAGAGAGAGAGAGAGATATGACATGAATAGTAAAAGGATTGGAACGGATGATAGAAAGACAATTCGAGAAAGGGTGCAGAGCGAACAGATATGGCAGCACTTTAACGAGATTTCTATTTGCTTTGGTGTTGTAACTATTATGAAAAGAAAATTTCAGTTGCAGTGATGCCTTTCGTATGATGAAATCACGCTGTAGCGGAGCTTTGAATCTGGGTCCTCTAGGTAAGGAGTACAGTCTGCAACTATCTAGCCACTTAAATGGTTAACAAGATTAGAACCTGATACAACCTGTAGGCTAGGAAGTAGCGTCTATTGCACCTGCGACCCAACCACCTGAAGTGTTCACCCGACTTCAATCTCATCAGTGGACATGGCAACATTTGAACGAGACTTTCATTCACTTAACTGATGTAACTATTATGGAACAAATCGTTTGTTGTGACGATGCCTTTATGGGATGAAATATAGAAGCAGCTGAGCCTCTGACCCCGGGGGCCTTAAGATAATTACAGTATAATACCATTTTGCCACGCTAAGGATTTACACCCGATATACAATCCTATCTTATTTATTAGACTATCATAGAACAAATAATTAGTCGTAGTAATATCTTTCATATAATCAAATCCAGTAGTCGCCTAGCCTCGATCCCAGATGATCAAGATTAGGAATTCAGTCTGCTACTATTTTGCCACGCTGGGAAGCGGTGTCGACCATACCCACGGCCCGCTCACAGAATATCCAATGTTAGAAGAAAACCACAATGAAAGAAAGATGTAAGGGACTTAGAGGAAAATAATTTGTAGTAATTTAATTGGGAGTGAAGAGTGGCTTATAAGAAACTTGATGATGATATGGTTTAACGTCACAAACTGACAACATATCGGAAGGCTAGGATGGTGCCCCTCACAGATGGCTTTGTGGCGTGGAATTTAATGAACCATACCCTTGGTTCAACTTCGCTGGTGACAGGGTTCGAACCGCCATCCCCTCGACCTTCGCCGTAAGTAACGACACCCTAACCCGCTCAGCCAGTGAGCTTATACGAAACTTGAAGAGGGAAAAGGATGAGTGGAACTGTGGCAGCGAGGTTACTTAACAAATGAATGCAGGGGTAAAGGTGAATATGAAGATGTAAAAACGAAGACAGATTGAAATAGGAAAAATACAGTATTTGATTAAATTCTCTGAAATATAGAAATATTGCGCTGCTCATTTAAAACGGTATTCATATATGTTTTGTGGCTGAACACATACAAACAAATAACTGAACATATATACATTCATATATACCCACCTACCTACCTACTTACCTACCTACCAGTACATACATACATACATATATTTATACATAATACATAGTTACATACACACACAAATACATACATACACACATACATGCATGCATACATGCATACTCACATCAATACATATATACATACACACATACATACGTGCATATATACATACATATCTACATACATACACAAATATACATACGAGTACATACATATAAACACACATATATACATACACACATACATACATACATACATACATACATACATACATACATACATACATACATACATACATACATACATACATACATAAATACATACATACAAATGTCTAGACAGTTTTCCTCGCATATGAGATTGCAAAATATGAGATTGCAAAATATGAGATTGCAAAATCGCGCAAAACTACCAAGCAAGCTCCATACTTAATCACCCATTCTTTTCTCCCATCTGCTTGTTTCATCTATACTGTATATATAGTTGTAGCTTGAGCCCTTCTTCCTCCTTCCGTCCCTGAGTTCTTTGACCTTTTTCCTTCTCATTCACCTCCCGAATCTATACAAGAGTTTTTCCATTTAAAGTGAGCGAAAATTTGTTTGATGGTCATATTAGGAGTTGGAATACTGTACCTGCACTCCTCTCTTGCACATCGGGATGCATGGATAAAGGCAATAATAGGCAATCACGTAAAAATGGAAAATGACAACACCACTCCCAAAGAAAACTTTCCAACAGGTTAACATAACGGAGTGTGTGTCCATTCAAGACGTTCTTTCTCTTGACTAATGTCCTCTACACTTCTGTCACTCTTTTTTATCTTGTTTATTTATCTGTTCATTTAT
Source organism: Oratosquilla oratoria (assembly GCF_046742065.1). Taxonomy (NCBI): domain Eukaryota; kingdom Metazoa; phylum Arthropoda; class Malacostraca; order Stomatopoda; family Squillidae; genus Oratosquilla; species Oratosquilla oratoria. Next base: position 23,594,447 of record NC_134812.1, read on the forward strand.
TCATTAACTATTATCTACTTTATTTTATCTATTTATTTATCTATTTATTTTATTTTATCTATCTATTTTCATTTATTCTATATATCTATTTGTATAATTTATCTATTTGATTTGATTTTTATAATTTCATTTATCTATCTATTTATTTATCTATTTTATCATTATTGTTATTATTATTATTTTTATTTATTTATTTATTTATTTTGTTTTTTGCAGCTCCTCCGACATTTCTTTTGCCCCCTCAACCTCTCCTGTCCCTGCGAACCTTGGCCACCCTTTAGGTCACTTTCCTCTGACCTAGCGAAGCCTTTGACATTCAGATTCGCAACGCAGAATTCCTTGGCCCTGATGCTCCCTTTTACAAATTTTCAATAATGCAAAAATAGCAACACTGGTATAATGATAACAATGATTATATTAATATTGATGATGATATTAACAAAAACAACAATAGCAATAACAACAACAATAATATTATTAGTTATAATAATAAACAATAGTAATATATATATATATATATATATATATATATATATATTGATAAGTATTTTAGACAAATTATTTGGATGATGGAGAACATATATACAGGGGAAGGCTCGGAACCCTATACACTCTAACGTTTCGTTCGCGTAGAACTTCTTCAGAGAGTGTATGTAGAACTGCAATTGGAGTTTATGTACTAAATCTAATTATCTTTTCGGACACTTGGGAAAGGTCGTTTTTCTGGCGTGTTTTAGAATTAAAATACTAGTTTCTTTAGCTAAATTGATAAACCCTCCTCGATGATTCGATGAATTATTAGTAGAAATATATGCTGATTCAACAATTCTTCTAGTGAATTTATCAAAACCTTTATGTAGCACTTCAGCTTCTCTCCAGTTTGGTAAATGATCGAATTTTTCCGCATGAACTACTAAAGAATTAGATGTCCTATGTGCTTTTATGTCGTTTTTATGTTCATAAATTCTTTTTTCTAATCCTCTTGACGATTCGCCATAATAAGCCATTGAGCAACTATTGCACGGGATTTTGTATACGACGCTGTTTTCGGAATTGGTTCTCTTTTCAGAAGTCTTTATTAAATCACCTATCCTCTTGTTAGTTATTTTAGCTATGTTTATACCCGATTTTGTTAAATATTTGTCTATTATTGGTGACGTTTCTGAGCCAGGTACTGATATAAAATTTGTATTATTTTTATTTTTATCATTTCTCTTTTTCTTTCCGCAATTGTAAATATTTATTGCTTTTCTTTTTGTTCTTTTCAACATTCCCTCTGGATATCCAAGTTTGTCAAAGGTTTTCATAATGTAATCAAACCTTTGACAAACTTGGATATCCAGAGGGAATGTTGAAAAGAACAAAAAGAAAAGCAATAAATATTTACAATCGCGGAAAGAAAGAGAGAAATGATAAAAATAAAAATAATACAAATTTTATATCAGTACCTGGCTCAGAAACGTCACCAATAATAGACAAATATTTAACAAAATCGGGTATAAACATAGCTAAAATAACTAACAAGAGGATAGGTGATTTAATAAAGACTTCTGAAAAGAGAACCAATTCCGAAAACAGCGTCGTATACAAAATCCCGTGCAATAGTTGCTCAATGGCTTATTATGGCGAATCGTCAAGAGGATTAGAAAAAAGAATTTATGAACATAAAAAACGACATAAAAGCACATAGGACATCTAATTCTTTAGTAGTTCATGCGGAAAAATTCGATCATTTACCAAACTGGAGAGAAGCTGAAGTGCTACATAAAGGTTTTGATAAATTCACTAGAAGAATTGTTGAATCAGCATATATTTCTACTAATAATTCATCGAATCATCGAGGAGGGTTTATCAATTTAGCTAAAGAAACTAGTATTTTAATTCTAAAACACGCCAGAAAAACGACCTTTCCCAAGTGTCCGAAAAGATAATTAGATTTAGTACATAAACTCCAATTGCAGTTCTACATACACTCTCTGAAGAAGTTCTACGCGAACGAAACGTTAGAGTGTATAGGGTTCCGAGCCTTCCCCTGTATATATGTTCTCCATCATCCAAATAATATATATATATATATATACATATATATGTATAGACATACCATATACTAACGGCTTTTTCCCTCTTACAAAGGGATTGGAGATTGTTAAAGAAATGGAGAAAAGTTGAAGATAAGCCAGCTGTTGTTTGCCGACAACACTGCGCTTGTAGCAGGATCAGAGGAGGGATTCAGGAAGTTAGTGACAGAGTTTGGGAAGGTGTGTGAAAGAAGGAAGTTGAAGATAAATGTGGGTAAAAGTAAGGTGATGAGATGTACGAGGGGAGAAAGTGGCAGTAGACCGGAAGTGAGTATTAAGGGAGAGAGACTGGGGGAAGTGGATATTTTCAGATACTTGAGTGCGAATGTGGCGAGAAATTAAGGAGTGGAGGTGGAGGTAGAATGTATATTGAGAGAAGCAAGTAAATGCCTTAGGGGATTAAAAAGTGTAATGAGAAATAGACATTTGGGAATGGATTCTAAGAGGAGATTGTATGAAGGAGTGATTGTGCCGACAACACTGTATGGGGCAGAAACATGGAACATAAGAGAGGAAGAGAGAAGGATTTTGAATGTGTTTGAGATGAGGTGTCTGAGAAGTATGACAGGGGCTACTAGGCTGGATAGAATGAGGAATGAGGAGATGAGGAGGTGAACGGGAGTGGAAAGGGAGTTGGGAGATAGGATGAAGGAAAGAGTATTGGCATGGTTTTGACACATGGAAAGAATGAGTGAAGAAAGACTAGTAAAAGAGGTGTGAAAGGCAGATGTGGAAGGAGTGAACATAAGGGGTCGACCTAGGATGAAATGGATGGATGGGGTAAAAGTGGCTTTGGGGAAGAGGGGAATGTCTGTTGAGGAAGGATGAGAGAGGACAGAAGACAGGGGTGAATGGAGAATGATTGTATATAGATGATTTTGTGATACATGAGGTGGAGTGGGTGGGGGATGGGGATAAAGGAGTATGTAATGGAAATAATTTGACAAAGCCCGAAGGGATTTCTCCCCGTCTTCTTCTTTTCTGCATAAGGGGACGGAGAGGGGGTTCACCGATTTAATGAAGGGGCCTTGCTGTGGATGTGCTGTGTCTTGCGACACTGCTTCTGACCCGGGGCAGTGTGTGAGATGCAGGGATGACTCGTCATCCAGGGCGTGCCAAGATAATAGGAAGGGAAGAGGGTGGAGGGGAATGGAGTGTGACGGGGATAGAATGGGTGGCAGCGGTTTTATGCATTTTTTTTGGGGGGGGGCTACCTCCCTTATAAGGGGGAAAAAGCCATTGGTATATGTATGTATGTATGTACAAAGGAGCTAGCCAAAGTCAAAGGCATAAATCCACTCCCACCCCCACATACTCCACTCCCATTCACCACCCCTCGCTCCCTCCCTCTTTTCTTGGATCCCTCTGGATGACGGGTCATCCCTGCATGTCGCCCACTGTCCTGGATCAGAAGCAATGTAATAAAACACAGCACATCCGCAGCAAGGCCACTTCATTTAATCGACGACACCCCTCTCCACTCCCTTATGCAGAGAAAGAGAAGACTGGGAGAAATCCCTTCATGCTGCGTCAAAATATCATTCACACATACTCCCTCACCCCTCATTCCCCACCCACTCCCTTCCATATATCACAGCATCATCCATGCACAACCATTCTTCACTCACCCCTATCTTCTCTCATCTCCCTTCCTTCCTCAACAGACATTCCCATCTTTCCCAATGCCCCTTTTACCACATCCACTCATCTTATCCCTGGTCGCCCTATCATATTCACCTCCTCCACCTATAACTTCTACACCTCTTTTATTAATCTTTCTTCACTCATTCTTTCCATGTGTTCAAACTATCCTAATGCTCTTTCATCAACCCTATCTCCCAACTTCCTTTCCACCCCAGTTCTCCTCCTCACCTCTTAGTTTTTCACTCTATCCAGCCTAGTAGCCCCTACCATATTTTTCAGGCATTTCATCACATTAAAACTCGCCATCTCTTCCACCCTTATGTTCTATGTTTCTGCAGCATACAGTGCTTTCAGCGCAATCACTCTTTCATACAACTTCCTCTTACCATCCATTTCCTAAATTCTATTTCTCATTAAAAGTTCTAATCCCCCAAGGCATTTACATGCTTCTCTCAATCTACATTCTACCTCCACCTCAACTCCTCCCTTTCCCACCACATTTGCAACCAAGTATCTAAAGCTATCCACTTCATCCAGTTGCTTTCCCTTAATACTTCCAATATGGTGCTATCCTCTCCCCTTGTGCATCTCATCATTTTACTTTTGCCCACATTTATTTTCAACTTCCTTCTTTCGCACACCTTCCCAGACTCTGTCACTAACTTCCCCAATCCCTTCTCTGATCTTCCATTTTTCTCCATTTTCTTTAACCATCTCTAATCCCCGGCCCATTAACCTTGAACTTACCTCTCGCACCAGCCCATCCATGTATAATTTGAACAGCCAATGCGACATAACACATCCCTGGTGAAGTCTCATCTTTATCTCAAACCCGTCACTCTCCATTTCTGATTCTAACACAGGCTGTACTACTCTTGTAAAAACTCTTGACTGCTCTTAACAGGTTTCCTCCTATCACATATATCTGCTATACCTCCCACAGTGCCTTCTTGTCTATCCTTACAAGGGAGGTAACCAGTCAAAAGGCCTAATTTCAATCCCTCCATTTCATCCCCACCCACTCCACTTCCATTCACCAACCCTACCTCCCTCCCTCTTTTCTTGGCTCCTCCTGGATGACGGGTCATCCCTGCATCTCGCCCATTGCCCTGGGTAAGAAGTAATGAAACAAAACACAGCACATCCGCAGCAAGGCTACTTTATATAATCGGCGACACCCCCTCCGTCCCTTCATGCAGAAAAAGAGATAA
>NC_134812.1:23604379-23606879 GCF_046742065.1 Oratosquilla oratoria
AGAGAGAGAGAGAGAGAGAGAGAGAGAGAGAGAGAGAGAGAGAGAGATAACTCCAGGCTCATTTTATTTCATATAGTTCAGCAAAAGACGTCGTGCTGAGCGGACTACAGGCATCTCCATAAACTCCTTCTGAAAGACGACGCTCTTGGAAGACTTTTATTTGGGAACAGCTTCAAACGATTTTATTTAGTTCAGAGCAGGACATGTTGATGTAGAGTGAAAATAATTAAACTAACCTTAAATTAATACTGCATTGCGCAAAAATTCCTTTAAACTTACAAAGATCACCCAGCACAAACAGAATAGAATAACGAAAAGTTCCCATTGCCATATTAAGACCGTGTCGGTTATTGACTGCATTAATTCTATTAAGTCAATACTTTGGGGGTTTTAGTCACATTCTATGGAGCAGAATGATGCTGCACTTCTTTATGCTTGAGGACTAATCTACACTTAAAGAATAAAGCATATAAATTCTCACTTCTATTATCCTTCCTCTCCACTACTCTTCTTAAATCCTTTTCTACTAGTTCCATGTCTCCATGGAAATGGTGAAGTAAGAAGAAAAGGGCAGAAGGTAGAAGAGTGATTGGATAAACTGTTGAAATGAGAAGGAAACAGGGCATGAGTATCAGAAGCTAAGAGAAGTGTGGGAGGTGCTGAAGAATAGAGTACAGGTAGGAGTAGAGGAGGAGGGAGGGTGCTTCAAGGACAGAGTGACAGTATGTGTAAAGCTAGTACGTGGAACAAGGAGGGTGGGAGGGAATGGAAGAAATGGTAATAAATGGTGGGATGATGAAGTGAAGAAGGTAGAAGAGAAGAGAGTATTTAGGGACTGGTTGCAAAGTAGGACGATCTAGAGAAACATATGAGAGGTAGAAAAAAAATAGATAAGCAAAAACAAGATAATGGAAGCAAAAAGAAGAGCATGTATAAAAGGGGAGATGTATGACAGGAAATTTTAAATCTAATAAAAATATGTTTTGGAAAGAAGTTAAGAGAGGAAGGGGAGGCAAGTCAAGTAGAGGAGAAAAGTTAAAGAGCGTGGGTGGACAAATCTTAACAGGAGAGGAAGTGGTAAGGGGAAGATGAGCAGAGTATTTTAGAGAACTGTTGAATGTGGAGGAGGACAGGGAGAGATTGGTGGTAGTAGTGGGAGGCGCTAAGAAAATTGTGGTGATAGGAGAGGAAAATAGAGGAGAAATAAGAAAAGGTGAGACGCAAGTAGCTCTGGAAATGATGAGAACATGCTTATTGTCTGAAGACGGGAGGTACAGTAGTGAACTGGCTAGTGAGGTTGCTTAATGTGTGTCAATTGGAGGGTAGAGTGCCGGAGGACTGGAGGAGTGCCTATATAGTTTCGCTTTACAAAGGAAAAGGGGATGAATATAATTGCAGTAGTTCCAAAGAGATCAGTTTATTGAATGTAGTTGGGAAGGCATATGGAAGGATTTTAATTGAGAGGATTAGGAGAGGAACAGGAGTAATTGGTGATGAACATTGTAGCTTTAGGAAGGGTAGGGGTTGCAAGGGTCAGATTTTTGTGGTAAGGGAGATATGTGAGAAAGTTTTAGCAAAAGGCAAAGATGTTTTTTGGGCCTTTATGGATTTGGAAAAGGCTTAAGGTAAGGTAGACTGAAAGGCACCATTGCAGGTTTTGCAGATATATGGAATTGACTGAAAGCTGGTAAGGGAAGGCAAGAGTTTTTACGAGAGTAGTAGACTATGTGTTAGATTTGGAAATGGAGAGAGCGAGTGGTCTGAAGTGGAGGTGGGACTGGGACAGTGATGTGTCATACCGCCATAGCTGTTCAGTGTGTACATGAATGGGATGGTGCGGGAGGTAAAGGGAATTGTTATTGGCAGGAGATTGGAGACGATTAAAGAAAATGGAGAGAAGTGGGAGGTGAGCCAGTTGTTGTTTGCTGACGACACTGTGCTTGTGGCAGGGTCAGAGGAGGGATAAAGGAGTTGGTGACGGAGTTTGGGAGGGTATGCGATAGGAAAAAGTTGAATGTAAATGTGGGTAAAAGCAAGGTGGTAAGGTGTACAAGGGTAGAGGATGGTAATGAGTTGGAAGTAAATCTAAAAGGAGAGAGGTTGGAGGAAGTGGATAGTTTTAGGTATTTGGGGTCGCATTTGGCAGGAAAGGGAGTGGAGGTGGAAATGAATTGTAGACTGAGAGAAGCAAGTAAAAGTCTTGGGGGATTAAAAAGTGTATTGAGAAATAGGCATTTGGGAATGGATGCAAAGAGAAGACTATGTGAAAGGGTGATTGTGCCGACAGCATTGTAAGGGGCAGAGACCTGGAATTTAAGAGAGACAGAGGAGTAAAGTTTACAAGTGTTTAATATGAAATGTTTGAGAAGTATAGTATGTGTTGCAAAGTAAGAGTGAGAAACGAGGAGGTAAGGGGGAGAACTGGAGTACAAAAGGAAATGGTATATAAGGCTAATGAAAGAGTATTGGGATGGTTTGGACATATGGAAAGAATAAGTGA
>NC_134812.1:23624379-23626879 GCF_046742065.1 Oratosquilla oratoria
ACACATTGAAAAGACAATAGTGTAAACCTAGAACCCGTATCATGGGGTCTACTCTGGATAATAACTGTTGAATTAATTCAGGCTTAAATGCAAGAGAGAAACTTGCACACACAAATACGCACACACACTCACACATACACACACACACACACACACACACACACACACACACACACACACACACACACACACACACACACACACACACACACACACACACACACACACACACACACACACACACACACACACACACACAATGTCGAGTCCAACACGTTATCCAAGACCATAGCGAATCACGTACATACACACACATATGTACGCAAGTACGCAAATGTACACGCGAGCGCGCGCACACACACAATTACACATACACACACACAAACACAAGCACACACACACATGCATACACACTCACAAATATAGATAGATAAATAGATAGAATGATATATATATATATATATATATTTATATATAATATATATATACATATATATAGAGAGAGAGAGAGAGAGAGAGAGAGAGAGAGAGAGAGAGAGAGAGAGAGAGAGACAGGGAGGGGGAGAGAGAGAGAGAGAGAGAGAGAGAGAGAGAGAGAGAGAGAGAGGAAGAGAGAGAGAGAAAGAGATAAAGAGATAGACAGATAGTACACGACTCGGTGGCGCGGTTGGTAGAGTCCCTAACTGTTACTACGGCGGTCCGGGTTCGAATCCTGCCCAGGGCTGAAATCATTTCAGAACCGCTGCGCTTCGAGTCGATACTCCAACTCTCGTGGGCGGGGAAGTTGGGTGTGTGTATGCGTGTAAGGTCGCAGCATTACCCATAGATCGGTCATACAAGCTGTGAGCTCTCTTCCGAGGGGGAAATAGCTGTCAATCACGTGTCCAACACGTTATCCAAAGACCGTGGTGAATCACACACGCACACACGCACACACAAACACACACACACACACACACACGCACACACAGACACACACACACACACACACACACACACACACTTTCAACGAACGGACGGCTTGAAGAACGTTCTGAAGAAAAGTGAAGATTGTGGATCCCAACGCAAAGAGAAGTGCCTTTTTGTATTTACAGGGTGGGGGGAAATTGCTCGTGGGGTAGTGGGAAAGTAAGGAAAGAGAAGGGGAGGGATTGCTGGGAAAATGGAAGGTAATGAGGAGGTAGAGGACTTGGTCCAAACAGACCGCCGTAAAGTAAACAAACGACCACAAGACGAGCTGGAGGACGACGGAATGTCTAATAAGAATGTAAAGATTAGAAGTATAGATAGGAACAATACAGTAGAAAGTGATGAGAATATTTTCAAGGGATTTAAAGAGAGTGGGGGGGACACAAACTGACAAGACTAGAGAAGAAGGTTGATAAGGTGATCGAGGACTTGGAGAGTAGGTTAGGTCATATGAACACCATTTTACAAAGGGTAGAAAGATTGGAAGAACTGGAAAAGGCGAATAAAAACTTAACTGATGAAATAGAAGACCTAAAAATACAGTTAAGAGAGGTAAAGGTGGAGAATGAGGAATTGAAGAAGAATAGTAAAGAAAACAGAGAAACGATAGCTAAAGAAAGTAAAAATTGGAAGAAAACCCAAGAAGGAAATAAGGTTTCATTCACTGACATAGTCAAACAGCAATTGAAAGAACATACTGAAGACTCAGTTATTAAAGTGATGAGACAAAAGGAGAATATAGTAAGGGATTTAGCAGACAAGAAGAAATGTATAATTATATTAGGAATGGAAGAGAAACACAACACAGATAGAACCACAAGAATCAAAGAGGAAAATGAAAAAGTAAGCCAATTACTAGAATCAGTTCAGGAAGATGAACCAGAAATTATGAAACAAATCGAAGAGAAATTTAGACTCGGAAAGTATAGCACAGACAAAACCAGACCAATTAAGATTAAATTCAAGTCACAAACAACGGCAGAGAATATCTTATCCAAAACAGGGAAACTAGCAACAAGTGAACAATACAAAAAGATATGGATAAAAAGAGAAATGAATAAAGAGGAAAGAGAGGAAGAAAAGCAGAAAAGACTGGAAGCTAAGGCAAAAAACGAGAACAGAACGGAGTCAGAGAAAGAGAGATTCTATTGGAGAGTAGTGAACATGAAACTAAGGAAGTTCGACATACAAAAGAAAAACATAAGGGAAACAGAGAACACAATGGAAGTGGCAGAAAACTAAGAGTGTCTTACACAAATATAGATGGATTAATAACAGGATTGAATGAGCTGAATGATTATTTGAAAGAAAAAGAACCGGACATAATGGGAATTGTAGAAACAAAATTAAAAGGCCCACTACCACCAAACAGTGTAGGACATGATGCATACAATTATTGGATTAGAAACAGAGAGAAAAAGCAAGGGGGTGGAGTTATGTTCCTGACTAAGAAGGATATAAACGTGAAAGGTGTCATATATGGAAAGAATACAGTAGAGATGATTATGATAGAAGTGGAAGACAGAGATAA
>NC_134812.1:23631879-23644379 GCF_046742065.1 Oratosquilla oratoria
AAATTACCAAGGGTTACTGAGGCCCTTAGGGATCCCTAAGGTTACTAATGTCCTTGAGGCCTTAAAGTTTCCTAGGATCACTGATGCCCTCAAGGTCCCTAAAGTCCCTGAAGTACATAAGGCCCCTAAAGTACCTAGCATTCCTAAGGTCTCTAAGATCCTTGAGGCCCTATAGGTCCTTAGGGTCACTAAGGCCCTTAATGTTCCTTTGATGATACAGCTAAAACCGTAAACAAATTTGAAACTAAGTATAACTGTTGGGGGAAGAGAATCAGGATCTTAGTGGTGTAATTATCACTAATGACTTGAACACATCTAAGCATTATGTATTTCTGCCTCAGAGAAAGTAGATAGGATTCTGGGATCGGTTGAGCAATATTTCGATTACAAAAGTCAAACTATCATCATAAATGTTCCGTGGGAAAAGCGCAGCTTAAAATACTTGCATCTGTTTTTGCTAAAAAAAAAAAAAAAAAAAAAAAAAAAAAAAGTAATCTAAGAAGAGATTTATTATAAACCTTTAAGATTTTAAAGGGAATTGATAGCAACAAAACTGAAAATATTTTCACAATAACAGCAGGCAGAGAAATATTGGCTACAAGGTGTCAGGACGTATATTACAACCCAGAAGTAGGTAGAGACAATTTTGCCAATATCATCGACCTTGGATGAAATAAGCTTCAAGCCGAGACACTTGTACGTAATACAGTTTGAAAATTTAAAACTCGCTTGAAGAAACACCTATTTTCATTTTCAATCTGATCTCGCCAATGAACGAAAAATCTTCTGCCGGTATGATTAAATGTTGTTATTCATTACAATTAGGTAAACACACATATACACACACACACTCAAACACACACACACACACACACACACACACACACACACACACACACACACACACACACATATATATATATATATATATGTATATATATATATATATATATATATATAGAGAGAGAGAGAGAGAAAGATACATACACACAAACACACACACACACACACACACACACACACACAAACAAACAAACAAACAAACACACACACAATGTTAGCTCCGTTGACACTAACACTTTCAGTCACATTATTCATCTGTAGACCTCATGCCACTTCCTTCTCTTAAGTATGTTTCCACCAGATCTTGTGTAACAAGTTAGTAATGTTTCTTGATGGGGTAAATTAAAACGGAGATATATTTTTACTTCTTTTCTTCCGAATGAATTACACTTGGTTATTCAAGCTACACCAAGGGACTCCCACCTGGAATCCTTGTACATCCACCAAGCCAAGTCTGCTTTGACGTCACTATTTAATTCACCCAATAACTTTGAACGTTACAAATAAGTGCCACTCTTTAAGGGCGTGACTTTACTTCCGTTCACCAATAATTTCTCTCCTCCTCCACCCATTTCTCCTATCAGAAAGGCTGTTATACTGTCTCAAGCAATACTTTTTACGCAAGCACTTCTGTCACAAGCGGAACGTGGTTTAATGTTTACATTTCGGCACATGAACACCTCTATCGATACCCTAGCTTATATCTATAAACATTGGACGGCAAGCGAGAATATGCAACTCTGCAACTTCCTCTCGGCCATTGTTTCAAAACACCCAAGTAATAAAATTGAATACATTTCCACCTACCCCTCTATCTACTTAAATGTCTACCTCAATCTCCCGGCCTCTTACAGGACTCGGCAACTAATTGGTCGTCCCGACCAATTATTTCTACTACCCTCTTACAGGGCTCGCTATTATATACTTGGAAATCATCATATATAAGAAGCTAATCTACCCTTGCACACACAACCACACACACACACATGTATAGACACACACACACACACACACACACACACACAGGCACGCACACGCGCATGCACGCGAACGCGAGCACACACACGCACATACACATGCACACATGCACACACACACACACACACACACACACACACACACACACACACACACACACATCTTCACACACACAGTACCTAAACGTACAGGTATGCACACAGAAACACGCGTACACACAAACTCTGGTTTCATCAGATGGACATGTTCTAGTTGTGGAGTGCCGCAGACATCAAGTTGTAATGAAGGCACCAAACTACGGGACTCTGCTCTCTAGTACACGCCGCTGGCTGAGCTGGTTGGAATGTTTAGGAAATGATATTGCTCCGGGCTGTCTTGATCTATCAGTCCTAAGTAGCCAGACTTAGAATGTGTTTCGACCTCTGTGTACATTTAAAAATGTATACCGGTATATGTATATGTACCGGTATATGTATATGTATATGTATATGTATATGTACATGTACATGTACATGTACATGTACATGTATATGTATACGTATACGTATACGTATACGTACATGTACATGTATATGTATATGTATATGTATATGTATATGTATATGTATATGTATACGTATATGTATATGTATATGTATATGTATATGTTAATGCATATGTTAATGTATTTGTATATGTATGCATATATATGTATATGTACTGTATATGTATATGTATGTACATGTACATGTACATGTACATGTATATGTATATGTATAAGAATTCTCCCCAATTTGCTTTTTAAAAGAATCCCCAAACCGGGAAATTTATCTTCTCGAAATTCTTTCGACCTTATCTGAAAAATTCATGATTTGGCTCTGTACCTCCATCCGCCAGCTGAAATTCAAGTACTACATAGTCAATCCTCCCTCTGGGGCACAGAGATTCAATATCTGGTTCCTTGGTTAGCAGCAGCTCCAGTCTTGTTGGACTGTCTTCCACTCATAGTTGTACATCCTCTTTTGCCCATAGGGTCATTATGTTCATTGCAATATTCAATATAGTATTACTCTGGGAATTTTAATTACTCCCAGACCTCTCATTCACCTCAACTTATCTCCTTGCAATTAATCATCAGCAATGATTATATGATTACTTTGTTCAATCATTTTCTTTAAGACAAGAGATGTTTTTAACAATATTTGGTCAACCCCATCATTCTACACCCTCGCTCTGAATGACACGAACATATGCTACCATCAAGTCTCTTTTATAACTTTTTATTTTAATTTTCAGATTTATTCCCCCTTCGTTCAATATTACTACATTAATGTTTATGTATTTTCTAATAAACATTATCACCGTACAAATACATCTCATCTTCTCTATTCTGTCTTCAGACTACGTATCTAAAGCCTCCCAGTTCTGTATTTCCTTATAGTTTAGTCTTCGTTAAACAAAGACTGTCGAGTTAATTTACAATAGGTAGTCAATGACTTTAACATGGTTGATAGTAAGCTATCAGCATTTGCAGAAACAGTTTATATATATTTTTTTGTCCTTTCTTCTGTGCAGTTTTGCGTTCTTTGTTTCTTCAAGACCATTTATCTTATTTTTGGTTGAAAGCTTAATACATATATACATACATATATATATATATATATATATATATATATATATACGTATATATATATATATATATATAGATATATATATATATATACATGCGTTTAGAAGAAAGTAAACACTAGACTCGTCGATATAAGTTCATTCCTACGTTTTGAACCCTATCCGGGGTTCGTCTTCAGTGATATACAGAAATAGGACAGGGAATTAATATAAAGGTGCATGTGTGCCATCCTGGGAAAGGTCTAATAGCGTCGTTACTGTCCAGAAAGTACATTCATAACCAGGTAGGACACTAGTTCACCAAATACTCACATCATCAAAATAAATTACCAGGATAAGACAACGCACAAAAATTAAAATATACATCTAAGCTACTTGTCCTTTCAGTCACGCTGAAATATAGAAAGCTAACCTAACTAACTAGTTGAAACTAGCATGAATAAAAAATACATCGGTAACAGCAAATGTATCAACACATACTACAGGAATACAATATTCAGAAAAAGAACATCAATTAAGTACAACCCCAAGGACTCAGCAAAATATAACATGCCTTAGAATAAGCAAAACAAACACAGAGATGACCTAAATACTACCAAGCCAAACGCAAAAATAAACAAAGGTAAGTACAAAAATAAACAACCAAATATATAAACAGTAAAACCAAATATAAAAGAATAAATTTATACAAAAACAGAAGATACTAAAAGAGTCTAATTAAAACAAAACAATAAACACATAGAATAGAGAAGCAGCGTATAAAATGTCAACAAATAAACCAAAAAGACAAAATCCTCATAGTGCATTGAAGCATATCGTCCTCCTAAAAAAAAAAAAAAGAAAAATACAGGACATAGTCCGGAGACAAGCAAAAGGATATATTAGCAAGCCCAAAAATTATACCGTCACAGGGAGGAGTGAGTGAAATGTCAGAGTGCTATACCACCTACAGGGGGTACAACACTTCCCTGTCGGATCGAGTGTCTTCTGACCTGTCCCTAGCGCCCTTGTAAATGGGATTGAAGTTGACGCATCTATTAACGCTAGCATGGTCACTTGCCCAAGCTTCTGAAATAACCTCACAACTTTTCCGGTCCTTTTATACTTGATACCTACATTCTGCCAATCCATCTCGTGCTGTTGATCTTCGGAGTTTCTCAGTATCACCGAGCTCATATCCCTCTTGTTCAATACCCTCCGATGTTCTTGTAGTCGTGTCGCCAGCTTCTTACTTGTCTCTCCTACATAATGGATAACAACGAAGGAGAACAACATAGTGGGCGAGAGAAACTGTAACACGTCGAGAATTACGATACCGTATGTAAAAGGGGTGTCACAAGTAACAAGGAGACTACAAAGAAAACACAGAGTAGTAATGGCGTACAAACCAATGAACACATTGGATGGGGCTTTGACGAAGTTGAAAGTGAAGGATGTAGGTGGGGGTGGTGTACGATGTAAAGTGCAATAGTTGTGAACCCCATTATGTAGGAGAGACAGATAAGCGGCGACACGACTACAAGAACACACACACACACACACGTATATATATATATATATAAATATATATATATTTATGTATGTATATATATACTGTATATGTATGTATGTATATATATATGTACATACATACATATATACATACATATATACATACATACATATATGTATATATATATACACATACATATATATATACATATATATATGTATGTATGTGTGTGTGTGTGAGTGTGTATGTGTGTGTGTGTGTATGTGTATGTGTGTGTGTGTGTATGTGTGTGTGTGTGTGTGTGTGTGTGTGTGTGTGTGTGTGTGTGTGTGTGTGAGTGTGTGCGTGTGTGTGTGTGTGTGTGTGTATGTGTGTGTGTGTGTGTGTATCTGTGTGTGTGTGTGTGTGTGTGTGTGTGTGTGTGTGTGTGTGTGTGTGTGTGTGTGTGTGTGTGTGTGTGTGTGTGTGTGTGTGTAGCTATCTAAATGGATACATGTCTGGGACAATTCGCTCCTCGTTCTTAACTTTTCCTTTAGTAGCATTTTTTTCAGCCATATATTCATAAATGTGCCTTTTTCTGCTATCTTCTAAGACCTACTAATGACCACGTTTACCATGATTTGAGGTTTGAATCTGATTTTTATCGAACTGTCCTATGTGAGTGTGTATTTGCTTAATTGTATTTCCTTTACTGTAGTATACAGGAAAGGGGAATGTTTGTGATGTCCTGTCTTACTGACCAGTTATCCTGGGTAACTGGATGTCCTGTATTACTGCCCAGTTACTTTGGGTAACAAATTTTGATAAAGACTCTTTTTTGCTACCCTTTTTTCTATTATGCTTGGCACGCTGAATTCAAAACTACATTAGTACTTATATACTAAAAAGGGTATGAGTGTAATTTTGACAAAATATATATGTGTATTGCAATATCAAATATATCAACATTATACAACAAAGAAGCAAAAGTAATGTAACAAAATTATACAGTAATTACGATAATGAAACAAAGAATCAAACACCCCTATGCTCAGGAGTGAACACTGGACTGCCGTTGTGTTTTGTGACCCGAGATCTCTCCTTGAACTAAGTTACACACATCTTCATCCATCATAACTTCATCAGGATTTTCTTGACGTCGTTTCTTCATCATCAATATACAGACGCTCCCCTACTTACGAACATTCGATTTACGATCTTTTAGACATCCGAACGAAGCCTCAAGCTTGCTTTACCAATTTCAAAGATAAGATATCAAACATTATGATATTAATATTGTTATTTATTTTTGCTATATATATCATTGGTAATATGTTTTAGAATAAGAACACATGTATTGACTATATAACATAATTACTTATGCATGTAGATCTGAGCACCTTTGAAATGGTGTTGAATAACGACTTACGAACATTTCGAGTTATGAACGGCCTTTCGGAAAGTACAGCCTCGTTAACACGGGTCATTTGGCAGCCGCTAGTGCTAGCTGCAAGTTAACTTACCCGGCAAGTAAGTGTTCACACTAGGTTAGTTTGGAGGCAGTTTTACTAAATTTCTGTTGACAGTGGGCAAGAAGAAGGGTAATCTGCAGATCGTTACTAGACTAGCCCCGTGTCACTCGTTCTTACGTTGAGGAGTATCCTGATATGGAACCGTTCGCCGTCCCCTCCCGACACAGCAGCACCAAGATTCAGTCGGAACTACTCCAAATGGGAGGGCAAATAATGTAACTTAAGTGGCATTTTACATCCAATACTACGGTAACTTTCAAGCAGTTTAAGAAGGACACAGACTAGAACTGGATTACCAAGAGAGTGGTTAAGGAATGGAATAGACTTTGTAACCATGAAATGGGCGCTGAAACTAATGGTTTTGTTTTATGAGAATATTAGATAACTTCATGGATAGAGATGAGGTATGGTAAGGGACATGGTACTCTAGTGTAAGCCTTATGGTCTCTTGCAATCAATTCTCCTACAAGATTCATGCAATTTTTGGCTTTGATGTTGTTCGGAAACCCGTTGGCAACATGTTCTTCTCAACCACGGTCATTTTCATCACCGAAGTTAAAGATATGAACACCTCCTTTATCTGTGGTCCAACAAACGCACCAGCAACAACTTTTGCCTCTGACAACTTAGAAAACATTACTCGTACTTCGATACAGGTTTCACTACGATCTAACTCTACGACGAATTGTTTTAATAGGTCCATTTTAATGTAGTGTACAGGCAGCACTTGTTGCCAATATGATGTCAACATACATAACAAAAGCAGTCACCTGATATTTTCCAGTCTAAAATACATTACTATAGTATTTGTAACAACCAGACAAAATTAATGCAATATAATCAAGAGAAAATTTGTAACAATAGCAGCCAATTATACAATTGATATTTTTTATATAACTCGCAAAATATTGATACCATGATCAGTGTTACTCAGCATGCTGGAAACATATAACGATAATATATATATATATATATATATATATATATATATATATATATATATATATATATATATATATATATATATATATATATATATATATATATATCCCAACCGCGCCAGTGAGTGTGCGTTTGTATGTTTGTGTGTGTGTGTGTGTGTGTGTGTGTGTGTGTGTGTGTGTGTTGTGTGTGTGTGTGTGTGTGTGTGTGTGTGTGTGTGTGTGCGCGTGTGTGTGTTTGTGTGTGTGTGTGCGTGTGTGTGTTTGTGTGTGTGTGTGCTAGCGCGTATATGTGTGTGTGTGTGTGTGTGTGTGTGTGTGTGTGTGTGTGTGTGTGTGTGTGTGTGTGTGTGTGTGTGTGTGTGTGTGTGTGTGTGTGTGTGTTTGTGTGTTTGCGTGCGTGTGTGTGTGTGTGTGTGTGTTTGCGTGCGTGTGTGTGTGTGAGGATGAATATGTGTGTATATTGTGTTGTGTCCGAATAGAACGTCCCCCCTATTTGCATTGTTCTACTCCTGAACTCCCTGCGACGCTTTCATCTCTCTGATTTTCTCGTCTTCTAAACTATTTCTTCCCTCTCGTTTTCCGCGTTTACTCGTCTTTATCGCTCTCTCTCTTCCTTTTTCCTTTCTATTCCCTGTTCAGTCTCTCTTTATCCTTTCAGACTCCTCGTTCCAATCTTCCTTCTCCTCCTCCTGACCCTCCTTCGCTCCCCTTCTTCCGAGGTCAGCTTCACTTTTCATCTTTCAAATTCCCTTCCTTCCTTCCTTGTCCTTCGGGGACGTCGACCGATTACCAAAGCCTCCGCTCAGGTCATCTCAGCCCCTTAACTCCCCTCTCTTCCTCTTCCCTTTATCTCCTCTCCGTCTCCTTCTCCTCCTCCTCCTCCTCTTCCTCCTCCTCCTCCTCGTCCTCCTCCTCCTTTTCTTCCTTCTTCCTCTCCTCCTCCTCCTTTGCCCTATTTTTTCACTATCTAACTCTGAATCATCCCCACATTCCCTTCCTCCTCCTTCTCCTCTTCCCCCCTCTCTTCCTCCTCCTCATGCTAGTCTTCCTTCTCCTCCTCCTTCTCTTTCTCTCCCTCCTTTCCCCCGTACGGAGATTTAGCTGCATTGGTTTCGTGCATCCAATATTTCAGGGACGTTACCGACCCGTCTACGGACCAGAGTCACACATGATTATTTTATGATTTCAGATTAATTTCCACTCAAAGAAGGATATTGGGCCGCTGGGTAACCCAGTGGATACCGTGTCGAACTCATAACCATGTGGTCTTTAGTTTGATTCCCGGGATCCGCTGCGGGCTATGTCGCACTGGTTCCCGACAGGCCTGACCACGCAGGGAGGCGACCCAACAGTGGCCTAAAAAAAAAAAAAAAAAAAAAAAACCGGCTTGCCGCAAATGACAGTGTTTTGCCCCACTGAGGGTTTCTCACTTCCCACCACGTGGTAGTGGGAAGGTAAGTAAAAGGATACTGATGACCTTTTTTCTTGTTCTACTCCCCCTCCGTACGGCTGATACCCTCCATGACCAGATTTCACTTCTCCGGCGTGATATTGTTCCTAGGAAAAGAAGCATCGGCCATGAAATACAACCCTCATCCTCTCCTTCCTCTCCTCTTCATTCTTCTTGTGCGTCCTTTTCTCTACCTCACCTTCTGCTATCTCCGCCTTTTCCTCCTCCTCCTTCTCCTCCTCCTCCTCCTCCTCCTCCTCCTCCTCCTCCTCTTCTTCTTCTTCCTTTTACGTCTTTTTCTTTCTCTGATTTCTTCTCTTCATCTCCGTCTTCCTCATCCTCCTCTTTATCCTATTCCTCCTCTACATTCCCCTTATTCTTTCTTTGGCTTCTCTTCTCCGCCGACTTCTCTTCCCCTCCCCCTCCTCCTCCTCCTCCTCCTCCTCTTCTTCTTCCTCCTCGAATCCAATGGCTTTTCTTCTGCTTGCAACGCAACTTTGTGCTCTCATTCTAATTTGTCTGATAATGTTTCTTCTTTGTGGCTTAACCCCTCACCACTACCCCCCCCCCCACTCCCCGCTTCATCTTATTACCTTCTCGTCCCCATCTGATGGGAATGCTTATAGGTTTAGTCGCAAACAGCTTCCGGCTTCCTCTCCTACTCTCTCTCCTCTCTCCTCTTTCTCTTCTTCTCCTCCTCCATATTTTTTTTTCCTTTCTTTTACTCTTTCTTCTTCTCCTCCTCCATCTTTTTTTCCTCTGTTTTACTCTTTTTCAGCCTTCTTTATCTCTCCTATTTTCCTCCTTACACTTCTTCCTTTTCCTTCCTTCTTCCTCTTTTTCATCCTATCATTCTTGCTCTTCCTGATTAATTATCTTTCTCTTTCTACTCTTCTTCCTCTTACTCTGACTCTTCTTTTCCCTATTCCTTTCCATCTGCCTCTTCTTCTTCTTCGCCTATCTCAGTTTTTTCTCCTTCCTCTTCCTCCTCCTCTTCCACTTCTTTTCCTTTTTCTTCTTCCTTTTCCTTTTCCTCTTCCCTCCCTTTTCTTCCCCTATGTCCTCTTCTTTTTCTTCTTCTTTCTTCCTCTTTCTCCTCCTATTCCTCTTCCTTTTCTTTCTCCTCTTTCTGTCCCTCTTTTTACTCTTCCTCTTCTTTCTGCTCTTCCCGATGTCTTCCCTTTTCCTCTTTTTCTTCTGCTAATTTTCCGTCTTTCTTTTCCATCTTTTCATTGTTTTCCTTAATTGCACGTCTTCCTACTCCTTCTTTTGCTCTCTTTCTTCCTCCTTCTCTTCTTTTTCCTCCTCCTCTTCCTCTTATTATTCTTCCTCTTTCCCTTCCAATTCCTACTCCTACTCTTCTTCTCCTCTTCCACTTCCCTTCTCCTTTTCTTCTCGTTCCCTTTATCTTATCTACTTCCTCCTTCTGTTCTCCTTCCCCTTTCTCCTCCTCTTCTTCCTGTTCTTCTTCTCCTCACTCTCTTCATCTTCCCCTTTCTCTCCCCCTCTCTCCCTTTCTCTCTTTTCCTCTTCTCTTTTTCTTCCTCTTCTTTTTCCTTTTCCTATTTCCTTTCCTCTTCCTCCTCTTCTTTTCTTTATTATTTTTCCCCTTACTCTTCTTCTTCTACCTCTTCCTTTCCATCTTTCTCTTCCACTCTCTATTTCCCTCCTCTTCCACTCGCTCTTTTTCCTTCTCTTCCTCTTCTGTTTCATCTTTCTTTACCCCTATCTTCCCTCCTTCTCTTCCGTTTCTTCTCTCTCCTTCTCTTCGTCTTCCTCTTTCTCTTCATCCTCCCGTCTCTCCCTCCCAAGGTATCGCAAGCACGGACTCTTCGTTCGCGGACGCAATATTGTGACTGCACGGCTTCGCCTGGGTTACACACCGCTGTGGCAAGTCTCTGAGGCGGGGGACGTACCACACTACTCCACCTGCAAGCTATGCAACAGTCCCTACGCCAACAATCTCCACCACTTCTGCCTCGAATGTCCCTCAATAAGAGACCTATTGCCCCAAAGCCAAGTAATACATGTGTGTCACTTTATCTTAACGGACGATAATCTAGACACTGTCCTATTTCGACACCATTACTTTGGTGGATGCTAAAACTTACTTCACTTGATTACCAGTATATTTCCCTTTACAGAATGTAATGGAACTGCCTAATGCGGGCCTTATGGTCTCATGCAGTCTCCCTTTCTCTCTCAGGCTCTGATGCTCTTATTATTGCCGTACAGCTTTACTGTACGTAGTAACGTGACCTGCGCGTCACGCACACTATGTATAAATAGAAATTACCTACTGTACTAGGTTTGTTGCTCTATGAGCGTAATGAATTTATACAAACAAAAAAAAATCTTCATCCTCCTCCTCTTTTTTATCTTACACTTTCAGATCCATACTTTATTGCTGCTTTTACTACCGTCTTATATACTCTTCCTTTAACCTTCATGTCGATTCTGTCAGCGGAGAGTACTATGTTATATGATTATATCTCATCTAATTATATATGGTTCTCTTATACATAACTCACGTAGGAAGATTTAGGTGATTTGTTCCTCTACTACGTGTTATTACATCTTGGGTTTGTAATTATGTATACGCATGTATATGCAATTGCAGACATGAATTTAACACATCCTAGTACCTACATGAACATGAAAATATTCATGACAGTACGACACTGAACACTACTGTGTCAGGTTCATTTGACCGTGATAATTGTACAACACACAGACTTGCATAGTCCGGTCTTGGCTCAGGGTTAGTCGTTCCTAAAGAAACATGATGACATACCACCTAATGGACTTATCTTTTTGGCAAGCCTGCTTCCAGTGACGCCTCAAAATCCTTATTAACACCTTCAGTACGTATACGCATTCTACAGGTTTTATTCTAGCCAACACCAGACAATTCCACTGAGTTGAAAGAGATGCCCCAAACATCATAATGGTTCATGCAAGAGCCATAACTGCCAATTCTCATGAACGATAAACTATGAACCTTAGATGGATGACTTAACAACACGACTGCGTACAACCTTCAAGATATAATCGAGACACGAATTTTACCACTTCTTATGCACAGTGTTTACATTGTTCCCGGCAGGTAACCCCCACCCACAGGCCTGACGTCATCTCCTTCAGCAACAACACCATGAACAGGCGGAGGTCCAAGACACACTACTACACTCCTCATCCCGAGGGTGCTGCCGGCAAGACCTGTCTTGTGCAAACACTTCACCTTCAAAGGAGAAGCTTCTTCTCAAGCCAGAGGACCCAGACAGATCGCGTATGGCGCGCCCTCTCTAGGTCACCGCCTAAAATACCGAGGAACCTTATGAGCAACGGGGTTCTAACTTCAGCTGAATAGAATCCCCAGTGTTAGGAACGTTATGAGAAGGAAAGGCGGGATTAGACCATCCAACCCGATTGGTCATCTATAGTGATTTTATTATGGCTAGTGTTAGATGAGTAGAATCGTCTGGTGTCAGTAATGTGACGATATTGTGTTGGCGTGACCTCTGGAGAATCTGTAAAATGTGACATGTGTGTATATATATATATATATGTATATATATATATATATATATATATATTTATAATGTGTGTATGTGTGTGTATGTATATATATATGCATATATATGTATATATATACAGTATATATATATATATAT
>NC_134812.1:23649379-23654379 GCF_046742065.1 Oratosquilla oratoria
AGGTCCTTAAGCAGAAAGAAGTTATCAGACGTAATGGAAGCAATTGTCTGAGGAGGAAGGGCCTTTCTGCAGGTGATGGAAAGGAGACATGACAACTGGTTTCCGGGACAGGGGCGTGGCGTCACATGAACTGGTGATAAACAGAAAGAGGATGTTAAGTGGAAGTGACACGAGAAGACTTTATCAGAAATGAAATGTGATAAGATCACCACGGAGATGATAAAATCACTGAGTAAAAGACAGGGAAGAGAAAAGAGAAGAGAGAAAGAGCGTATCACTCCTCCTTTATGCTGTTCCCTTGAAATTGTCATTCACCATTTCTTCCTATTCGCTGTGGGACGGAGTGATGGAACTAGGTCTTCTCCTCTCTATATGTTCATCCTACAAGGAGATAGGGGGTGGAAAGGGAGCAAGCAGATAAGGCTGATGAAAGAATGATGGGATAGTTTGAGCACGAGGAAAGAATGAGTAAGGAAAGGCTAGTAGAAAAAAAAAATAGTGTGGAGGCCAGAGGTGGGGGGAGTGAACTTGAGGAAAAGGAGAATGAGATGGACGAATGGGAGGAAAAGGGGCTAAAGTAAAAGGTGAAATATCTCTTGAGCAGTGAAGGTAGAACCCAAGAGATAAGTATGAGTGGAGAATGGCTATGAATTGATGCAGCCCGGAGGGATTTCTCCGCTTCTTCTCTATTTTCGCATGAAGGGACGGGGAGGGAGGGTCGCCAAGTAAACAAAGCGGAGGGACCCTGATGTGAATGTACTGTGTCTTTCCGCATTGCTTCTGACCGGGCAGCGGGCGGGAGACAGGGATGACCCGTTATCCACGAGGAGTTTTGATAAAGGGGAAAGAAATAGGTGACGGATGGGCAACAGATGTGTGGAGCTGGGTGCATACCTCCCTCCTGTATATAGACAGATAGATGATTTTTTTTTCTTCATCTTATTATATTTCATTTTACCTTATCTAATTTAATTATATTTCATTTAAACATAATCTATCTTATTCTATTTTGTTTTACTTCATTTTGATTTTTCTATCATATTTGATCTTTTTTGTTTAATAATATTCTATTTATTCTGTTCTCTTTAATTCTGATTTATCTTATCCTATTCCGCTCTACTTTTATACATTTCATTTTATCTTAACCATTTTATTCTTATATCGTTATATTTTATCTCATATGATGCCATTTCATTTATTCCTACTTGATTGCATTTGCATTCATTCGATCTTCTCGATACGGCCCGGGCAAAGGTCCATGGCACGCCACTGTAGCAATGGCTGCCGAGTTGACTCGTGAGTACAGAACTTTTAAGGGCGATTAAGCAGTACAATGACTGAATCTATTTTTACTTTTTATTTTTCCCTTCCACTGTTTGCTCACGTAATTACAGTCTTGGATACGACGAACTAATCTGAATTTGTGAGAATTTCAAAGAAAAGAAAATATACTTCTTTCTACCTCTGGCGAGTGAGTGAGGTTATTTCTCCACTATATATCTGAGGGTAGCCAGAACAAATGTGATGACAATGGCACTCGCGAACAAATTCGAGAGGTGAAGGGTTTTCATTCCTCTTAATAAAATAACCTGGCGAGATCTAGGATATATGTATCATATTACCACACCCATGAATGGATCAAAATGGACGAGGAACTCAGTTATCCTACATAAGATCGCTGGCTTTGTTCGTGGACCAAGACTCTGCTTTTGGTGTTCCCTCCGCTGCCGCTACCCAAATCAAAGGATAATTAGCATTCAACTAAGCCCTTAACAGCCCTCACTGTTGCTAACATTCAAGCTTCACCTTGGGCTTTCGATGAGGATGCTTAAAGTACTGGCGCTTGGTTTCAAATTGGTCTTTAACTCTTCGTTCTTCTGTGCGCTACTGTTGCAGTCGGAGGTATGCGAGTCGCGCACCTTCCCAGTCCCGGGTTCGAGTCCCGCACTCCACTACCATTCCCAGAAGTCACTGATACCTTCCCTAACAGTCCAAATGAATAGCGCAAACTTGACGGCTCGGGCCCCGCTACTCAGCGCCTCCTGGTGTAGGTTCTACACCTTTGATCTTTTCTTCACGGAGCGGACATTTTTTCATATATATATACATATATGTGTATATATATATATATATATATATATATATATGCATATATGTATAAATATATATTTATATATATATATATATATATATATATATATATATATATACTGCATTACTGTAAGTATATATATATATGTACTGTATTACTGTATGTGTATGCATATATATATATATATATGTGTGTGTGTGTGTGCGTGTGTGTGTGTGTGTGTGTGTGTGTGTGTGTGTGTGTGTGTGTGTGTGTGTGTGTGTGTGTGTGTGTGTGTGTATTTATGTATGTATATATTCTTTTTTCGCTTTGTGTATAGGAAAAATGTAAGTGGTTTACCCCTGTTTGGAGGAAATGGAATAATTTTCCTTTACCCGTATACCCAATGACATAACACACTCTACATTAATTAACTTATTATTATATTCATTTTCACTTATCTATTTATTCATTTTTCTATTCACTTATAAGTTTCTATGTTTGCTTGTTTCCTTGTTCATTCATTCATTCATTCATCCATTCATTTCCTAGACTCAATACTCGTATTGTCCCCAAGGATGGAGGCACTGTTTATATATTGGAGACGAAACATGAAACAATATCCTAAGCTCGTGGAATTATTGGGCCGCCCAATAGATTTCGCTTTGTAAAAGCCAGACACATTTATTCAGCTTATGTCGATGGGATTTTTCCTTCACTGTAGTCGGTATCCTTTAACACATTTTCTATACTGAAGGTATATTTCTTATTAGTATTGTATTATTGCGTTCGATTGGTATTGTTTGAAGTGGTAATGACAACAATTCCTCTCTTAACTCTTTCCATATAATGACGCCCACGTAGGCTAGGCGTCATGAGGAGTGGGTATATGAGGATCTTGGTGTTGGAGTCTTGAAAATGTTTATTTTGTAGTTGTAGCTGAGTGACTCCCATATTCTGTGAACTGGCTTGATCATATTTTCTGTGGTTATTAATATTCAGTGAAAGAAAACGAGTAATAAAGCTGTAACTTTATATCTTATAACGCGAGTATTGTGATGCATTATCGAATCATCGTACATCAGGCAACTGCCCGCAAGAATTTGACTCGTGTTGGAAGAGGTTAAATTAAATATGTATTTGCTATTCCGTCAAGTATTTGTAATAAGATATGACATGATAAGAGAAGCTATTGTTGTTATTGACACTACTACCTGTGAGTGTGAAGTGAAGTGTGCGAAAGGACTTGAATTGCTTTCAAACTGTATAATGACAAAACGCATTAATGAGGTGATGACGGCGTTGATTTGCCTTGAGCCGATGATATCAGTTCAAAGCGATATTGCCGATACGTTTCGATATAATACAATGTTCAAACTCCAACCCGTTTTGAACCGGGTGGCATTTTTCGTTTTATCCTTAGAGCCGCCAAACGATTCCATTCATCTTAATGGCACATCCCCTCCATAATGAAAAGGTCAATTCAACCGGTTCGCTGCCGCACTGTACGGGCAATAAATAAATAAATAAATAAATAAAAAAATAAAAAAAGTGGTAGATAAATATATTTGTTGTCTATTTTTAGTGTCTATCTTCATTTTCTGTGTATTTTGTATTTTGTGTGTTGGTAAATAAATATGTTGATTGTCTTTAGTTTTTGTGTATTCACTGTATTGTATTAAATGAAATGGTTTTACGACTCACGCTCGTCATTCTCTCGGTTATCTAGCCCGCTGTGAAAAAGTTTGGTCATCCCTGGTCTAACTCGTTTCGCACCGGGTACAAAGAAATTTATTGTCTTTTAATTCCGGCTTGACGTCAAGCTATTTTACACCCCTTCACGGCAGCCCCTTATCAAGAGTGTGCATACCTAACCCTATCGCCACGCTGAGGGCGATTTACCGATTTCATACTGACTATCGCCAGGCAATTTCACTCACCTTTGGCTAACTACAGGCAATTTTTTCAGCTTAGGAAAAGTCTATTTAATAGCGTTTCCTCAGCTGCAAGAAATAGTGTGACGTTAAACAGGATAAAGTGTGCATATCACTTTATCTGGTTACCCGCTAAGAACACCCTCGACATCACGCAATTCTGTTTTTTAGAAAATAACACATAGCTCTATGCAGGTAGGAGGTAGATATTAGGGGAAATGGGGCCTCCAATGATTGTGCTGCGGGGATGGGGTGGGAAGGGTGATGTTGGTTCATATTCATTTCCTTCCTAAGTCTGCCCCTTCCTCAGCTGAATAGAACAGACTAGTTCCAGCAAGAACAAAATTCTCCAAGAGTTCAGTCACATGTTGAAGGAGCTAAGGAATTTCTTCAAAACTGTCCCACTTTCCATTTACTTCAACGGCATCTCTTAGCTGAACAAACTCGCCTGGCGAGTGAACATGTATAGATTCAACTATCGTATCTCAATAGAGAAGGAGGAGAGGAAGAGGTAGGAAGAGGAGTGGTAGAGTGTTGGAAGAGGAGAGGGGATTGGAGAGAGAGGAACGGGCAAGGAAGAAAAGGGAAGGGAAAGTGAGGGTAAGGGTGAAGGTGAAGGGTAAGAGGGTAAGGGTGAGGTGGGGAAGGGTGAAGAGGGAAGAGGAGGAGGGAAGTGAGGATGGAGATAGATTTTGGAGATGATTTATCCGGGCATATGTCACCATTCTTTTATCCCAGCCTCCGGAACAATAGAAATAAATTCCCAGCCCCGTCCGGCCGCGCAGCTTAACTATAGGACATTACTTTCCACACCGAAAACGAGAATCGGGAGCTTGTTTCCATATCAACGGGTTATTAGTGACTGTCATTTGCCCTGGCTGTCCTAGCACGTAAGGCAGAAGAAGCACCATCTTCAGCAAACAGGCGACTGACACTTGTCCAGGCTGTCTTTTTATACAGGGCCGAGGTTACGGATTCTGTTAACCAGTGAACGT
>NC_134812.1:23659379-23661879 GCF_046742065.1 Oratosquilla oratoria
CAGGGACCAATAGAAACAGACCATTTGAGTTCCAGCTTCATTACGTCATCGATTTTCCTGAGTCACGGCCCTACTCTCTCTCCGATGCGCGTTTCCTTATTCTCGACATGCGTAAGAGACCGTTCCCCCCTGTCCGATAATAATGGCCTGTAGGGATCTTGAATAAACACATAATTCAATCTTTCCCTTGAAGGGTAGGTGGAGGTGGGGTATGGGGGGGGGCACTCCTTCGAGTGCGGGGGAGGGGGAAGTACCCCTCGTCTGAACGAACTTGTCGGGAGGCATTCAGAAGGAACAGACAAGTCGATCTTGGCTTGGAAAAGTCAACTGAGTCTGGTCGCAAGTGTCACGTAATTCATGGCGTCACTATGAGCTTTAGTTAGCATAGTGAGCATCACCCTGAACTTGGCAGCTACCTATTTAATGAAGTCACTATGAGCATTACAAGGAGCAAGTGAGCTGCGGAAAGTGTTCATTGTGAAATAAGCATATCAGTGAAAGAAACAGTCTTTAGCCTTGTTATGAAGTCACTGTGATCACTGCAGTTGAGTATGGTAAGCCTCGAAAAATGTTCAAAGTGAAATGAGTATAGATGCAACACGAAACTGGATCACATGTGAGTTCCAGTTGTCTCCTACGAATCCCCATGGAACAGTAAGTCCCCAAGCAAGCAGTGGAATAGCAACGGACCTGACATGGTTTCCAAGATCATTTTCTTCCTAATTATTTTCCAGTAATCTCAGGCTAAGTCAACATGAGCTACGCAATCTGCGACCGATTCTTGAACACCAAGGCAGCATCGAATCTTGGAGAGTAATGTAAGAGATCTAAACCTGCAACTCTTAATGCGAGGTTTCATGCAATTAATACGAGCAGTTGCCAAAAAGAAAAGAAAAAAAATTGCAATAGTGGACAAAATATTTTGATCAGTAAAATTGATCAAACTGAACACATGGGAAAAATCTGAATTAAGTCGCCTGGCGGTATTCAAAAATATGAGGCGTCCAGAAGTACAGGGTCATCCTCGCCACTCTTGCTGATTTCGATTTAAGCATGGATATATATAGAGGAGGTTGACGCCTTTC
The DNA here is from genome assembly GCF_046742065.1 of Oratosquilla oratoria. Taxonomy (NCBI): domain Eukaryota; kingdom Metazoa; phylum Arthropoda; class Malacostraca; order Stomatopoda; family Squillidae; genus Oratosquilla; species Oratosquilla oratoria. The sequence goes on from NC_134812.1 coordinate 23,660,465, forward strand.
ACGATCCGTGCCTAACTCGAAACCAGTAAAAGTGGCAAGGATGCCCCTCTGTTTCTGGACGCCTCATATATGCAAAGATACTCCCCATTACCTCCAGGTCAGTTAGAATGCGTTTATTCCTTAGGAGGTTTCATACGTCTGAGTGGGATCATCTGGTGGCAGTGAAAAACTGTTGTCTTCAAGTTGAACATTATATTCTCACAAGGTTTTGCTCTCTATGTAATCATTATGCTGACAAGAAAGAACTATCACCTTACTGAGTGTTCTTTGTTCCCAAATACATACATATACTAAAGGCTTTTTCTCCCTTGCATGGGGGATAGCCAAAAAGAAAAAGGCATAGAAAACACTCCCACCCATTCCATTTCCTATATATTCCACTCCCCTCATAAGAACATGACATAATAATAAAGGAGACTGCAAGAGACCATAAAGCCTACACTAGGCAGCTCCGAATCCATCACCACCTGTCGTCCTCATCCATAAAGTTGTTTAATCGTTTTTTAAAACAACTGATAGTTTCAGCGCTTACTACATGGTTACTAAGTTTATTCCATTCATCGTAACCCTCCTCCCTCCCTCTTATCTTGGTACCTCCTGAATGACGGGTCATCCCTGCATCCTGTCCACTGCCCTGGGTCAGAAGCAGTGTCGCAAGACACAGCACATCCACAGCTAGGCCGCTTCATAAATTCGGCGACCCCCCTCTCCGTCCCCTCATGCAGAAAAGGAGAAGACGGGGAGAAATCCCTTCGAGCTGCGTCAAATTTTTTCTCCTACATACTTCCTCACCCCCCATCTCCCACCCATTTCCCCTCATGCATCACTGCATCATCCATACACAACCCTTCTCCATTCACCCCTATCTTCTGTCCTCTCCCGTCCTTCCTCCACAGATAAGTCAGTGAAGAGTTGCTATCCTAGACCGAATCTTTTTGTAAACTAAAACCAATTAACATCACGATTGGACCCCTTCAGTAAAGGCAGCATCGAATCTTTGAGAGCAGTATAAGAGATAAGCCTGCAACTCTTAATGCGAGGTTTCATGCAATTAATAAGAGCAGTTACCCAAAAAGAAAATCAAAGAAAAAATTGCAATAGTGGACAAAATATTTTGGTCAGTAAAATTTATCAAACTGAACACATGGGAAAAATCATGGTCATAAATATTTGCTTGTATAGAAATATGACCTCACAGTCAGTGAAAATTTCATAAATCATCCTGTGATTCATAGGACATAAACTGCTGATAACCAATATATTTAGAATTTTGTTGTCATTTGTATATGGGATTCCCATGGTCACTGGGTCATGTGACGCTTGTACATCGTGGGATCGAAATGAGACCCAAGAAAGATGAGAAAGAGAGAAAAAGAAGAGGAAAAAGAGAGGGTAAACACAAGAGAGCTGGAGGA
>NC_134812.1:23671879-23674379 GCF_046742065.1 Oratosquilla oratoria
CAATGACAAAGGAAAGCAAGGTTTGTATCACTAATCTTTTTCATACGTTTGCATTGTATTTGTATTGGATGGGGGTATGAGAATATTTTCTGAGATATCAAGGGGTACTAAGGGTACTGAAAAAGGTTAAGAATCACTATATTAGAGCATTTCGTCAATATATATGGACTAAAAGGTCTCCTGTCGGCATGCTCCGCCTTTGTAATCCTTTGTAATCCTTTGTCAAACTGGATAATTTTCTTTTGGCGATCGCCATATTGTTTCTATCGGATTAGAAACATATCATTGGGTTAAAAGCGACCTTGGAAGGACTTCAGACCTTTGTAAGATGAAAGATCATAACAATCAACCCTCTCAAGCCATTTGGTTTATTGTATAGCTTTACCAATGCCCTGTTCACACTAGCGGTTTGAACCGCGCGGAAACCGCAGCGGTACCGCATAATAAAGGAAAAACTGACAGGTTGTGTGTAAACGTGTTCATTAACTTACATTATAATTGAACCGCCGCTTTTCAAACCGCGGCGGTTGTAACCGCTAGTGTGAATAGGACCCAATTATTCTGGCTAATCCTAAAGGATTTTGTACGGGTCTAACTCGGAAAGAGGTAAAGAAAACAGGCTCCAGTGTAAATCAGATTGGATCGCGGAAATAAAAACACATAGTCTATTATACGGAAGCAGCACAGTAAAAATTCCTGTGCACGAAATACGTTGCAATCGTATCAGAATGGGCTCTTTACTACACGCAAGCTAAATTTATTTTGCTTTTACCATGTATTACACTCTGGTAAATTCCATTCTACCTCATTCGCAGTTTGTTAAATTCAATCTTACCTTTTTATATTATCTCGTTCATTTCATCATATTTAATTAAATTTCATTTCATTCTAGTATATATCATTTGATCTCATTCACTTCGTTAGGTTTCATCTTACTTTATTTTATTTAATTCATTTCATCATACTTAACTATATATAATTTATGTGTTACACTGGTAAATTCCAATTTATCTCATTCACAGTTTGTTAAACTTCATCTTATCTTTTAATTCTATTTCATTCATGTCATCATACTTTATTTCATTTCCTTTTTCTACCAATGGAGCGGAACTTTACCCTCGGTGGAAAATAGCAGCCACTTTATGTAAACGGGGCACCATCATGAACCTAACCCTCGTTTCCCTCGCTATGAGAGGCCCCAGATAAGGTACTTCACAGTTCAAATGGTCCCCGTAATAGAGCAACTATGATCGGGAAAGAGGATTTCCAATGGTGCAATAGGTCGTCACAATAACTCGGATACCAGATTATCCCATTGCAGTGTGGTGGGTTTGTGTCTGAGAAACGTATAAGAACCATTGATCTTGGACGTGGAAATTGATTATCCAGAAACTGTCTGAGTGTCGTTTATGGTCCAATTTGTTAACAAACTGAATGGCAAGAATCATCACTGATGTGCCCAAAATAAGCTAAATTTTCAATTAAGCAATTGGTTTTAAACTTTCTCTTTGTTGTGGATTAAATGAAATTTCCATTCATGCAGTTTACCAATCTCATAGCTCCATCCCACACCATCTTTTCTTAATATATGAATGAGTATTGAATTAAAAGATAAACAAATAGATAATAATAACAATAATTCTTAGTGACGAATATTCGACAACTGTGACACGGTGAGGTCTTGCCCTAACTAATAGATCGAGCTTATCGGCGTAATATATTCGCAAATGTTCATTCTAGTCGCACTGACATCAACGGAATGACATGTTAACTACAGAGCTGCAGACGATTCTGTTAAGTATAGGAAACAAGTCGAGAAAACACTACAATCTTTTTTATATTGAACATAAGAACATAGAGAACATACGAACGGAGGAGACTACAAGAGACCATAATGTCTACACTAGGCAGTTCTATATCCCTTACCACCTGTTGCTCCTGTCCATAAAGTTATTCAACATTCTGTTAAAATAACCAACAGTTTCAGCGCTCGCTCCATTGTTAATAAATCTATTCCATTTGTTAACCACTCTGTTAATAAACCAGTTCCTGAATATTTCCTTTAAACATTCATTCAGCCATTGTAAATAAATAGATACATACATATACCAAGGCTTTTTCCCCCTTTCAAGGGAGGTAGCCAAAAAGGGAAAGGCATAAAAATACTCCCACCCATTTCATCCCTAAATACACTCCACACCCCTCCCACCCTCCCTCTCATCTGAGCACCCCTCCTGTATGCCGGGCCATCCCTGCACCCTGCCCACCGCCCTGGGTCAGAAGCAGTGTCGCAAGACACAGCACATCCACAGCAAGGCCGCTTCATTTAATCGGCGACCCCCCCTCTCCGTCCCCCCTTGCATATAAGGAGAGGACGGGGAGAAATCCCTTCGGGCTGCGTCAAAATTTACTCACACATACTACCCCCCCACCCCCCCCGCCCATTCCTCCTCATGCAATCACAACATCATCCATATACAACCATTCTCCACTCACCTCT
>NC_134812.1:23679379-23684379 GCF_046742065.1 Oratosquilla oratoria
TATATATTTATATACAAATATACTTATACATATACATATATATGTATATACATATATATATATATATATATATATATATATATATATGTATTTACCTAGTTGTATTTACCTAGTTGTATTTTACGGGAAGGGGAGCTATGCTCGTGAGGTCCCGTCTTCATATCTCATTTTATCTAAACTATTTTTAAATTCATGTATTGTTTTTGCACACACCACTTTCTCATCTAACTTGTTCCAACTGTCTATTGCTCTGTGAGGAAAGCTGTTCTTTTTCAAATCTCTTCTATAGATGTCTTTTTTTATTTTCTTTCCGTGTCCTCTTGTATTTCTGTCATCCCATTTTATCAGATTCTCTCTATCAGTAATTTCTATGCCTTTCATAATTCTGTAAATAGCTATCAAATCTCCTCTCTCTCTTCTTTGCTCTAGTGTCTGTAGTTTAAGTTTTTGTAGTCTCTCTTCATATGATAGTTTTGAGAGTGTTGGTGCCAATTTTGTAATTGCTCTTTGTATTCTTTCAAGTTTTTTTATACATTTTTTTGTACTTGGTGACCATATCGTTGCTGCATATTCCAATCTTGGTCTTATCAGGGTGATTAGGATTTTCCTCACCATTTCTTCATCCAGGTATGTAAATGCCACTTTGATTGTTCTTATTAAATTATAAGTTTCTCCAAAAATCTTATTTATATGTTTCTCAGGTGACATATTATTCATAACAATGACTCCCAGGTCCCTCTCATTTTCTACTCTTTTTATTCCTTCTTCTCCCAAATTATATGATCCTGTTATTCTGTTTTTGCTTTTTCCAAATTCCATTATACTACACTTTTTTGTATTGAACTCCATCTCCCACTTCCTACTCCATTCTTGTACTTTATTTAGATCTCTCTGTAGTGATTCACAATCTTCTTCAATTTTCACTCTTTTCAGTAATTTTGCATCATCTGCAAAGAAGCTCATATAGCTTTCAATTCCTTCATCCATATCATTAATATATATAGCAAACATTATTGGGGCCAGAACTGTTCCCTGCGGGACACCGCTTATTACTTCATTCCATTTTGAGTGCTGATCTCTTATCACTACTCTCATTTTTCTTTCTTGCAAAAAGTCTTCCATCCAATTTAGCAATTTACCTTGTATTCCTCCTTCATATTCTAATTTCTTAAGCAACTTCTTATGTGGTACTTTGTCAAAAGCTTTTTTTAGGTCTAGAAATGCACAATCAGCCCATCCATCTCTTTCTTGTATTATATCTATTAGCCTTGAATAGAAACATATTAAATTGGTGACGCATGATCGTCCTTGTCTGAATCCAAATTGCCTTGGATTTAGTACGTTGTTTTTTTCCAAGTATTTTACCCATCTACTTTTGATAATTCTTTCACATATTTTTGCTATTGTACTTGTTAGAGAGACTGGTCTATAGTTGGTAGGTTCTTCTTTATTTCCTCCTTTATATATAGGTACTATATTTGCTTTTTTCCAATCTTCTGGAACTTTTCCTTCTTTTAAGGAACTGCTTATTATGCTATGTATTTTGTCTGCCAGTTCATTCCTGCATTCTTTCAGAATCCAGTTTGCTATTTCATCTGGCCCATGCGATTTTCTGACATCAAAATTACCCAAGTGTGTCAATATTTCATTCTTTGTTACTTCTATTTCTTCCATAGGGGGGACTTTTTCTTTCCACTCAATCTCTTCAGGTTGTATATTTTCCCTTGTAAACACTGATTTAAAATGTTTGTTCATAATTTCTGCCATTTCCATTTCCTCAGTGTATTCAACTTCTCCTTGTCTCAATTTCTCCAAGTCTTGTTTGTTTTTCAGTTTATTGTTTACAAATCTGTAGAATAGTTTTGGTTGATCTTTACACTTTTCTATAACATCTTTTTCATATTTTCTTTTTTTCTCTCTGCACTTTTGTACATATTCATTTCTATAACCAGTATATATTTTCCATTTTTCAGGTCTTCTGTGTTTTTTCCATCTGGTCCAGGCTTTGTCTCTTTTGTCTTTTAACTCCCTACAACTTTTGTTGTACCAGCATTTTACATATTCTTTTTCTTGTTTTTGTCTTGGGACATACTTTTCCACTCCTTTTTTGTAAATTTTTGTCAAAATATTCCATTTCTCTTCCACTGATGTTTCTTCTTTGTATATTTCTTCCCAGTTTTCTTGTTGGAAGAATTCTCTTATTTTATCAAAGTTTGTTTTTTCATACATCATTCTTCCTTTTCTATATTGTTCATTTCTTTTGATATATTTTTCTTCATTAAGTTCCAGTTCAATCAATATGTGGTCACTATTCTAGGTTCAGATGTAATTATTAAGTCTAGCCTCGATGGTTCTTCTTCATTTCTATACCTAGTGTTCTCTTGTATCCATTGTGTCATTGAATGGTCAGTAATCATCTCAAGTAGAGCATTTCCCCATGAGTCATCACCACTCTTTACTGTCATTTCTTCCCAGCAGATTTCTTTGCAATTAAAGTCGCCCATCATAACTATTCTTCCTCCGTCTTCCATTATTTTAGTTAATGCTATCTTTGTGTCCTCTAGCATACTTTTATATTCACTCTCCTCCCATGAGGCTGTTTTCGGAGGCACATAATTGATCACAAATTTTCTGCTCTTCTTATCTCTGTCTTCCACTTCTATCATAATCATCTCTACTGCTTTCTTTCCATATATGACACCTTTCACATTTATATCCTTCTTAGTCAGGAACATAACTCCACCCCCTTGCTTTTTCTCTCTGTTTCTAATCCAATAATTGTATGCATCATGTCCTACACTGTTGGGTGGTAGTGGGCCTTTTAATTTTGTTTCTACAATTCCCATTATGTCCGGTTCTTTTTCTTTCAAATAATCATTCAGCTCATTCAATCCTGTTATTAATCCATCTATATTTGTGTAAGACACTCTTAGTTTTCTGCCACTTCCATTGTGTTCTCTGTTTCCCTTATGTTTTTCTTTTGTGTGTCGAACTTCCTTAGTTTCATGTTCACTACTCTCCAATAGAATCTCTCTTTCTCTGACTCCGTTCTGTTCTCGTTTTTTGTCTTAGCTTCCAGTCTTTTCTGCTTTTCTTCCTCTCTTTCCTCTTTATTCATTTCTCTTTTTATCCATATATTTTTGTATTGTTCACTTGTTGCTAGTTTCCCTGTTTTGGATAAGATATTCTCTGCCGTTGTTTGTGACTTGAATTTAATCTTAATTGGTCTGGTCTTGTCTGTGCTATACTTTCCGAGTCTAAATTTCTCTTCGATTTGTTTCATAATTCCTGGTTCATCTTCCTGAACTAATTCTAGTAATTGGCTTACTTTTTCATTTTCCTCTTTGATTCTTGTGGTTCTATCTGTGTTGTGTTTCTCTTCCATTCCTAATATAATTATACATTTCTTCTTGTCTGCTAAATCCCTTACTATATTCTCCTTTTGTCTCATCACTTTAATAACTGAGTCTTCAGTATGTTCTTTCAATTGCTGTTTGACTATGTCAGTGAATGAAATCTTATTTCCTTCTTGGGTTTGCTTCCAATTTTTACTTTCTTTAGCTATTGTTTCTCTGTTTTCTTTACTATTCTTCTTCAATTCCTCATTCTCCCCCTTTACCTCTCTTAACTGTCTTTTTAGTTCTTCTATTTCATCAGTTAAGTTTCTATTCGCCTTTTCCAGTTCTTCCAATCTTTCAACCCTTTGTAAAATGGTGTTCATATGACCTAACCTACTCTCCAAGTCTTCGATCACCTTATCAACCTTCTTCTCTAGTTTTGTCAGTCGGGGGGGGTTTGTGTCCCCCCCACTCTCTTTAAATCCCTTGAAAATATTCTCATCACTTTCTACTGTATTGTTCCTATCTATACTTCTAATCTTTACATTCTTATTAGACATTCCGTCGTCCTCCAGCTCGTCTTGTGGTCTCTTGTTTACTTTTCGGCGGTCTATTTGGACCAAGTCCTCTACTTCCTCATTACCTTCCATTTTCCCAGCAATCCCTCCCCTTCTCCTCTTTCCTTACTTTCCCACTACCTCACGAGCAATTTCCCCCCCCCCTGCAAATACAAAAAGGCACTTCTCTTTGCGTTGGTATCCACAATCTGCACTTTTCTTCAGAGCGTTCTTCAAGCCGTCCGTTCGTTGAAAGTGTGTGTGTGTGTGTGTGTGTGTTCGTGTGTGTGTGTGTATACATACATATACATACACACACACACACACACACACACACATATATATATATATATATATACATATATACATATATATATATATATACATATATTAGAATATACAGGCAGTAAGTTCTCTTTTAAACAAATTTGGTTAAAGACCAGTGCTAATTCAGTATCAACTAACCTCTTCCTAATTTTCTCTATCTTCCGGATAGACTTCTTATAATCAAAAGCGAGGTCAAACACGAGGATACCGATATCAATAGTATTTTGCAACGAAAATAGTATACAATAATACAAAATCCGAGCTTTCGTTTGATGCATTCAACCATCTTCAGGCGAGAATAGGTACTAAAACCGAAAAGGATGCTAATAATTTAAGTACAAATTGTTTTGTAGTAAACATGGCACTAGGAGAGGCAACACATTCTGGTGCTCCGTGGGAAGGGGCAGTTGCTACCTAGGACGGCGCCGAATGGAGTTGCGTAGGGTGGGTCTGTTGTTATTTGGTGGGATTATGTCTGCGGTGCTGGGGAATTTCTGCTGGTACTCCGCGGGATTATGTCCCCTCTCGCCTGTCTTAAGCAATATCTACATGGAATTTTTTTAAAAGGAACTATTGTGTGAAATTTTGCCAGGTAATGCGATATGGTATAGATATGTAGATGAAGTTCTTTCCCTGTGGCCATGTACTGCAGACCTTGATACTTTTCTACAATCTCTCAATAATTTGGTTCCCCCTCATTAATTTTACTATAGAATTGGAAAATAATAATAAATTGCCCAATTAGATTACCTTATCTATAGAGAAGGTAATGGTTTTA
>NC_134812.1:23694379-23711879 GCF_046742065.1 Oratosquilla oratoria
TGGAAACTTTTGTTTATAGTTTCAGCCTGAATTAATGCATCTTCATAGATCTCTCCTCTCACTACAAGCTTAGAGATTCCTTCCCTTTGCCTCAGATCACCGCTGGAACGCCCGCAAACACAACATTTCAGATTAGTCTTTGCATCATTCATCGATACCGTTTTCAATCTTCCTTGTTTCCTCGCTTCGGATTCTGATGTGGTCATTTTTAGATTCTCTACATTTTCCCTTTCATTTATTGTTTCCTCTTCCTCCATTTACCCCAAGACATATCTTTGGTTTTCAGCTATCTCGCGCTTTTCTCTTTTATCAAAACAGGTCCTTTATCCATTTTTTTAATGAACATTTGATACATATCCTTTCCCACCCATGTTGTAGATGTCTAGTAAAAAAAAAATGTTCTCTTGCATTTATAAAAATTATTTAAATCTACTGATTAAAAAAATATCCTCAAACCCGTGAAATTTAGGATTACCAAGAGTATATCTACCTTGTCTGTGCGATTCACTTTTTGGTTCTAAATTTCCACATGTCACCTGAAATTCAAGTATTATATGAACACTTATCCTTTTAGGGGCATAAGAACATAAGATTAAAAGAGGCTGCAAGAAACCATAAGGCCTACACAAGGCAGTTCCATGTCCATTACTATTATCCACCTCCATAAAGTTATTTAACCTCGTAAAACAATCAATAATTTCAGCGCTCATTACATGGTTATTAAGTCTATTCCATTTGTTAATCACTCTATGGGTAAACCAGTTCTTGCTTATTTCATTTTTAAATATAAGTTTGTCTATTTTAAATCTACTACTGCGAGTCCTGCCTTGTTGTTTTAATGTGATGACCTTGTCTACATTACCATTTGAACACCTCTATTCGTAAGGTAAATTTCTGAGCCTATATATAAATTTGGTCATTCTCCTCTGTACTGATCCTAGTGAATTAATAATGATAATTATTCTATAAGACGGAAACCACATCTGCACCTCATAGTTAAGGACGGGTCTAACACTAAATAGAGTTTGATAACTAACTCTGCACTATTATTTGTAACCGTCCTAACAATGCGACCTAATGCTCTATTAGCTCTATTCCTAGTGTTTTGGATCATATATACTTTAAAGAATAAATAAGATTGGGTTCTCTTATAATAAGCAAATCCAATCTTGCAAGAGTAGCATCTTCATTTGATTCTATTATCTTTGACCCACTGGATTATTGCATATACAATATTTAACTGAACATTACCTCACTCCACCCAATTCAATTCTTCACAATTAAAATCCTTCAATGATTTACCGTAGGTAAAAGTGGGTCTAAGTATATCTTTTATATTAATTGTGTATTATAGCAAACGCGGTATTCAAAAATAGAGCCAAGCATATGTATACATGAAAAAGGGTAGTGGATGGAAAGGTAGTTGGTAGAACATTGGTGGACAATTCATTGGTGTCCAAAGCTATATACGTCCATGTTTTCAGGGGAGAGAGGGAGAGACTGTCAGATCATTTCTTGGTGGAGGGGGAAGTTGAGGTTAGAGAAAAAGTGCAGGAGGAGAAAAAGGGTGGGAGGTATAGAGGTGCTGAGTTAACAAACTAAATGAGAAGGAAAAAGAGAAGAAATACCAGGAGAAGCTCAGAGAATAGCGCGAGATGGTGAGGAATAAAGGGAAAGTAGTCGAACAACAATGGATTTATCTCTAGAAAGTAACAAAGTATGCAGAGATGGTATGAGGGACAAAGAGGATGGGAGCTAACAGAAGGAAAGTTGGTGAATGGTGGGATGAAGAGTTGTTGTTGTTGTTGTTGTCGTTCCCTAGACTGTCTGTCCGAGCAGTCCCGTCTCCCCAAGGAATGCCACAGCCGAAACTGGGTTTTCCCACAAATTCTTTATAGAGTGTATGTTGTGTTGTTTGCGTGCATGGTTGTGTATGATGCAGTCTTCCATTAGCTGCAGCGTCTACGTCGTGGGACCACCCCCCAACCCCAAGAGTTGGGGGCCAAACAGCAGCAACCAACCCTGGCCATCAGCTCTACGCAGGTGGCACCGATCCCCAAGAGGAGCTACGCCTGCCTTGGGATGAAGAGTTAAAGGTTGTGGTAGAAACGAAGTAGCAAGGGTATGTAGATTGGTTGCAAGGTAGACCCGGAGAGACACATATGAGAGGCACAAGAAGAGAGGAAAAGCAAAACGTTGACTAAAGGCGGCAAAGAGGAGAGCAGATATGAAATGGGGTAGGAGTTTGACAGATCAATTTGAAAAGAATAAAAATATGTTTTGGAAGGAAATGAAGAGGGTGAGGGGGTGAGTCAGGTAGAGAGAAAAAGGTTAAAGCTGCCTAAGGGCAGATGTTAATGGAAGTGAATGTGGTAAAGGGAGGACGGATAGAGTGTTTCAGAGTATTGTTGAATATGAAGGATAGGGATTGATTGATTGTAGCGGTGGAAGGTATTGGAAAATTAATTGTAATGGGGGAGCGAAGTAACAGACCTATAGGAAAAGATGAAGTACAAATGATCATTAAAAATGATGAAAGATGGTAAGGCACCTGATATAGGGAGTAACAGTCACAGTGGATTAGCCAGTGAAGTTTTTAATGTGTGTCTATGGGAGGGGAGTGTGTCGGAGGATTTACAAAGGGATTACAAAGGCGGAGCATGCCGACAGGAGACCTTTTGGTCCATATCTAGGTCGGATGCGAAAAAAATCATAATAATAACAAATGAACCACTGACAGGCATAACGCCTACTACTGGGAGCTGAGGTAAGAAATAAGAATAAATGAATAGATATAAACTATAATAATGTAAATAACAAATTAAATACATAAATAAATGCATAGGTATGGTTAAATAATAAACAAACAGGTAAATAGAAAATAATAATAAATTGACATATCAATAATAATAAATTGAAAAGTGTTTGTATATTTCCGCTTTACAAAAGAAAAAGGGACGGACAAGACGGTAGTAATTTTAGAGAGATCAGTTTGCTGACTGAAGTTGGAAAGACATAAGGGAAAAAGATAATTGAGAGAATGAGAAGAACAAAGGGAATAATTTGTGAAAAATAGTGTGCATCTAGAAAAAGTAGAGAATATGTGGATCAAAATTTTTGTGGTAAAGTTGACATATGAGGAATGGATGGAAATTGAATATATATTAAAAGGTGGTTGTGCCTATTACAATGTATGGAACACAGATTTGAAATTGGGTGGCAAAAAGGATAAATTTAAACGTGTTTGAGATGAGGTGTTTGAGCAGTATGGTAAGGGGGATACAAGGATGGATGGATTGAAAAATGAGGAGGCGAGGAGGACAGCAGGTGTGGAAATGGAGCTTGTAAATACAGCTGAAGAAAAAACTATTAGGATGGTTTGTGTACATGGAAAGAACGGACAAGGAAAGATTAGCAATGATAATGTGGAAGACATAGAGGAATGGAGTGATCTTGAAGGGAAGGACGAGAATGACATGGATGGATAGAATGAAGGAGGCCCTGAGCAAAAGAGGAATGTCTGTTGAGCAGGGGAGAGAGAGGGCGAGAGATAGGAATGAATGGAGAATGGTTGTGAATGGACTAGGAATTGACATGGCTCAAAGGGATTTCTCCTCGTCTACTCTATTTTTACATGAGGGACAATAAGAGATGGTCGCCATTTAAATGAAGCGGAGGTACCATGCTGTGGGTGTGCTGTGTCTTGTTTCATTGCTTCTGCCTCGAGCAGTGGGCGTAGGAGAAGGATGACCCCTCACCCACGAGGAGGTAAGATGAAAGGAAAGTTAATGAGTGATGGATGGGAGAGGGATGGGTGGTGGTGGTGGTGGACGCCTGCCTTCAATGGTCACCTCTCTTATGAAGGGAAATAACCCTTTTGGTAGATAGATAGATACACACACACACATACATACATACATACACACATACATACATACATACATACATACATACATACATACATACATATTTAGATAGATATATAGAGCGAGAGTAAGAGAGTAAGAGAGAAAGAGAGAGAGATTGAGAGAGAGAGAGAGAGAGAGAGAGAGAGAGAGAGAGAGAGAGAGAGAGAGAGAGATAAACAAAGAGAGAGAGAGAGAGAGACAGAGAGAGAGAGTGAGGCAGAAAGAGAAAGAGAGAGGGACAGAGAGAGATATACAGGCAGAAAGAGAGAGAGAGAGAGAGAGAGAGAGAGAGAGAGAGAGAGAGAGAGAGAGAGAGAGAGAGAGAGAGAGAGAGAGAGAGAGAGAGAGAATGAGAGAGTGGGAGAGAGAGGAAAAGCGAAAGAAAAAAAAAGGAAATGGTAAAAGATTGAGGAGAGAAATAACGAAGAGAGGCAAGCGGAGCGTCGAAAATCCGGCGGACCTGCTAGTGCTGGACGACTATTTTGATATTTCTGAGAGAACCCCCTCTCCTTTTCCTCTTCCTCTCCCCCCCACCCCCTCACCCCTTGCCCGAGATCTCTTAGAGTAGTCAAGAATTCGAACCCAAAATCCTTTGAGCAGACATGATTGAAAAAGGAGGGAGGGAGGGAGGAAAGGAGGGGGGAGGGAGGGAGGGCGGGAGGGACGGGCAGAAAAGCCACCTGCCCTGATTCTTGCTTTGAATGGCAGGAGGGTGCGGAAGAGTATGAGAGTGGGAATAGGAATTAGAGTGAGAGAAATTGTGAGCGAACGTGAGAGTGAGAGTGAGAGTAACAGTGACGATGACAGTGACAATGACAGTGACAGTGATAGTGAGGGTAAGACCAAGAGAGAGCAAGAGAAAGGGAGAGAAAGAGAGAATTGGTGTAAGACTTGGTATGGGAGTGGATGTGGGAGTGAAAGAGTTAAAAAGAGTATGATAGTGAAGAAAATCTAGAATAAAAGTGACGGATGAAGAAGAGGCTGTAAATGAGAGGAAAAAAAGTTAAAACACACACACACACACACAGAGAGAGAGAGAGAGAGAGAGAGAGAGAGAGAGAGAGAGAGAGAGAGAGAGAGAGAGAGAGAGAGAGAGAGAGAGAGAGAGAGAGAGAGAGAGAGAGAGAGAGAGAGAGAGAGAGAGAGATCGCAAGTTGTTGAGAAATCTTTCCCTAGAGGGGGAGAAATCAGCAAAAGCAAATTACGTCTGCTCAAGTTGGGGAAGGACACGCGCCGCGCCGTTCGCCGCTCACACGGGCGCACAAGCAAGTGCGGGTAAACAACGAATTTGCATCGTGAATGAAGAAAAATCTGAAAGATTAGGTTTATAATAACTTGTCCCCAACGCGTGTGAACAGGAGAAGGAGGAGAAAAGGGATGATTAGGAAGAGGAGGAAGGGAATAAAAAGAGGAGAAAAAGGACAAAGAGAAGGAGAAGGAGGAGGAGGAGGAGTAGGAGGAGGAGGAGGAGGAGGAGAAGGAGAGGATAAATAAAGGAGGTAAAGGGGGAGGATACAGGAAAAAAAAAAGTGAAAAGGATGAGAAATTAGCAATTCCGATGAAGCCGACCAAGAATCAGGAGAGCGCTGGCATTAGTAGGGTCGGGCAACCACTCTACGTACACTTTCCGTACGAAGTCCTCGGGTTTCTTGGTGACTTCGAGTTGGTCAGGTTACAAGGTGATGTTAAGTTCCGTCCCCGTTGTCATTTCTGTTGTTATTACTGAGGTTATTGTTGTTGATAAGTTCTCGTTGTTGTTAAATTTCTCGTTTTCATTATCACTGCTGTTATTACTGAAATTATATCATTATTGTGGAAGATTTTGTTCTTGTTATTATTTTTGTTATTGCTGAAGTTTTCGTTATTGATAAGGTTCTCGTTATTGTTGGAGTTAGCAATATCACTGAACCTGACGTTGTTGTTATTTCTGTTATTATTACTGAGGTTATTGTTGTTGATAAGTTCTCGTTGTTGTTAAATTTCTCGTTTTCATTATCACTGCTGTTATTACAGAAATTATCTCATTATTGTGGAAGATTTTGTTCTTGTTATTATTTTTGTTATTGCTGAAGTTTTCGTTATTGATGAGGTTCTCGTTATTGTTGGAGTTAGCAATATCACTGAACCTGACGTTGTTATTTCTATTTATAACAGTTGTAGCTGTTTTGATGTTTTTTTTATCATTATGTTCGTCCTCCAAGTCAATGTCCTCCTTATCTCTTATTCTTTCTCCTTCTCTTTGTACTCCTCTTCATCGTCTTTATCTACATCGTCTCCATAATCTCCATCATCTCCATTACCTCTATTCTCTCAAAAATCATTTTCATCATAAACATTATCTCCATGTTCTCATCATAGTCATCATCTTCGCTGTCTTCATTTTCTTTTTCTTTTTCTTCGCCATCTTCTCCATCTACTTCATCTTCTCCATCTTCTGCAACTTCTCCATGTTCTTCATTTTCACCATCTTCTTCATCTTGAACCTGTTCTACGCATTTTTCTCACTCATATCCATCTTAATTGCTCTTTTCATTATCCTCATCTTCATTTTTCTTGTCTTCCTCATCGCCTTCATCTTTCTTATATTCTTCATTCTTATTTTTGTTCTAATCTTCGTCTTGAACTTCTACCTCTCCTTCATCTTCCTCTTTTTTCTAAACTCGTATTCTTCACCTTCATTTCCACCTCCACACCCACCTCCACTTCCACCTAAAGTCACTGCCCTTGGGAATCTAGTAACACCCCTATGGACAAGAGTCACACAGCATACTTTTGTAACAAGAGACTAACTCTTCACTCAAGGGGGAAATTCTGATCACTTTCACCTTCCAGTATTTCTCCTTCTTCCTACTGTCCTCCTTAAGCTTCTCTTGCTATCTGTGCGGCACCGCTTCTTCTTCGGCACGGTGTTGTCCCCAAGGATGATGATGAGGATGACGACCTTCCCAAGGCTGCCTGGCCGAGCAGTCTCGTCTCCCCGAGGAACGCCATGGCTGGAAAGATGTTTTCCCACAAATCCCTTATAGAATATATGTTGTGTTGTTGGCGTACGTAATTGTATACAATACCGTCTTTTATAATGCGTTGAAGAGTATGGATAGATATCCGAGAAGCGTTCATCCATCCGCCTCTGTTACTTTAGAACGGCTGGCCAGGTAGACTCTGTCCTCTCGATAGACAAAATACAATACAATACACACTCACAACGACCACTGTTTCGTTATTCCCCACTTCCTCCTCCACCTTCTCCACCTCCAACTCTACCTTCTCGTCTAACTCCTCCTGACTTTATCTTTGTCTTCTTATGGTGTAACAAGCTCTTCCACAATGCCCTGAGGAGTAGGGGGAGCGTAAAAGGGGAATCACAGCTAAGATCGATTTTATATTCAAACGACACAACAGTGTTGAAAATGAGCCAATACACAACATCTTATGATCTTCCTATGTTCATGACGGCCTTGACAGGGGAAAGAGGTGGAACCACTTTGACATTATTCATATTATCAGATCATAATTTCCTTCTTCAAAGTCTGTAATCGTTGAATTTCACACTCATCTCATAACTACGTGGTGCTGGGATCAATCCTCGAATGAGTATCGGTAACTGCCACTCGCCCTGACTATCTAAACACACGGGCAAAGATGACCGCTTCGTCTATGTCAGGGGTTCTCAACCTCTTTCCTTATGTACCCCCGTTCTTATGTATTACTGTTCTTTAGCCTCCTAAAAAACCCATCACTAGTTAATAGAACCCTAGTCCATCCATAACATTCATTATTTTTTTATTTGTGGCCCTGTTTATGAACCACTGTGGCTCTACAAGCGAGCCACTGAACCATAGGTTAAGAACCACTGGTCTATGTCATTGAGCTTCTTCGAGCTCATATCTCGAGAGGTGAACGTTTTCCTTACCGGGTAGTAGAGTTTTCTTTTCATTCTGACAGTTGCCAATCTCTTATCCCTTTTGCTTTGACTCACGCCGGGTCACTTTGTTAATTTCGATGGCAATCATTTGAGCAGATCCCATTCTAACTAACGCTGAACAAGCGCCCAAGGTGGAACTAAATTGAATATATACGTTATATCTAACTTAGAATCATCCAAATCTAATTCAGTATTTATTAAGACAGAATACAAAAGTCCCCCCTCATCCCAGAGGCTGCCTCCGATTCGAGTGAAATAATTTGGCGTTAGGCAGAATAAGGTACGAGTATATAAAGTGGTCACTGACTCCGACCTAATGATCTTTCTTTATAGATGTTTTGGCTAAAATCAGCAGATTTCATTTGCCCCTAAGAAAATCAAACTTGATCGATGAGGACCCTATTTTTGTCCCAAGTCCCCCATTATCTTTCTTTGGCTAACGACACACTACTTACGTAACTCGTACGACGCAGTGACACGTTTTCACAGATTTTGCTCTGGTCAACTGTGGACGACTCTTTTTAACTGAAGTGAGTCTCCGAGGGCTTTACAGACTCTATTCTAACTAATGCACCAAGCGATTTTATTCAGCGGAGAGGCGACCCCAAGGCTAAAGGTAGTAAAGCTACTTGGCGACCTCCCCCTCCATTGATGCTTCATTCTTTATAACTTCTCTAACCTTTCTCCTGTTTAACACAAGTTAATTTTATTCAACCGGGGAGTGCTCCCCTTACCGAGGGGAGAACGCCACCCCATGTAACTCTTTACTGTGGTGGCAACGCCTATTCAGTATCTTCTACGAGCTAAATCCGGGTGATTTCATTCAGCTGAGAGAACCCCTCCCCCTCTCCGGATTGAACATAAAAGCACCAATCCCTTTGAACGAGTTGACACACCTTACAAGCTCACATATGTCTAAGCCCAGAGGATTTCGTTCAGCTGAGGGATGACCCTGGTCTCAGAGTGCTGGAAATCCTCAACCACCACCACCTTCATTGAGTTTTTTTTTTTTTTTTTTTTTTTAACAAGTCAAGTTCCTCAACCACCACCACGTTCATTTTTTTTTTCTTTTTTTGCGAGAGTCAGGTTATTCATTTCATTTTAGGGGAATTCGGGACTAAAGAGGTCATCGCCAACGTCATGCCGCTCTCTATATATCCTCCCGTAGCTAATATCGGGTGATTTTACTCCACTGAGGAGTTTTTTCTTGGGTCGATGGTGTTAACAAAGCGGAATTGAGTGCAGTAATGTCAACGGAGGCTCCGGGACCAAATTTTCGTTGTCGAGTTGATGGACCGAATTAATTATTGGAATGAAATTGAAAGTTCGAATTGGACGTTGATTGAACTGAGCGAAATATCACTCATGTAATTTGATATCGGAATTACTTGTAGACTTATAACTGAAGATGAATGGAACCTCACTATCCTACTTCCACGAAGAGGGAAGTGAGAAACCCCTGATAGGGCAAGCCCTGTCAGTTGCGGTATGTATGTATACACATATTTATATATATATATATATATATATATATATATTCACACAAACACACATCTATATATTTGCAAATAAATCACTTGAACACGTGATCAGAAATATGCTGGTAACCACTTAAGAAAAAGAAACACAGAAATCCCAAGCGCTTTCGTGTAATTCACATCCTCAGGGGAGAATACAGACAAAAGTACAATACAAAGATAATATAAACGGAAAAGTGTAAACCTAGGAGAGGTGACAAGCCGTCATACGAAAAAATATAGGAGAGGTCACAAGGCACCACACGGAAAATTAGGAGAGGTCACAAGGTCCCACACGGAACCATGCCATTTGTCCACTCTTGGGGTTAACCAAAATCTCCTATACCGAATTGTTTACAAATGTTCTTAATTATGTAATTATCTAATTTATACAAACCATTACTTATGTTCAAATTGACTGACTCAGTTTGTTTGATAAGGCTACTTTCAATGATGTTCCTGTTAACAACAGGATTACATGATAAAATTGACGATGCCTTAGTCCAGTCTATACAATGATTATGATCCCTCATGTGCACAAATAAAGCATTAGATTCTTGTCCTGTTCTGACACTATATTTATGTTGCTTTATTCTAATTGAGAGATCTTTACCTGTTTGCCCTACATAAAACATTTGTAAACAATTCGGTATAGGAGATTTTGGTTAACCCCAAGAGTGGACAAATAGCATGGTTCCATGTGGGACCTTGTGACCTCTCCTAATTTTCCGTTTGGTGCCTTGTGACTTCTCCTATATTTTTTCGTATGACGGATGTCACCTCTCCTAGGTTTACACTTTTCCGTTTATATTATCTTTGTATTGTACTTTTGTCTGTATTCTCCCCTGAGGATGTGAATTACACGAAAGCGCTTGGTATTTCTGTGTTTCTTTTTCTTAAGTGGTTACCAGCATATATATAAATATATGTGTGTGTGTATATATATATATATATATGTATGTATATATATATGCATATATATATAAATGTGTATATATATATATATATATATATAAGTATATATATATATATATATATACATACTGTATATATATATATAACACATATATATATGTATATTATTATACATGTATATATATATATTTATATGTATATATATATATATTTATATGTACATATATATAATATACATATATATATACAATATATGTACATATATATATATATATATATATATATATATATATATATTTTTTTCTTTTTTTTTTTTTTTTAAGGCCGACATTTGGGTCGCCTCCCCGCCTGGCCTGGGCTGTCGGGAATCAACACAGGAAGTCCACAGTGGGTCCCGGGAATCGAACCCACAACCACCTGCTCGCGAGTTCGACACGGTATCCACTGGGCTACCGCGTGACCCAATGAATCAACCAAAAGCTGCTACGGAGGTGCTAGAGGCTTGCTGCAGAAATAATGTACACATCAGAATCTATCAACTGAGTAATATCATGTGGCTACGTCCAGAACGCAACATGGATAATTCAAAGAGATCAGGCTACATTGTTATGAAATCCCTCTGCTGAAAATTTGCTTGACGGTGATCAGAACGCCTCTGCAATTACCCCAGATATGGAGATAATGTAAAGAGAACAGAAAATAATTAGAAACCCTTGGGATGAATTGTCCGCTGACAATCCGAAATACCACCTCCGATACTTAGGAATCTTCCTCTCTCTCTCTCTTTCTAACTGAAATCGTATCTTTTCGTGACCCGCCATTCAATATGCGACGGGCATGAAGAACGCGTCAAATCCTTGGCTGAACAAAATCGCTTGACAGCAATCAAAACCTCTCGCCAACAACAAAATATCTAATTGTTTCGCATAAATACGGGGGTGTCTACGATTTGTGTCTGAAATCAAGTAAAATAGTTCGGCGCCATCCACAACACTTTGGCGGATAAAATCGAAATTTGAGACTCAGGTTATGAACGTTACGGCATCTTTAGGCTGGATGATTTTTTTTTTTTTTTTTTTTAAGAATACGTCAGGGAGCGCGTTGCTTCACACGCGGTCTCTAAGAGCAAGCTTCGATGCAGACAGCTATCCTTTTCCATTCCACAACAACTTATGACACGTTGGATCAACTTACCCTAGCCATGAATTCTGTGGTCACCCCTTCACCTCCTCCATCGACGATTGTCTCTTCTGGAGACAACTTCAAGAAAGGGATCAACATCAGGGAAACGTGTCACATGCCCATGTAGCAGGAGTTGATGTTCACGAATTATGCTGGAAACTGCGCTAGACAGAGTCTCACACTACATGATTTCCCGAGGGTTTCTCGATGACTTTGTACCGAAGACATCGAGACGCCTCTTCAAGCCAGCATTCAATGTCCATATCTCATACCTATGCAGCAAGACAGGGATCACAAGTGACTAGAAGATTCGGATCATAGTCCTGCATAAATATCAATAACACCATATACTCTGGTTGAGTGAGTCCATAACATCCTGGGCAATACCAATCCTTCTAAGGCATTCCCGATATGGCCTACCACTTTATGCACTACGTGAAGTTTTTCAAGACCGCAATGTCCTCATGACATGCATGAACAGACTAAACTCTGTTATCCAGTAAACCCCCAAACGTCTGGACCTTGGTTTTGGTCCAGGATTTTTTTTTTTTTTCTCTCGACGTTGATGTCCAGGAAATCCAGACTACAAGCGATCTGACCTCCCTGTGCAGTGACTCGAGGGTTGCAACCAGGACTTCCAAAGACCCCGCAAGAAGGACATCATCAGCAAAGACAAGGTCAGTGATCTTGGTGTTGTCAATAAATATTCCGTAACGACACTGATAAACTCTGTTCAATACCTAGTCCATGCAAGTGTTGAAAAATGTTGGGGCGAGGAACACCCTTGCCTCACTCTTGAATTAACAGGAAAGAAGCTGGACATACCTCCTCCATACTTTACACCACAATTCCAAAGTACATCCCGGACATCAAGTCAATAATCCTCGCAGGAATCCCATGGATCCACAGAATATCCCAAAGTACTCCATTACGCACCAAGTCAAAAACTTTCTTGAGATCAAAATAAGCTGCAGAGAACCCTTTTTGAAACTTATGTCAGCGCTCCACAATGATACGAAACACTAGGATCCGATCTGTTGCTGACTTACCGGCGTGAACGCAGACTACTCGGGCCTTTGAAACATTAGATGTAAACAAATCCGTGTCAACAATTGAAAGGCAAACACCTTACCTGGCACACTGAGTATTGGAATACCACGTTAGTTATTCCAATCCTGCTGGTCTCCTTTCCCCTTCCAGATAGGGACGACCAGACCCTTTTTCCAGTCAGTACCGTATGTAACCCGCAGATCATGGCCTCGACTCCAGCTTTCAGCAACTCCGCACTGATATTGCAGATGCCAGTTGCCATTCCAACCCTCAACTACCTTACAGCCTCTTTGACTTCAGTCAGCCAAGTCAGAGATTCGTCCATCGGTGGATCGGCAATCGCCACTAGAACACCATCGAGAAGCTGTCCGCTTGGAGGGTCACTCATGAGTAGCTGCTCAAAGCTTTCGGCTGTGTGTGTGTGTGTGTGTGTGTGTGTGTGTGTGTGTGTGTGTGTGTGTGTGTGTGTGTGTGTGTGTGTGTGTGTGTGTGTGTGTGTGTGTGTGTGTGTGTGTGTGTGTGTGTGTGTGTGTGTATGTGTGTGTGTGTGTGTGTGTGTGTATTTGTGTGTGTGTGTGTGTGTGTAGGTGTAGGTGTGTGTGTGTGTGTATTCACCATGGTCTTTTTCACCATGGTCTTTTATGGATCACGTGTTGGACTCGTGATAGACAGCTATTTCCCTCCCGGAAGAGAGCTCAGAGCTCGTTTCGAACGATCTATGGGCAATGTTGTGATCTCACACGCATACACGCACCCAACTCCCCGCCCACGCGCGCGTGTGTGTATGTGTGTGTGTGTGTCTGTGTGTGTGTGTATGTGTGTGTGTGTGTGTGTGTGTGTGTGTGTGTGTGTGTGTGTGTGTGTGTGTGTGTGTGTGTGTGTGTGTGTGTGTGTGTGTGTGTATGTGTGTGTAATAATAATAATAATAATAATAATAATAATAATAATAATAATAATAATAATAATAATAATAATAATAATGATAATAATAATAATAATAATAATAATAACATAATAATAATGATAATGATGATAATAATAATAATAGTAATGATGATGATGATGATGATGATGATGATGATGATGATGATGATGATGATGATGATGATGATGATGATGATGATGATGATGATGATGATGATGATGATGATGATGATAATGATGATAATGATGATAATGATGATAATGATGATAATGATGATAATGATGATAATGATAATAATGATAATAATAATAATAATAATAATAATAATAATAATAATAATAATAATAATAATAATAATATACGGTTTATTAGTTATAGCAGCATTACTGCTGAAAATATACATCCTACAAGATTATTATATATTATATAACTGTGACAATGAAAAGATGTTACAAGCATTAAAAAATAAATAAAAAAGTTAGCTACGGAATAGCTGTGTTGTACAACACTGTTAATTCTTGTTGATTAAGTCCACAAATGTTGGTATGGGGCTCCTCTTATACCGGTCGGTGCATGCTCTGATCGCCTTGATGGTATCATGGTGCCGCACCTGCAGCTGTGGTCGTGGTACCTGTGGATGTAGTAGGTTCCGGTGTGTGTGTGTGTGTGTGTGTGTGTGTGTGTGTGTGTGTGTGTGTGTGTGTGTGTGTGTGTGTGTGTGTGTGTGTGTGTGTGTGTGTGTGTGTGTGTGTGTTTGTGCGTGCGTGTCTGTTTGTATGTGTATTTGTGTTTGTGTGTGTGGGGAGGGTTACAGTGATATTCGGTTAATCAAACATGAAATTCATTCTAATACCCTAAATGATTTAAGGAAAATCTAAAACACATTCCTTTTGACAAGGTGCTATAGTTGAGGATCTAAAGCTGTAAAAAACGCACACAATATTTGAAATAATGACAATAAACTACAAGAATTTAAAAGATATAAAAGCTCTTCCAGAGAAGAATACTTCAATTATTGCCGAAAAGATGAAAAATAAACGCGAATGTTGAGAGATTGAAACACCGAGAAAGTTGTAAATAAGATCATTCAGTCCGGAGTGCACTTGTACTAAGCTGAATAAATTCGTCGGAGTTTTGCCACGACAAACATCCATTGAATGCGCCACCGTATTAAAAGTGACTAAGTTTTGTCGTGTATTTCATGGCCAATGTTGGGCATTCTGAAAAATGTGTAGAAGCGTTTTTGGCTTTACTCTTGGGCGCCGTCATTCGTTTTGTTAACTTTACCGAAGAGAATCCTGAAAGCCGAAATAGTCTGCTGCATATCGTTGTATACGAGTATATATTTTTTTATTTTTGTTTACAATTTCTTTACACAGCCTCGGTTGCCCAGTTCGAGGACAAGGTGACGCAGGTGCCGTTTTCTATACCACTCTGCAAAAGTTTTGAAATCCGAAACGGTCCGTTGTATAGCGTTGTGTATTTTCTTAAAAAGTCTTTAAGTATTCTTACAGCACAGGCAGATTGCACAAGTCGAAAATAAAGTGTGATCTCTGCGTGTGGAGTTCGGTTTACAGTGTTGATGTGGTCCTGAAACCGAACCGGTCTACCATATATCGTTGTATTTTCTTATAAAAATTTCCCTAAATGTAGCCTTGTGGCAGCGACTGACATCAGGGTTAAGGTAGTAGTCTCTCAGATGCCATTTTTTTTTTCTGTACTGAAGAGACGCCGAAAAGCGAAACGGTCTTCAATATTGTAAAATGTATATATTTTTTCTTAATGACCTTGTGGTACAACCAGGTCTAATTAATCAAGAAGTAAAAAAAATCATAATAATAATATGCATTTCAGTGTTCTGTATTGAAAAAAAAATTAAATAAAAAATATTCGATTGTATGTTCTTGCGTTGTTTTCAGAAATTTTCTTCAGTTAACTCTCGAAGACACTGTGTCACCTTTGAAAAGTGCCTTTGGTTATTGCACAGCCTAATGTATGTACATAACTCAGTAAGCAGGTTTAGACAAAAGTGTCGCTTAGCACTTAAAGCCCTTGTTCTTTTACCACTGAGGATTTTGTTTTGGACACCGCCAAACGAGCTTATGAAACTCAGGTGTCGGTCCTTTGCCGACTCTACGGGAAAGTAAGGCTCAAAAGAGAGGCGAATAGGAATCTTTCAGCCGTTTGTTTATCACAAAGGAGAGGCTCTGAAAGCCGAAAGGTTCTTGTATTTCCCTTTTCTTTTGCTTTTCTATTTAGCCCAGTGGTTCTTAACCTGGGGTACCTGTACCACCAAAGGGTACGAAACCTTAAACCTGGAGATACGAGACATGATACCCAGTGTAACGGTACTGTATATTTACAATGAGAAAGCAAAGCAAGGTTTGTATCACTAATCATTTTCGTGTGTTTGCATTGTATTTGTATTGGGTGGGGGTACGAGACATGATAGCCAGTGGAATGGTACTGTATATTTACCATGAGAAAGCAAAGCAAGGTTTGTATCACTAATCCTTTTCATATGTTTGCACTGTATTTGTACTGGATGGGGGTACGAGGAAATTTTTCTGAAATATCAAGGGGTACGGGCACTGAAAAAGGTTAAGAACCGCTGATTTAGTCCTAACCATCATTGGCAGGCTGTCAAAAACGAAACCAAGGTATAAAATCTCCCACAGGAATCGGGCCGATTTATCAATTTAAGACTTTTCCAAATAGATTTTTTTGGGGGATTATAAGGGAGCACATGGACAATTCACCGCACAGTGTCTGAGTAACAGAATCAGGCTGCGGATTTTTACCTCTGGACGAGTAACCTAGCCACTCTAGTATCGTTTCTCCTGAAACTTTTTTGTATAGTTTGGCCCCTCATATGAAGTGAACATTGTTAACCCCTTCCATACTATCACACCTATGTAGGCGTCATGAGAATACTGGCGTTAGCGCCTTGATTATATATTTTTTTGTAGTTGTGGCTAAGTGACCCATATTCTGTGAACTCACTCACTCACTCACTCCGGTGGTGGTCGGGCCACTTGCTGAACCCTCACCGCTCGCACAAAATGCCTCCAGACTCTACGGTCCTGTGCCACTGTCATCCAATCCTGGACATTTGCTCCAGCCCTTTCCAGGTCCTCCCTCACGTTGTCCATCCATCTTCTGCGTGGTCTTCCTGGGAAACGTCTTCCTCCTACCATCCCATCCATCATCACTCTCATTGGTATTCTGTGAACTGGCTTGATATTATTTTCTGTGGTTATTAATATTCAGAGTACAAGAGAACAAGTAATACAGCTGGAGTTTTATATTCTATAATAAAATGCGAGTATTGTGGTGTATCATCGAATCATTGTACGTTAGACAGCTAATGCTGCCCGCGAGAATTTGGCTAGTATTGAAGACGCTAAGCGTTAGGCAGAATAAAGCCAGTAAAGGTGTCTCCATCCAAAAAGAGATGGTCGAGTTTTAGTTCAATTCCTTCACTGCAATGGCATTATCTTACATATTTTTTAGTACTTATTCTACTTACCATTAGCTGATCTTCTATCTCTACCCAAATTTATTACGGGGCGAAAGGTGACCTGACGCCAATTTTTGCCCGTCTATTCCATTCCAAGTAAAAGAAAAGATAAAATAGAATTAATTAAATGAAACAAAGCTGGAGTAATAATAACATAAAGAAACAATCGAACTGCATCACTTATGGACCAAAAGGTCGCCTGACGCCAATTTTTGCCTTTCTGTTTCATTCCAAGTAAAAGGAAAGACTAAATAGAATTCAATGAATGAAACAAAGCTGGAGTAATAATTATATTAAAAAAGTAACAATCGAACTGTATCACTTGGGCAGAAGTGAGTTCTGCAAGTGTCTGCGAACTGTGTTTATTCACGAGATTGTTGCAGGAACCTCGAGAGAGAGGAAGAACGTGGCTCTCCTTCGTCATCTCGGCTAAATATTCCCTTGCCACAGGAACCTCTTGCGGAGTCCTCCCTCCCCTCGGACACATTGAAGAGGGAGGGCTTGAAGGAGTAATAGGATAAGTAAAAGGGAGAGAGGAGTTAGAGAAGAAGGAGTTGG
>NC_134812.1:23719379-23724379 GCF_046742065.1 Oratosquilla oratoria
TATATTTGTAAGTATGTATGTATGCATTTATGTATGTATGTATGTATGTATCCATGTATGTATTCAAATATGTATGTATGTGTGTATATGTGTATAAATGTATGTATGTATGTATGTATGTATGTATGTATATATGTATATATGTATGTATGTATGTATGTATGTATGTATATATGTATGTATGTACGTACATATGCATTTATGTATATATATATATATATATATATATATATATATATATATGTATGTATGTATGTATGTATGTATGTATGTATGTATGTATGTATGTATGTATGTATGTATGTATGTATGTATGTATGTATGTATAAGAATGACGCATTGCCATCAGTAACATTTTGATACAATAGATTATAAATTCCGCAAACAGGTACGGGCCGTCAAGGCCAAGTTCCATGAAGGACATTACTTGGTATAAAATATCAGAACACGGAATCAAACGAGGGGGAATCCTAGTGGCAAGTTGACGACATATATAACTATACGATATACGTCCACATAAACGAACCCAAACTAAAGACATGTATAACAGAGAATTGGTAAGCTTACAAGTATTCTAGATAAAATAGAAAATCACTTGAACAGTAATTACTGTAAAACTGGCAGCAGCTATACATTAACAGTTTTAACAATAGTGATAGTAAACAGATAAATGACAGTATAATGATTATAGTAACTAATTATGAAATCATCATTGATAAATATTCATAATAAATACAATAATAAATCTATATTGTAAGATGGAAGAAGAGGTTTGTTATCAAGTAACATACCATTAAACAATTTTGGGTCAAAAATTGCTCATACCATTTTATACAATATTGTTCAAAATATTGGACATATTAAGTTAAAATAATTTCTCCTTGCATTGGTAACATTTCCAACAAATATCAAAATGTATTTTGTCCTTCGTTTTTAAAACTTTGATAACGTAAAAAAGTTATATAAAAGGGAATTCTAGAAAGTTCAATTCAGATAATGTTTGCGAATTTATTTCATATCAAGAACATGAACTGAAATATTCTGTTTTGTGCTATTGTTTCTAAGTTTAATCAACTAACTCCCAGCATCAAGTTTTAAGCAGAGTGGGAAGAGCAGGGCCAACCAACTTTTCTAGATATCCTAATCATACTAGAACAAGGCCAAAGTTTCACCACAGTCTATGAAAAAACAACACATGGTAGCCACCAACACTACTTCAGCTACCATCCAGATCAAATCGAATTAAGTGTAGCGTCGGGTCTCAGAGCCCTGAGAATATATAGCCCCAAGTGTCTAGAAAAGATAAACTGTTAATT
This sequence comes from Oratosquilla oratoria, assembly GCF_046742065.1. Classification (NCBI taxonomy): domain Eukaryota; kingdom Metazoa; phylum Arthropoda; class Malacostraca; order Stomatopoda; family Squillidae; genus Oratosquilla; species Oratosquilla oratoria. The sequence continues at coordinate 23,720,696 of NC_134812.1, forward strand.
ATAAAACACAGGTTACCCACCCTGGTTTTTAGTCAAAGTATTGAGACAAGGTAAAACCAGTTTCTATAGGCCGCCTTCCCAAACCTGGTACACACACAAAAAAAAAAAAAAAATAAATAAAAATAAAAAAAAAATCGACATACCTTACATTGCTTCCGTGTGCACATCCGTTACTCTACTTTCTCTCTCTCAAAAAAAAAAAAAAAATTACTTATAACTACTCCAACAGTATCTTGAAAAAGGAATAGAAAATTAAATAAATAAACAAATAAACGATAAACGTTGACTAAAGGCGCAGACAATTGTGAATCATCGTTCAAACCCTGCACTAAAGTTTATTGGGGACAAACAGGAAGAGATATGATCACGAGAATTACAGAACAAGCTGTAAAAATTCCATCAGATACGCCCAGGAAAATTCAGCGATATTGAATCATACCGATAAATCACCGAATGCTATCATCTATAAATTCCCTTGCAATTATAGAAGAAGGAAAATAGTATGGTCCTGTCTTATTAAACAACTACCCAATTTCAACATTTTAAAGGGCCATTTACACGGTCAAACAGTTTGACAAACCCGATTTGTCAGACAAGTATTTGAAGTGATGTTTGACCGTGTGAATGGGGTATTTGGTCGTCAAACACGTTTGTCGAACGTGTTTGACAACCAAATACCCTATTCACACTGTCAAACATCACTTCAAACACTTGTTTGACAAACCGGGTTTGTCAAACCGTTTGACCGTCTAAATGCCCCTTAAAGGACAATGATCCTTGATGCTATTACTAGTTAAAAAAAAATCGTTTTTAAAGCTATCCACCCAGACCTGACGCCTTCCTTGACAGACGTGTAACTTGACCAGCTAAGCATAGTAGCATTTAAACGAGACTTTCATTTGCCTCACCGTTGTAGCTATTGTAAAACAAATTATCAGTTGCAATGGCCTCTTTCAAGTAATCAAAGTCGGCTGTCGAGAAGCTTCGATCCCGTCTGCTACCATTTTCCCACGCAGTCGAAGCCTGTTCCAGCTTAGACACTTCCCAACTTACAAACGAGTTACGTTCCGAACGGCCGTTCCTAACTCAAAATGTTCGTGAGTCATTATTCAACATCAAATATGACATAAAGTTAATACATACTTTCTCATCCTAAAGCATATTACTTATGATTAATAACTAAAAAAGAAATTGTAATAATAATACTTTAATGTTGTTTTTCTTACCTCTGAAAGCGATAAAGTATGTGGTCCTCTTCGTCTTCGTTTGTACGTCCGAAAGTTCGTAAGTCGAATGTTCGTTGGTAGAAGAGCGCCTGTATCCAGTTCTAGTCTGATTTTGGGTCTTGTAGACGTTTAAGGCCAAACAAACCTCCAAAACATCTTGTAATGGAGATTAAATGCGATGTCGTTTCGAGAATAAAGTAAAAATTCCGAGCTGTTATAGAGACGTGAGGAGCAGCCCAGCGAGGCCCTGACGGCGGCACTTCGGAGAAGGGGAGTGCCTCTTAATGGCAGTTCTGGTGCCACTCGAAAGCAGTTAAGGCGGCACCATCAATTTTGGTCAGAGGGACAAGAGTCGTAAAGTGGAGCAAAAAATAACAACAGTAAAGAGATCAGTAAAATAGAAAAAAAAAAATAGATCAATTAATTCAGAAAAAGACCCTAGCGGATAAGAATATTCAATTTCATATTAATCATAGCTGCTGCTAACCGATCTAAATCAATTCAGGCATCCTCGACGTTTCCAAATTGCCTGAGGGCCAAAACTCTCATTGATTCAGACTAAGTGGTACTTGATAGCTATGTATAATTATTTTCCTGATATCATTCGACAATCTAAAACATCATCCGCTGGTTTAACTTAGAAATGATACCTTGTGTAGCAATTTATTTTTCATCTGCTGGCGGATGACGTATTCTTATTAAGAAAACATCTCGCCATCCTGGGGTTAAAGACTATCTCTATTACAAAGAATCTATAAAGGATTTACAAAGGAAGAGTATGCGACAGGTGATCTTTATATCCATTACTAGGTCGGGTACGAAAAAAAATAACAAAATAAAGAAAATTAAAATAAGAAACAAATAGATTGATAAAATAGACAAATAAGATAAATAGATAATGATGAATAATAAACAAACAGATGAATAATAAATAGAATTAAATAAAAAGATAAATAATAACTATTTGTAATAAAGATTAATGAAAAATGAACAGATAAATAATAATAGATAGTAATAAATAAAAAGAAAAAATAGATGATAACTGTAAATATGATAAGTACATATATATATATATATATATATATATATATATATATGTATATAAATATATATTTGTATATATATACATATATATGTATATGCATATGTATATATATGTATATATATACATATGTATATATATATGTATATATGTGTATATATATATCTATTTATATATACTCGTATGTGTATATATATATATATATATATATATATATATATATATATGTATATATATATATATATATATATTCATTGAAGTCATCTGTGCTAATATTTTTGGCTATTTTGATATTCAATATCTCCAATTTCAAAAATAATATTCTATTCTAATTGTTAAAGGTTGGAACATAATTATTCATGATTTCAATATCATGTGAAAGGGTGTAATGATAGGCAGATGAATGCCAACGATTATAATCAATCTATGTAATAGTACAATAAAACTATTGACACAAACACCGAAAAAAAAAATCGCCTCTCTCAGAGGGTTCTTCAGGGTGAGAAGAACTACAACTATCTATTTTGAAGGTCTTCTCTAGGCGAAGATCTAGTGAAGAATAATGTTTAGAGATTTTACTCTCCCTTCAGCCCGCCCCCAGGAATACCATGACCCTCCACCGCCATCAAGAACGAGATGCCACTGAGGCCCCATTGGAACACAGCGCCCGTCAGAGTTCCCAGGAGCACCTTATGCTACAACGCCCACCAGAGCTCAATGCCCTCCAGCAGCAGCAACAACGTCAGTCCACAGGACCATTGGACCAGAAGTCAAGCCAGAGCTTCCATCTCTCACACTGTACTGGAACTGATGACTCTCCCCAGTGACCTTACCCACGGATTCAAATTGACTTGTCCTATTTTCCACTGGAACCTTTCCCAGGGATTCCTGTTGACCTCTCCTGGTTCTCCCAGTGACCTCACCCAAGAACTCCCGATGACCCCCTCCTGCTTTTACCCCTGACCTCATCCAAGGACTCCAGATGACCTATCCTACATCTAATAACTTGACTTTATAAGCAGTACAGGTCAATCAGTAGACATTGTTCTTCACCATGTCTTTGCCTACACATGCTTTCAAGATGGATATAGTTCTTCTCACCCTGAGAGTAAGTGGAAAATTTTAATTTTTGGTGTTTGTGTCAACAGTTTTCTTGTACTGTTACAGATTTATTATAATCGTTAGCATTCATTAGTGCCTATCACTACATCCTTTCATACGATATTGAAATCATGAACAATAATGTTCAAACCTTGAACAAAGTGAATAAAGAATTGTTCTTGAAACTGAAGACATTGAATATCAAAATAGCCAAAGCTATTAGCGCAGTTGACTTCAATCAAAAAGCTATTAGCGCAATTGACTTCAATCAAAATAGCTATTAGCACACTTGACTTCAATCAAAATTGTTTACGT
>NC_134812.1:23736879-23746879 GCF_046742065.1 Oratosquilla oratoria
CTTCTTCCAAATAAGACGAACTAGATGATATAACAAAAACTTTCAGCAAATTAAGATATCCCAAAGGTCTCCTACTTAAATTAAAAAAGAAAGGATGATATTCTAGTAGTGGTACCCGAATTCTTTAATTTGAGACAGAAATTAACCCAGTTAAACAACGTAGAGCAAAGAATACAGTTTACACTAGAAGAAGAAATAAATGATGAAATTCCTTTTTTCGGATACTGTAGTGATGAAAATAGGGAACGGAATAAAATTCAAAATGTACAGAAAACCAACAAAGAAAGAAGATTACATTCAGCACACAATACAAGAATCAACTCTGGAAGAATCATCGGGTTGATATTAAGAACCCTAAGGATATGTAGTAAAGAATTTTTACATGATGAATCTAATCATATCCTCAAGGAATTAGCATATCCTTTAGGCTTTCTTATAAAATTGAAACACAAAGCCATAAAAATTATGAAAAGGAACACAGTGTCTACAGACAATAACACCAACAGTATATTCATTTCAGTTCCAAACTCAAAATATGCACCAATTGTGAGTAACTTATTAAAAAACACCAGAATAAATATAGTTACTTCAGCGGGAAAGAAAACCAGTGAGCTTACAAAGAAAAGAGAAAATTTACAAGGAAATAAAAGTGTTGTATGTAAAACTTCGTGTGCAGGTTGTGAGAAGAAGGCCTACATCAGTGAGACAGGACGCGGCCTGGACAAGAGACTTGAAGAACACAAGAGGGATGTGAGATACCACAGGATATCAAATGCACTAGTAGTTCACATCGACGAATATGATCACCTGCCGAATTGGAAAGAAGCCCACATATTACATAGGAAACTGGGAAAAAAGAGGAGGAAAGCTTTGGAGGCGGCATACATTGCCACCAAAAACAACACTAATTCTCGTGGGTAGTTTATGTCCTGGTCTAACTTCCGCACAGCAGGCAGTTGGCGAGTACGTCTGAGCTGGGGTTCGAGTCCTTGGCTTCACTTTGTATCAGTTTCCACATATGTCTTCGTCGAACGCATTGTCAATCCCGATCGAGATGACATGGAATTAAAAGTGAAAAGTTAATGTAATTGAAATATATATATATGTACAGTATATATATATATATATATATATATATATATATATATATATTTATATATACATATATATATATACACATACATATGTATACATATATTCATATATATATATATATATGTATATACATACATATATATATATATATATATATATATATATATATAAAATTGAAGGTGAAAGAAGATGACGAGGAGAAATGGGAAAATTTTACGCCTTAACGTTTCGACCCGCAGGGTCTTGATCACAAAGCTAACAAATTAGACGTAACCGGATATTTTATACACGGACGGGTCATCTTATGGGACGCTTCGGAGAGCTTGTTATTTTATCTGCGTATTCTTTTATTATTAATAAGCTTGTGGCTTTTGCTAAACATATAAATCCTTCTCTATGGTTAATGTTGTTATTAGTGTTGATATATGCTGCCTCAATTGTCTTCCTTAGTTTCTTGGATGAACCTTTATTTAATACGGTTGTGTTGTTCCAGTCTGGAAGGTGACCATGTTTATCCACATGTATTACTATGGAGTTAGATGTCCTATGGGCTTTTACGTCATTTTTATGTTCATTTATCCTTTTATTAAGTCCGCGACCAGATTCACCAAAATATGAAGAGGGACAGCTTTTACACGGGATTTTATAAACAACGCTGTTTTCGTTAGTGGGATTATTGTCGCTACGTGTTACCAAATGTCCTACTTTGTTACCTGACGTCCTAGCTATTTTGATACCCGCTTTTAGAAGAAAAGTGTCTAGGTATGAATTAACATTAGAGTTTGGTACCGTGATATATCTGGTTTCATTATTACATTTGTTATCAGCCTTATTTTTATTTTCATCTTTACTTTTGTTAATTATTTCTTTGGCTTTCTTTTTCAACCTACATAAGAGACCTTTTGGATATTTGAGTTTGATGAAAGTCTCAGTAATATGTTGTAATTCAGGATCTAGAAATTCTTTACTGCATATACGAAATGCTCTGAGGAAGAAACCTATTATAATACCTGTTTTAGTTCTGTCATTATGTCCTGAGTAGAAGTGTATATAGTCTTCTTTATTGGTGGGTTTCCGGTATACTGAAAATTTCACATTTTTATCTATTCTATGGACAATTGTGTCTAAGAAAGGTAATTTTCCGTTATTTTCATTTTCTGCAGTAAATTGTATATTTTCATTTACACTGTTTAATCTCCTGAGTTTGTTATTAATGTCTGTATCTTTAGGTACAATTACGAGTATGTCATCAACATACCTAAACCATTTACTATTCCTACCTATTATAGTCATGTATTCTTCTGTTTCGAGTATTTCCATGTATAAATTTGCTAACACTGCAGAAAGAGGACTACCCATGGCGAGGCCAGAATGTTGTCTGTATTCAATGTTATCAAAAGTGAAAGCGCCAAATCCTACACAAAGAGAAATTAATTCGAGGTAATCTTTTTTGGGTACGGGTAGATCTTCATTTTTCAAATTATTTACTACTCGTTCAACAGCATTTAGAGCGCCTTTTATTGATACTCGAGTATACAAAGAAGTGACATCATAGCTGGCTAGTTTCTTGTTATTGAAATCTAAAACTTTTAATCTTCTTTCACCTTCAATTTTATTTGTCATAATATAGTCAATATATATATATATACATATATATATATACACATACATATGTATACATATATTCATATATATATATATACATATACATACATACATATATATATATATATATATATATATATATATATATGTATATACATATATGAGAGAGAAAGAGAGAAAAACTTCTAGGCTTTTTTCTGGCTACTGCCTGATAATTTCATTATGCCTAGAATCTTCCTTTTGGCAGACAGAGAGACACAAGCGACCTCTATCAAAATTCGACCGTTGTTAACAATCTATCTTTGTTTTGGCCTCCACCCAGACGATTTTATTCAGCTGGGAGGGAGCTCCGGGAATGATAGAAATGATTTGCTCTATTTAGAGATTTTGCTCTTATTTAATGTTAAATTGTCTTATTCAGCTGAGGGAAACAATTAATTTGAGACCCTGGATTACCATTACTTTCTGTATACTTTCTTTTAAACTTTCTGTATACTTTCTTCTATACTTTCTGTATGCTTTCTTATATACTTTCTGTATACTTTCTCATATACTTTCTGTATACTTTCTTTATACTTTCTCACATACTTTCTGTATACTTTCTCTATACTTTCTTATACACTTTCTATATACTTTCTTACATACTTTCTATATTTCCTTATATCTTTGGCCGTATTTTCACATCTTTTCATTTTGCTTTTTAGATACTTGCCTGGAATCTTACTTCCGACACTGAGGAATATCCTTTGGAACTCGCGGTTTCCATCCGCGATCTCTCAGCTCGACGATGTCTATGAGAAGATATCTCATTCTTGGGCTCGTCAACTTTCTCTCCGTGATCTCACTGATGACAAAGTAGATGTCATTGACGGCCTTAGTCCCAATGGGCGACGTCTTCACCGACTGGTCCAACTTTTGGCCAGCGGTTTGTAAAAGAGCACAGACTGCTTCTAGAGAAGCTTCATCCCTTTTTTCGAGAAGAGATTTAATGCAAAGTGCTACTCTTCGGGACTCAAAAACTCCTTCCAGGCAGAGATTCGCGATGAATGTGCATAATGCGACATATCGCTTTCTCTTTTTAATAGAATCGAATTCCTATTCCGCGTTCTGATTCCCTGAACTGTGGTTGCGAATATTAGAGACTTCAAACAGGCGTTTACACAGTATTCCTATGCGAGTCCTGTAGGCCTATGCACTTTCCTTAGACAGCTTTTTCAATAGTAAAGAGCAGAGTTGCGAATAAGTCCTTGAGTAGAACTGCTGACTCATTGCAAACTCTGTTACTAAATCTGCGGCTTGTTCCACTATTGCCGGCTTGTCTGCGAGGTACGCGCGGATCTATTCGGAAACTCTTTCAAAGTTTTTGGGAGATAATTTGTTCAAGAGGGATTTTACGGGCCCCAATCCTGTAACTTTTGTGTCAAAGTGCTTCGGCCGTTCCTTGGAGATGGGGGAGGTCTACTCTTCAGTGTTCTGTCTCTCGTACCAGTTCGCTGGTGTGGGAATGACGCGGGGGGCAGTCGCGCAGACGTGTCTCGAGCGAGGTGCCCCAGGGATCAGTGAAGTACCGGCGGGTTCGACTTTCCTGTCTTTCTTCTCCCGCATTTCTGGTCTTCTGCTGCCTGGTACTGTTTCTGTTACTTTCAAATTATTTTCATTTTCAAACATATCTTCTTCTTTCTTTCCTGATAAAAGAATTTCTTTGTATGATTTCATTCTATTTTCATTACTTATAGTTTTCTCTTCACTATTACTTTTTATTTCATTCTCTACTTTCATTTCATTATTATTACTCAAACTTTTCTTCCTTTGCCTTGGGGGCACATATTTTTCTTTACTCCCTTTATCATCATTATTAAATGCTTTAAATGATTTCATATTCTTCACTGTACTTTCAATAACACATTCATTTTCTTTTTCAGGGCCCCGTTCTTGAACATCCATAGTAAAAGGTCGCGACCCTGTAGGCATACAATCTTTATTTTTTCTATTATTTTCAATAATACATCCTTTCAAATTATCTCTAATATTTCTTCTTACACATGTCTTTTCCTTTTCAGGTCTCCTAGTTTGAACTTCTTCTGGTTCCGGCCGCGACCCTGATGATTCCGAGTCCAAAAGGAACTCTGCCAAATCTCTAGGCAGAGGCTCCGCGTATATTGTTACGCTGAAGAGCTTGTACTGCAGGACTCGAAGATCAGTTTCTCCCCCGGAGTTCCTGAAGACCACGGTCCTCTTCAGGAAGCGCCCGTCCTCGGACGCCTACTCGTCAAGGACACGAGTGGCGGACGCTCCTTCAGAAGTGAACGAGTCGATCGTGGGCATGAAGCTCCCTAAGAGTACTTCCAAAGAGAACGAAAGAAGAAACGCAATGACGACCAAAGACGCCAAACAAAGATTAAAGTTTGAAGCCCTAGTGTCATATACGTACGCACACATACACACACACTCTCATACACACGTATATATATATGTGTGTGTGTGTGTGTGTGTGTGTGTGTGTGTGTGTGTGTGTGTGTGTGTGTGTGTGTATGTATATATATATATATATATATATGTATATATATATACATATGAAGTGGTAGGGATGTTTGGGGTGCCATATAGGAATCTTAAAGGAGATATGATGTTGGAGGTGTGTTTATAAAGGGAGTTGGTGACAGCTAACACAGTTTTACTGATGACACGGCGCTTGTGGCTGGGTCAGAGTGGGGTCTGAGGCAGTTAGTTGAGGAATTTGGGAAAGTATGTAATAGGAAGAAATTGAACGTAATTGTATGTAAACGCAAATGAAGGAGGGTGACAAGAAGTTGAGGGTAAGTCTTATTGGAAAGAAGCTAGAGAAAGTGGATAGTTTTAGATATTTGAGGTCACATGTAGCAGGGAATGGAGAAGTGAGCGGAGATAAACTGTAGTATGAGTGAAGCGCGCTCGCACACACACACACACACACACACACACACACACACACACACACACACACACACACACACACACACACACACACACACACACACACTCACACACGCACACACACATACGCACACACACACAGTATGAATATGGCAGTATGCAAAGTGAAGGATACGATAGTTTTAGCTTCATTGTAACTACAACCTAACAAGCTTACATACGTATATACAAAATCCCTGGACTTAACGTGTCATGGAGATTGCGTGTCCGGTACCTCCTGTGGGTTGGTGGTTGGACGGGTAGTGCCAGGTCAGGTCATCGCTCCCATACTTGTCAGTTTGTATTTAGACTAAAATTAAAATTAGTTTTACTACGAAATGTTGGGGCATTTCTTCCTGAGAGCTCTGACAACTGTAAACGGTTACACCCACCCCAGGGCCGAATGGAATATATATATTTGTAGCCATTTCCGAGTCCTGTGATAGAACTGAAACATCAGTAGAAAATATTAACTGTTCTGCCTCATTTTCCTTATAATTTTGCTTGCGGTACCGATTAAGAAATATTAATGAATATAGAATAAGATGAGAGAGTGTGACAATCACAAACGAAACAAATTAACAGAATAGAGTAAAAGCATAACATTAGATAAAATAATATGAGGCTAATCATGCAAAATAAACTTGAAAAGATAAAAAAGACAGAATAAAATCAAATAGAAAAAGGGGGGTACTTTCAATATTCAAGAACTTTTAGATATACCTCGAGGATAATTATCACGGATGATTAGACAGTTGACATTCTCGTCAATAGATAGTGGGAGCCAGTTTGACCCATATGATGTCTAATCAGAACTGGAATACAACGTAGGCCTTCTTAGTCTTATACATATATATATATATATATATATATATAATATATATATATATTGGTGTATTTTGGGAGCAGGTTTTCTTTAATACAGGTTTGATTAAACACGACAGCATTCTGGAAGTTATTGATTTTCTTTCTTGTGTTTTCGATTTTCCTAATTATACTCTTCCCTTGGATGGGGTGGGCATAAACTAATTCCTTATAGTCTCCCATTTTATTACACGACGTTTCGTCTTTATTAAGACATCTTCTGGTATTTCTGTTTTAAAGATACAATAAATATTTGTGATACTACAAGTTGGAATTTAAATTACATTAATGGTTGGACATATACAAATTATATCTACAAATCAAACAGTTTAGAATTACAATTAAGTTTTACACAGTAAAATTACATTTTAAAATTTACAAAAAATTATAATTACTACTACATGCCTTATAGGTGAAACGTTTCCTTAATTTAAATGGCTGGCGGTTACATCTTGACCCTGGATGACCTTCGCTGGTCAAGATGTAACCACCAGCTCTGCCTAGGGATTCGAGCCCTGACCTATGCGTGCATAATCACGAAGTTAAGACCCTAGCAACTGAGCTATATGCGATGGTACAAAAGGACTTTACAGAGCTTCTAAAATGTTCAATCTGTTTTAAACATACACAACTTGTCGGAGGGCTCGCCTAAATGGGGATTGGATGAAAATGAGACTACGTCTTCTGTAGCTATGTCGAGTGTGGTCGGGGACTTGTACAGTCTTTTTGTACCATCGCACATAGCTCAGTTGCTAGCGTCTTGACTTCGTGATTATGCACGCACAGGTCAGGGTTCCAATCCCTTGGCAGAACTCCTAAAATGTTCAATCTGTCTTAAACATACAAAGCTTGTCGGAGGGCTCGCCTAAATAGGGATTGGATGAAAATGAGACTAAGTCTTCTGTAGCTATGTCTAGTGTGGTCGGGGACTTGTCCAGTCCTTTTGTACCATCGCACATAACTGAGTTGGTAGCGTCTTGACATCGTGATTATGCACGCACAGGTCAGGGTTCGAATCCCTTGGCCGAGTTCCTAAAATGTCTTAAACATACGCAATTTGTCGGAGCGCTCGCCTAAATGGGGACTGGATGAAAATAAGACTACGTCTTCTGTACCCATGTCTAGTGTGGTCGGGGACTTGTCCAGTCCTTTTGTACCATCGCACATAACTGAGTTGGTAGCGTCTTGACATCGTGATTATGCACGCACAGGTCAGGGTTCGAATCCCTTGGCCGAGTTCCTTAAATATTCAATCTGTCTTAAACATACACAGCTATATATATATATATATATATATATATATATATATATATATATGTATATATGTATATATATATATGTGTGTGTGTATATATGTATATGTAAATGTATATATATGTATATAATATATATATATATATATATATATATGTGTGTGTGTGTGTGTGTGTGTGTGTGTGTGTGTGTGTGTGTGTGTGTGTGTGTGTGTGTGTGCAATAAATACTTGCAGAAACCAATTGGAAATGAAAAGAAATGAATACCTAATAATTTCTTTATTTTCCAAGTGGTTTCTGCAAGTATATATATATATACATGTGGAGAAAGAAGGGCAGAAGGTAGAGAGGTACTTAGAGTGAACTGCTTAAATGGGAAAGAAAATGAGAAGGAGTATAAGAAGAAGCTGAGAGAGGAGTGGGAGAGAATGAAGGATAGAGTAGAAGTGGAAGAGGAATGGGGATGGTTCAAGGAAGGAGTCATAAGGTGTGCAAAGATGGTGTGTATATTTAAGATCCTCCCCAAAGGGCGTGATCTTACATTCGTGAACCAATTGAATTTTCTCCTTCTCCATTTTTACCCCAATCAGATTCTTTGCTTCAAGTCTCTACGGCAAAATTGTTTACTTAGAATAATCTCGAAAATCTGCATAATTCTTAGTTAGGTTACAAAGGAATGTTGTATCAGCAATAAGTTATGTATTTGAGTTTCCGGGCTTTTATTTACAAATAATGTTTTATTTACTACACAGAGAGGAAAAGCGGACTCAAGCAGCTCACTCGGGCTGTTATTTACAAACAATCTACCTATAAAATGTAACAACCCGTCTTCTACCCCTCTTTCTACCCTTTTTCTACCAACCTCTTACACTCTTCTTCCTTTCAATCTTTTCTTCCTTTTCAGCCCCTCCTCTTTCCACTTCTTCCTCTTCATTTTCTTCTTCTTCCTCTTCTTCCTTTTCATCTTTTTCCTCTTCCTTTCCTTCCTCTTTCTCTCTTTCTCTCATTGGTTATTCTTTCTCTTCTTTCTTTTCTTCCTATTTCTCTTAGTACTACGAGTATTCTTCGTCTTTTTTCTTCTTCCTTCTCTCTGTCTTCCTCTCCTTTTTGCCTCTATCTTCCTCTTCCTTCCCCTTACTCTTCATCTTCTTCCACCTCCTTTTCATCCTTTTCATTTTCCTCTTCTTCCTTTTTCTTCTCTTCCTCTTCCTTTCCTCCTCTTCTTGCTTTACTTTCTTCTATTCCTCTACCTCCACTTCTTCCTCTTCCTCTTCTTTCTTTTCACCTTCTTTACCTTTCTCTTTCTACTTTCTTCCTTTTTCTCCTCCTTCTTCCCCACTTCCTCCTTCCCTTCCTTTTCTTCTATTCCTCTACCTCCACTTCTTCCTCTTCCTCTTCTTTCTTTTCACCTTCTTTACCTTTCTCTTTCTACTTTCTTCCTTTTTCTCCTCCTTCTTCCCCACTTCCTCCTTCCCTTCCTTTTCTTCTCTTCCTCTACCCTCTACCTCCACTTCTTCCTCTTCCTCTTCTTTCTTTTCACCTTTACCTTTCTCTTTCTACTTTCTTCCTTTTTCTCCTCCTTCTTCCCCACTTCCTCCTTCTCTTCTTTTTCTTCTCTTCCTCTACATCCACTTTTTTCTCTTTCTACCATTTTCCTCCTCCTCTTCCTCCTTCCCCACTACCTCCTCTTTCTCTCCTTTTCTTCTCTCCCATTGTCTTTTTTTCTATTTCTTTTCCTTCTCCTTCTCCTCTTCTCTTTCTCCACCTCTTTTCCTCGCCTCTCCTCCTGCCCCTCTTTCTCCTCTCATTCCTCCTTCCTTTCCTACTCCTCCCCTTCTTCCCCCTCGTCTCCCCCTTCTCCTCCTCAAACTCATCCCTTTCTTTCCCCAACTCCTCTCCCTCCTTCCTCTCCACCTTTTTCTCCTGTTTTCCTTCTCCTCCTTCTCCTCCTCCAACTTGTCCCCTTCCTCCTAACTACCTTCCTATTTTTTCTCCTCTTCCTCTTCTCCAACTCCTATTGCCCTTCCTCCTTTTTATCTTCTTCCCTCACCCTTCCTTTTTCTCCTCCTCTTTCAATTCTTACTCGCCTTCTCCAGCCCTTTCTTTCTTTCTTCTTCCTCCCTTTCCTCCTCCTCCTCCAGTTCTTCCTCCCGTTCTTCCTTCTTTTCCCCCTCCATCCCCTCCTCGTCTTCTTTTCACCTCCTATTTCTCGTCCAGCTTCTCCTCCCCGT
>NC_134812.1:23756879-23759379 GCF_046742065.1 Oratosquilla oratoria
GGAAAGAATACAGTAGAGATGATTATGATAGAAGTGGAAGACAGAGATAAGAAGAGCAGAAAATTTGTGATCAATTATGTGCCTCCAAAAACAGCCTCATGGGAGGAGAGTGAACATAAAAGTATGTTAGAGGATACAAAGATAACATTAAATAAAATAATGGAAGACGGAGGAAGAATAGTTATGATGGGCGACTTTAATTGCAAAGAAATCTGCTGGGAAGAAATGACAGTAAAGGGTGGAGACGACTCATGGGGAAACGCTCTACTTGAGATGATTATTGACCACACAATGACACAATGGATACAGGAGAACACTAGGTATAGAAATGAAGAAGAACCATCGAGGCTAGACTTAATAATTACATCTGAACCTAGAATAGTGGACAAGATTGAATATAAAACACCAATAGGTAAAAGTGACCACATATTGATTGAACTGGAACTTAATGAAGAAAAATATATCAAAAGAAATGAACAATATAGAAAAGGAAGAATGATGTATGAAAAAACAAACTTTGATAAATTAAGAGAATTCTTCCAACAAGAAAACTGGGAAGAAATATACAAAGAAAAAACATCAGTGGAAGAGAAATGGAATATTTTGACAAAAATTTACAAAAAAGGAGTGGAAAAGTATGTCCCAAGACAAAAACAAGAAAAAGAATATGTAAAATGCTGGTACAACAAAAGTTGTAGGGAGTTAAAAGACAAAAGAGACAAAGCCTGGACCAGATGGAAAAAAGACAGAAGACCTGAAAAATGGAAAATATATACTGGTTATAGAAATGAATATGTACAAAAGTGCAGAGAGGAAAAAAGGAAATATGAAAAAGATGTTATAGAAAAGTGTAAAGATCAACCAAAACTATTCTACAGATTTGTAAACAATAAACTGAAAAACAAACAAGACTTGGAGAAATTAAGACAAGGAGGAGTTGAATACACTGAGGAAATGGAAATGGCAGAAATTATGAACAAACATTTTAAATCAGTGTTTACAAGGGAAAATATACAACCTGAAGATATTGAGTGGAAAGAAAAAGTCCCCCCTATGGAAGAAATAGAAGTAACAAAGAATGAAATATTGACACACTTGGGTAATTTTGATGTCAGAAAATCGCATGGGCCAGATGAAATAGCAAACTGGATTCTGAAAGAATGCAGGAATGAACTGGCAGACAAAATACATAGCATGATAAGCAGTTCCTTAAAAGAAGGAAAAGTTCCAGAAGATTGGAAAAAAGCAAATATAGTACCTATATATAAAGGAGGAAATAAAGAAGAACCTACCAACTATAGACCAGTCTCTCTAACAAGTACAATAGCAAAAATTTGTGAAAGAATTATCAAAAGTAGATGGGTAAAATACTTGGAAAAAAACAACATACTAAATCCAAGGCAATTTGGATTCAGACAAGGACGATCATGCGTCACCAATTTAATATGTTTCTATTCAAGGCTAATAGATATAATACAAGAAAGAGATGGATGGGCTGATTGTGCATTTCTAGACCTAAAAAAAGCTTTTGACAAAGTACCACATAAGAAGTTGCTTAAGAAATTAGAATATGAAGGAGGAATACAAGGTAAATTGCTAAATTGGATGGAAGACTTTTTGCAAGAAAGAAAAATGAGAGTAGTGATAAGAGATCAGCACTCAAAATGGAATGAAGTAATAAGCGGTGTCCCGCAGGGAACAGTTCTGGCCCCAATAATGTTTGCTATATATATTAATGATATGGATGAAGGAATTGAAAGCTATATGAGCTTCTTTGCAGATGATGCAAAACTACTGAAAAGAGTGAAAACTGAAGAAGATTGTGAATCACTACAGAGAGATCTAAATAAAGTACAGGAATGGAGTAGGAAGTGGGAGATGGAGTTCAATACAAAAAAGTGTAGTATAATGGAATTTGGAAAAAGCAAAAACAGAATAACAGGATCATATAATTTGGGAGAAGAAGGAATAAAAAAAGTAGAAAATGAGAAGGACCTGGGAGTCATTGTTATGAATAATATGTCACCTGAGAAACATATAAATAAGATTTTTGGAGAAACTTATAATTTAATAAGAACAATCAAAGTGGCATTTACATACCTGGATGAAGAAATGGTGAGGAAAATCCTAATCACCCTGATAAGACCAAGATTGGAATATGCAGCAACGATATGGTCACCAAGTACAAAAAAATGTATAAAAAAACTTGAAAGAATACAAAGAGCAATCACAAAACTGGCACCAACACTCTCAAAACTATCATATGAAGAGAGACTACAAAAACTTAAACTACAGACACTAGAGCAAAGAAGAGAGAGAGGAGATTTGATAGCTATTTACAGAATCATGAAAGGCATAGAAATTACTGATAGAGTGAATCTGATAAAATGGGATGACAGAAATACAAGAGGACACGGAAAGAAAATAAAAAAAGACAGCTATAGAAGAGATTTGAAAAAGAACAGCTTTCCTCACAGAGTAATAGACAGTTGGAACAAGT
>NC_134812.1:23779379-23786879 GCF_046742065.1 Oratosquilla oratoria
GTGTGTGTGTGTGTGTGTGTGTGTGTTTGTGTGTGTGTGTGTTTGTATGTGTTTATATATATATATATATATATATATATATATATATATATATACATACATATATGCAAAGAAATCATCAAACACACGTGATGAACTATGTTTGCAGATACCACCGAAAAATTGAAGAAAAAAAAAAAACAGATACCGAAAATTTTCGTTTATGAAGACGTTTTCAAAGGTACAGAAAAGCAACACAGAAAGAAGCAATATATACATAAGAAGACAGAGGATATTTGGAAAGGTCCCATGTTAAATATTATCACACGCAATTTTGTCAATAAAAAAAATGTACAATTTAGATAAACCCAAACTCAACTAAAGTTCATGTTATTTCCAAAATTTCTTTTTATGAAACAAGATTCAATAATCTTTCTTTGTATAATATTATTACAATAAGTAATTACTCTAGAATTTCCCAGTCAATATAATGACCATAATCCCTTTGGTGGACAAATAATCAACTGGACACTTGCCCCGTTCTAATACTATATTCGGAAAGGTCCCATGTTACATATTATCACACACTATTTTGTCAATAATAAAATTGTCCAATTTAAATAAACCTAAACTCAAGTTCGTATTATTTCCAAATTTATTTTTATGAAACAAGATTCAATAATATTTCTTTCTATAATATTATTACAAGAAGTAATTATTTTAGAATTTCCCCAGTCAATATTATAACCATAATCCCTCTGGTGGACAAATAATCCACTTGACACTTGCCTCGTTCTAATACTATATTTATGTTGGCCTATTGCTTTAGCTAAACCTTTGCCTGTTTGACCTATATAAATAAAATCATAGTTTTTACATGGTATGTTATAAATACAACCTTCTTTACTTCTTGGAGAATTTCTAATTAACAGGCTCTTAATGTTATTATTGTTTTTAAATACTATTTGGATACCAAATTTATAAAAAAAATTTTAGGAAGATTGATTAAATTTTCGTGGTACGGAATTATTAACATATTTTTACAATTAAATTGTTTAACCTGCGAAGTATTAAGAAAACATTTCCAAGCTTTGATTTTTGTCTTATCAATCAGATGATTTGGATACTTTAAATTTTCTCCAATGTCATAGATAAGTTGTATTTCTTGATCCAAAAACTCAGATGAACAAAATATATATGCTCACAGGAATATTGAAGAAAAAACTGACAACTTGGATTTTGACTGTGATACGAGTAAAAATGAATGTACGAAAGGACATTGGTCGACCTCCTGTAAACGTCAAATTTAAAATATCTTCCACATCGGTGAATATTTACATCTAAAAATGATAAAATATTATTTTTATCTACCTCTACTGTGAATTTAATGGAAAGATTATTGAATCTTGTTTCATAATAAGAAATTATGGAAATAACATGAACTTGAGTTTGGGTTTATTTAGATTGTACAATTTTATTATTGACAAAATTGTGTGTGATAATAAATACATTGGACCTTTCCGAATATCCTCTGTCTCCTTATGTCTATATTGTTTCTTTCTGTATTGCTTTTCTGTACCTTTGAAAATGTCTTAATAGACGAAAACTTTCGGTATCTGTTTTTTCAATTATATATGTATATATATATATATATATATTTATATATATATATATATATATATATATATATACAGTATATATATATATATATATATAATCACGAAGAACCCACAGTCGGAATAAAAGGAAACTTTAGAAGAAAGTGTAACTTCTATATTTCGGCTAATAGCTATAGCCCTCTTCAGGAAAGTACAGATTACAAGAATTTGCAGAGACATAAGTACAATTGAGATGTGAGTAGAAGGGGAACACACAGAGCTAGAACAGGACGATCCATGATGCAGGGCGGAGTCAGAGGTGAGGGGATGTGTGGGTGAAGGTATGAGGTCAGGAGGGCAGCGGGCTGGAAGTCAGGTCAGGAGGGTGATAATTCTTTACCAAGCGGCTCACATCTAGCCGTGAGATTATGTCCAGGGACCATTGACCTTTGCAGATGTTCAAGTTCGGACATACTTCGATTAAGGCTGATTCAAAAATTTTTCTTCTAAAACTACAGTTCGACTAAAAACAAAATTTTGGCCTTGTCCCACTCAAGATTGTGATTTTTGGTACTGACTTGATGTAATACAGCGAAAGTTTACTGGGCATACCTAATGGATCTTTTGTGCTCCATTAACCTGGTGTTAAGATCCCTTCCGGTTTGACCAGGGTACACCAAATCACAATCTTTACAAGGAAGGCTACACACTCCTGGGGACTCATTTCCCTTAAATCTTTTATAAATATTAACAATTTGTTTGTGAACCGTGTTAGGATAATAGTAGGCAACTGTGAGTCGCTTGTTGGGAATTAATTTAAAAGAAGAACTGATGGAGTTACAATTGTTTTTTTTTTTTAACGTCTTTAAAAGAGAGATCTTAAGTCACTGTAGCTTTGTTACGGGTTAGCTGGTTTGGAATCCTCGGCTCGTCCACGTTTCAATTTTCAACGGATGCCTCCATCGAGCGATTATTTGGTCTCGACTGCGATGGCATGGAATTAAAAGTTATTTGTGGTTTAAGAAATATATCAATTGATCACTGGGAACCATTAAGTGTGTGTATGTATATATATATATATATATATATATATATATATATATATATATATATATATATATATACATATATATATATATATATATATATATATATATATATATATACATATTACACAAAATATAAATACAAGCTTTCGGTTGAATCATACAACCATCTTCAGGTAACAATGAACATACAGGGCAGTGTTTAAATATAAATAAATGAAGGTACTAGGAGAGGTAGGTTGTAGCTGAACGTCAGGTACTGGACGGGGGTGGGAGCTTCGTATCAGCGGGAGGTAGCTGGACATTAGTTCACTGTAGCCGGACGTTTGGTCGTTGTTGCCACGCAGCCTCGCTGTGTAGTTGCAAAGTGCTAACAATGTCAGTCTGTTTGCTAATGATAGGGGTGTATTGTGCGATGTAGTCTCTTTCTAAGATGTGTAGTTTCTTGTTGTTGTTGCATTGTTTAAGTATTTCTATATTAACTGAATTTTGTCTGTTTGGAGTTTTGTTGTATGTTTGTATCATGTGTTTGCGTATACTTCTTTCACGGGCGTGCATTGTAAGTCTCCTGCTCACAGAGGTAGTGGTAACACCAATATAAGTAGCATTGGGGAGAAGTTTGTAACCTTCTTCGGGGCAAGTGAACTGGTACACCACATTAGTCTGTTTGAGGAGAGAGTTGTCTTTAGTCATATTGTTTTTCATTATAAGGTTAGAGACTTTTGCATTTTTGTAGTATATGATGAGGGTCAATTTGTCATGTGAGTTGGTGCATGTGACGTTACGTGCAATGATATCTTTTAGAACACGTTCGTCTGTTTTGTATGCTGGTGTCATTTGGTTTTTGTAATAAACTGTGTGTGCGGAAGGTGTGTTGTTTTGTCCGTGTTGTGTTATGTTGCGGGTGATGAAAAGTCTCGTCTCTTTGTCAACGAGGAAGTTGGAAAAGCCGTTATTAATGAGAATCTGTTTAACGCGCGATATTTCAAAGTGGAAATTTTCCCAAGAGGAGCAGTTCTTATATGCGCGTCGAAGGTATGCCCGAATGACACTAAATTTGTAACGCTGGGGACACTCGCTTGCTGCATTCAGGCATCTTCCGGTGTCAGTCTTTTTCCTGTAAATAGTGGTCATGTATTTGTTGTCTTCAGAGTGGATGAGGACGTCAAGGAAGGGGATTTTTTATGTATATTGAGTTCATATGTGAAGTGTAGTACAGAGGCTGTTTCCATGGCCAGCTGTAAATCTTTCAGGTGGGACTCACTCCTAACTTCAGTAAAATGTCGACATATCTCCAATAGGAAAAGAATCTTTAGACAGGGTCTTGTAACACTTTATTTTCTAGATTGCACATATAAAATTTCTGCAAAAGTACACCCTAAGGGTGAACCCATGGCGACTCCTTCCACTTGTAGGTATAACTGGGCTAATGGGCTTCTAAAGGGCGTTTCAGTCGTGCAGGCAAGGAGATGTTTTATTATATTCTCCGGATTCTTAGGTGGATGTAATTCAGGGTGGCGGAAAACATTATTTAGGATAAGTTCAATCGTGGGAAGAATTGGAACATGTGAAAATAACGATTCCACATCGAGGGAAGCCATTATTCCTTGGGGTTTCTTGCTGCGTAGTATGTCAATAAATTCTTCAGTTGATTTCAGGGAGCATTTCTTATGGGTGAATGGGGTGATGATATTGTTAAGCAGTTTGGCGAGTCCGTATGTAGGGGTGGTGGTCTGTGAGAACTACACATCTTAGAAAGATTCTGCATCACACAATATACTCCCATTATTAATATACAAACTTACCCAGTTAGTACTTTGCAACTACACAGCGAGCCTGTGTGGCAACAATGACCAAATGTCCGGCTACAGTGAACTAATGTCCAGCTACCTCCTGCTGATACGAAGCTACTACCACCGTCCAATACCTGACGTTCATTACAACCTACCTCTCCTTTGTACTTTCATTTATTTACATTTAAGAACTGCTCTGTATGTTTAGTGTTACCTGAAGATGGCTGTATGATTCAACTGGAAGATTATATCTATATTTGTGTAATGATTTTCGTTGTAATAACACCATGGATTTCGGAAGCCTTGTGTTTGACTTTCCTTCAAGATACAAACCATTCGGAAAATTGAGAAAATCACAGCGAAGATAGTGAATATAGAATTAGTTCTGGTCTTCAGTCGAATATGTTTGCAAGAGAAATTACTGCCCATTTATACTAATATATATACATATACATACATATATATATATATATATATATAAATATATATATATATATATATATATATGTGTGTGTGCGTGCGTGCGTGTGTGTGTGTGTGTGTGTGTGTGTATACACACATATATATATTTATATATATATATATATATATATATATATATATATATATATATATATGACACACAGGAGCTACTACATTTCTGTTTATATATATATATATATATATATATATATATGTATATATACATACATATATTTATATACATATATATATATATATACATATATATATATGTATATATATATGTATATATATATGTATATATATATATATATATATATGTGTGTGTGTGTGTGTGTGTGTGTGTGTGTGTGTGTGTGTGTGTGTGTGTGTATACATGCACAAACACACACACACACACACACATATATATATATATATATATATATGTGTGTATATATGTATATATATATATACATATATATATCTATATCTATATCTATATCTATATATCTATATATATATATATAGATATATATATATATATATATATACACACATATATATGATTTCGTGGTTTTGCAAAACAAATTCTGTGAAAATGATAGTCCAACAGCGGAGAAATGTTGTAGAAACACATTACCGCTTTCCCATTGCACACGCTGTTTGTTGTGCGCCCGTCTAAACTATAAAGTAAAACTTGCCTCTTTTTCGTCGACGTCTGACTCATAATGGCTAAACTAATTTCTCCCAAACATAGTAAGTTTGACCTCCAAAATATATACCCTCTGTATTCCTGGAGCGTCCTTTAACCTTTTTACTGTCACGCCAACCTAGAAAATTAATTCTGGCTGCACCCAAGTGATTTTATTCAGACGCGGGAAACTCTTGTCCGTCTGAGGGCGAAAAGAAATTGTCAAATAACCCATTGGCTGCTACGGTGGATTGAAATGCTTCATTTATATATTTGCTATTTTTTTTTTTTTTTTTTTTTAGGAAGCCTCCTACTGGCAAAGATTCAAACTGAATGCGTCTAAACTGAACCTTTAGGTCAAGGGGGTTTCAATACCGGTTCTTGGGGTATCGAAAAAGGTATGCAGAAAATTTCAGTCTGATATTGACTTTTTTCTTTTTTATATATTAAGAGTTGTACTTCATTCTTTTATTTACTCAATGTAAGATGAAAAGAGTCCAAAAAATACAGCTGTTAGCATATAGCCGTCCTGTTTGCTCTTTTGTACTGAAAATCAAAAGCTAAAAGTTGGGAGTAGGCAGCTGGTATTGGAGAGATCTTTACCGAGCAAGTGGGTCTGTCCCACACTAATCATAACTCTAACTTCCTTCCATTTCATTCTTTCCTTACACTAAGTCTCCAAATCCCCCCTCCCCCCCCTCTCCTCCATCTTACCTATCCTGCCCTGTACTACTACTACTGGTATTGGAGAGGGGGTATCAGGTTGACTTGTAGTTGAACTTGAGGGTATCGGGACTGAAAAAATTAAATTTAGAAACCACTCCTTTAGGTGATGGTGGTCTCGACCTCTAAAAGACGATTTAGTGACGCCCATGAAGCTGAAGGATTACGGCATCGGCCGGGGACGGTCACCCTAAACTTCGTCAAACCCCCGTCAAACGCCTTAAAACCGCCCATCAAACGGCACAATTCCTCTCAAGACGTTGCTATCATTAGTTATAATTGACATTTGACTGTAAGATTGGTAAACAATGTTGCCAGATTGAGAAGGCTTCAAACCCTTTATAAGTTATGTGGACCAAATAGGACTCTTTAAGGATTTTTTTCTTTTTGCGCAATTGCACCAGGCAATTCTACTCGGTTCAGGAGAGTGTGGCATGTCAAAGGTTAAACGCTGTTTACATAAAGCTCACCATCCCCTGGTAGAGAAAGCTTTTTTTTTTTCGATGTTGGGTCGTCTCCCGGCCAGGTCTGCCGGGAACCAACGTGACATATTCCATCTAGTCCCGGGAATCGAACTCACGACCACCTGCTCATGAGGTTTACTATATATGATGGAAAGATAATTTGATAACTGGAGAATTGAAAAATAAAATGTTGTAACCAAAGTCGTTCCTACTCAAACGATCTCGATCTCTCAACAGTCGACGGCAGTGAAGCCCGCGGAAGCCCAGTGTGATATGTCCCAAAGGCGCTCAGTGTAACCAGTTCCCAAGTTGCATAGTCATTCATGACCAGCTTGGAGTCTTATGTTCGCGAATCTCGTTATGTTATACAAACAAGGGTTTTGATACCTGCTTTGTGCTGTGGAAAAAATTGTTCAACCGTTCCACGAAAAAGAAGAAAAGTCAACTACAGGCCACTGGGGATCAGAAAGAGCAGAATTTGTTCTTATTGTGTATGCGCTTTCGGCAAAAGTCAAAATGACAAAATAAACAATTTAAGACGAACTGAAATTTATATATATGACTCGTGAATCTTGCCGAGATATCCATAGTACTTCCTATTTGGATATTCGCATACACTACGGATGCATAGGATCGTGACCCCAAAAATTAAGATATGGATATGGTCTGAGTTGATCTATGGAGGCTCAGAAATTGAAACCCTACGAGCAGAGCTGATATCCTATGTGTTACAACTATATGTTTCATACATACACACACACA
>NC_134812.1:23791879-23801879 GCF_046742065.1 Oratosquilla oratoria
TGAAATGTTACTTTACGTGAAGGTACATGAGGACATTAGTAAAGGATAACATATAATTTTTCTTTTCTATGTTAATGACCTGATGGAAGGTACAGCAAGCTATGCTAACATTACAACTAACACCACAGTCGGACGAAAGAAAGAGTTGCGTAAGCGAAACTATATATTTCGATACTGAAGAGGATTGCAGTTAGCAATCGTGATGTATAGTTTCGCTGTGGTTTTAGTTGTGATTTACAAATGTGTTACTACATTTTTCGCTATGCTGACATGTTTCCAGATGATGCAAAAATCATGAGATGAGTGAAGAACGAGGAGAAATGTAGGCTGTTGCAAAATATCTAGATACTGTTTTCGCCTGGAACCAAGAATGGGAAATAAATTTTAATGAAATAAAACAATAATAAAAAATAGATAAATTATAAAATAAAAAAGGGGGAGGGGAGGGGGAATGGGCAATTGTTATAAAAGACAATCTTTGTGCTATTCCTTGGGAAGCGAACCTATTACAAAAGCAAAGTGTTGGAAGTTTTAATAATAGACAATTTGTCACCTGACACACATATTAGCAGGATTGTGGGAGAGGCATATGGACTGCTGCCGAATATTAAAGTGGTTTTCACAATATGGATGAAGATATGATGAAAAAATTCATAGAAACCATAATCCATCCAAAACTAGAATATGTGTCAATGGGTTTCTCCCCACACAGAGTGTGACAGTTGACCCTAATGAGGAGAGACTGAAAGCACTGGATCTGTCGATACTGAAAGATCGAAGAGAAACAGATGACATTCAGTTCGCTAAAGGTGATTGACTACGTTGACGGAAGAGATCTCTTGATTAGAGAAAAAATGTCTTTAAGAGGTCATGAAAACAAATTGAGAAAAATGACAGGTCTCAAGGATGTGAAGAAATCCAGTTTTCCATACAGACACAAGAATATTTGGAATAGCTTAGAGCCTTAAAAGATGCTCAAGCTAGAAGAATAAAATAATTCAAGTCTAAGTGCATTACATCATTTAATCTCCCAGTCTACATTCTACCTATACTTCCACTCCTCCCTTTCCCGCCATATTCGCATCCAAGTATTTAAAGCTACCCACTTTCTCCAGCTCTCTCCCTTAATACTCACTTCCAATTTGCTGTCATATTCTCATTACCTATTTAACCACATTTCCAATTTCCTTCTTTCGCACACCTTCCCAAATTCCGTCACTAACTTTCTTAACCCCTCCTCTGATCCTGCTACAAGTGCAGTGTCGTCAGCAAACAACAACTGGCTTATCTTCCATTTTTTCTCCATTTTTTTTTAAACCATATCCAGTCCCCTGCCCATTACTTTTGAATTTACCTCTCGCACCACTCCATTCATGTATAAATTGAACAGCCAAGGCGGCATGACACGTCCCTGGCGAAGTCCCACCTTTACCTCAAACCACTCTCTCTCTCCTTTTCTATTTCTAACCCATGCCTACTCTCGTGAAAACTCTTGGCTGCTCTTAACCCATTCAACTCATGTCAGCCGCTTGTGGTGTATATGGTAGGCCTCGCGCCGGCCCGTACATCCGAATATCATCTGATGCGGCTTGACCGTGCGAGGATTGATGTCATATTTTTCTGGTGTTTGATCAAACATTTTGGTGTTTTATGATTTATTGTTATATTTGATCACATGACAAGATATCTTGTCATCGGAGTTTAAAGGGTTAACAGTTTTCTTCATATTCGAAACCTTCCACATCTTTCCTCCTTTCCCATACCTCCCACAATGCTTTCCTGTCTACCCTGTCCTAAGCCTTTTCCAAATCTATAAAGGCCCAAAAAACATCCTTACTTTTTCCTAAACCATTCTCACATATCTGTCTTATCACAAAAAACTGATACACGCCACCCTACCTGTCCTAAACTCGCACTGATTCTCTCCAATTCCTCCCTCCTAAGCCTCTAAATCAAAACCCTCCCATAAGCCTTCCAAACTACTCAACAAACTGATCCCTCTCAAACTACTACACTCATACATCTCCCCTTTCCTTTTGTAAAGTAGAACTATACAGGCACTCCTCCAGTCCTCCGGCACTCTACCTTCTTTTAGACAAACATTAAACAACTTCACCAGTCAGTCCACCATCACTGTACTTCGCTTTTTAGACGCTCCGCATAACGCCCATTCAACCCAGGTGCCTTACTTGCTCTCATCATTTTAATAACTGCTTTCACCTCATTTTTCCTTATTTCTCCTCCATTTTCCTCATTCATCACTCATTTTCTTAGCATTTCTCACTGCAACTACCTCTCCCTCCCTATCCTCCTTCACATTTAGCAACTCCCTAAAATGCTCTCCCCATCTTCCTCTTAACCCTGTCCCTTCCATTATCATCTCTACATCTACACCTTTTACCCTTTCTTCTCTACTTGATTCGCCTCCACTTCCTCTTTTAATTTCCTTCCAAAACATCTTTTTATTACTTTCAGAAATTTCTGTCATACTCTTACCCCATCTCACATCTGCTCTCCTTTTCGCTTTACTTCTCCTCTCTCTTCTTTGTACCTCTCATATACTTCTCTTGTCCTGTTTTGTAACTAATCTGTGAATAGCTCGTTCTTCTCTTCTACACCCTTATTTGCTTCATCATCCTACCACTCACTACCCTTCCTTCTATTTCTTCCCGCCCTCCTTGTTCCACACGCCATCTTTGCACTCCTGCTTCTACTCTATCCTTAACTCCCTCCCATTCCTCTGTCAGTTTGTTTTTGTACCCCTTCTCCTTTTCTTTCTCATTTAAGCAGGTTACCCTAAGCACTTCTTACTTTCTGTCCTTTTCCTCTTTCTCAATCTATCCTCCACTCTCAACTTACCTTTCTCCAAAAGCAAACACGTAAATATTTTAGAAAACTCGCCCTGTTTTCTCTTTCGTATGATTATCTACGCACGAAGCAAATACTGCAGTAATTTCAAAAGCAAGACTTCTTCAAAAGAAAAATTTGTATTTCATTTTCGTTTTCCTATTTGGTTTAGTCAACAGAGGCACCTGGATTATAGTTCTGAAAAATACAGTTTCCCCTGCCTGTAATCTAATGTGAAAATACGGGCACTCGGCTTTTGTTCAATGTAGTCTTTGCTTGAACGTTGTTCAATTTACTGTCCAAACATCCTGTTCCTGTTGAAGAGGGTTAATCTTATTCAGGATTCAGAGATTCATGTTAATCTTGTATCATAATTTTGTATAATTCTTGTCTTTCTTCTTCCCCAAGTTTTAGAGTAATTGCTATTGCTTATTACTCCTTACTTCTTTCTACACTACATCCATCTGTTTTTGTTTGTCTCAATATCTCTGTTTATCGATATGCTTGTCTATTCCCCTATTTACTTATTCAATTTACCATAATTCATTGTCTATTGGTCGCGCCCTTTTATTGGTCATGGTCTACAGTTATAATGAATATTGTTAATCATCTATGACTATGTTTATTTCTTTATTAGTCAGTTTGTTCTTACATTTGATTATATATTTATCTTTTTCGTGCGCTTCTTTTCATCTATCTATATTTTTCATCTATTCACGAATTTATTCATTTCTGTGTCTGTTCATGTCCATGTATATTTATGTCTTTTATCCAAGTATATATTTACTTGTTTATTTATTTGTATATTTGTTAGTCTATGTATCTATCTATTTATTAATTCATTGTTTGTATATTTACTCATTTTCGCTTATTTGGCCTTGTATTTTGTTTACCATTTACCTATGTAACTGTTTGATTATTTAGTTATGTACTTATTTATTTACTTATCTATTTATACATTTATCTGTTTATCTACTCATTTATTCATTCATCTATCTATGTCTACTTATTCATCTATCTATAACTTATTTATTTAGTCATTTATTTTACACTTATTCAATAATACGTTTCCTAAAAAAAAATTAATATAACTTTCTTCATCTGACGTTATAACTGATATGCTACAATTCTCTGGCGTCTTCATCTTCCTTTATAAGATAGTGCGTGCCAATAAAAAGCGTTGGTCACGGTGGTCCTATTCATACAAGAACCAATTTTTCCCCTTTTGACCTCCAGAACATACTGTAGAGCAGAGGTAACGATTTTGGACGCTGCCATACGTAAACGTTCTACATTAAACTTTCTCTCACTCTCTTTATCTATTCACATATACATACATACATATATATATATATATATATATATATATATATATATATATATATATATATATATATATAGTGTGTGTATACGTATATATATACATATATATGTATACATATGTATATACATGTATACATATATGTATTTACAAAGGCGGAGAAAATATACGAGGAATAATGGAAGAATTTTACTGCCTTAACGTTTCGACCCTTAGGGTCTTGATCACAAAGCATAACACAAAAGTACAACATGGACATTTTATACACATGCATGTCACCTCACAGGGTGCCTAGGAAAGGTCGTCGTGCTCGGAACATTTGTCCGTTTGTTTTCATCAACTATCAATAAACTTGTAGCTCTTGCCAAGCATACAAAACCATCTTTATGGTTGATGTTATTATTAGTATTAATATAGGCTGCTTCTATTGTTTTTCTTAATTTCTTTGTTGAACCTTTATTTATTATAATTGTATTGTCTCAGTTCGGAAGGTGGTCATGTGTATCTATGTATCTTACTATAGAATTAGAAAACCTGTGGGTTCTTACATCATTTTTGTGTTCATATAACATTTTTTCTAATCCACGACCTGTTTCACCAAAATATGAGGATGGGCAATTTTTACAAGGTATTTTATAGACAATACTATTTTCATTCGTATGGTTATTATAATTACGCGTTACCAAATGTCCCACTTTGCTACCTGATGTTCTCGCTATCTTTATATCTGCTTTTAAGAGGACGTTGTCTAGAGTTGAATTAATGTTGGAATTTGGGACTGTGATTATCGTGTTTCTAGACAACGTCCTCTTAAAAGCAGGTATAAAGATAGCGAGAACATCAGGTAGCAAAGTGGGACATTCGGTAACGCGTAATTATAGTAACCATATGAATGAAAATAGTATTGTCTAATATATATATATATATATATATATATATATATATATATATATATATATATATATTTGAATAACTCGCTAGTGGACAGCGACATCAATCATACTATATATATGTATATATATATATATATATATATATATATATATATATATATATATATATATATATATATATATGGGTAAAAGTAAGGTGATGAAATGTACAAGGGGACAATGTGGCAGCAAATTGGAAATGAGTATTAAGGGAGAGAGAGACTGGAGGAAGTGGATAGCTTTAGATTCTTATGCACACACACACACACACACACACACACACACACACACACACACACACACACACACACACACACACACACACACACACACACACACACACACACACACACACACACACACACACACACACACACACACATACACACCACTCCCCGCCCACGAGAGTTGTAGTGCCAGCTCGCAGCGTAGCGATACTGAAATAATTTCAGCCCTGGGCGGGAATTGAACTCGGACCACAGGATTAGCGTTTACGAACGCTACAACTGCGCCGTTGAGCCGTGTGTCTATGTGTTTTCTGTGTGTGTGTGTGTGTGTGTGTGTGTGTGTGTGTGTGTGTGTGTGTGTGTGTGTGTGTGTGTGTGTGTGTGTGTGTGCGCGCTTGTATTTATATGCATAAGTGTAAGTGTTGGGATGTGTGCGGACGTCAGTGTGTCGGGGTGGGAGTTTAGTTTTGTTTGCGTGTGTGTGCGTGTGTGTGTGTGTGTGTGTGTGTGTGTGTGTGCGCGTGTGTGTGTGTGTGTGTGTGTGTGTGCGCGTGTGTGTGTGTGTGTGTGTGTGTGTGTGTGTGTGTGTGTGTGTGTGTGTGTGTGTGTGTGTGTGTGTGTGTGTGTGTGTGTGTGTGTGTGTGTGTGTGTGTGTGTGTGTGTGTGCATAAGTATCTAAAGCTATCCACTTTCTCCAGTCTCTCTCCCTTAATACTCATTTCCAATTTGCTGCCACAGATCTTAGTTTATACTAAACGTTGCTAAAGAGAGGAAGAAGGAAAGAGAGATAGTGAGAGAGAGGGAGAGATAGTGAGAGAGATAGAGTGTGTGTGTGTGTGAGAGAGAGAGAGAGAGAGAGAGAGAGGGGGGGGGGACTACAGACCGAAAATTTGTCCTCCTGTCCCCTGTGGTACAATGACATCCTTGTACATGCTCTGGACCGATAGATTCGTCCTTCGTGAAACACTCTTTAATCTAATACACGGCCGTCTCTTGTAATCGAGAATAAATGTAAAGACTATTGCAATAATACGAAGGATTCTTATCAGGACAATGAGAACAAAGGTTTAGCCTTGTCTTTGCAATCAGCAGGGAATGTCACAGTTAAGGAGAAATAATAGGAACACAAAGTCGATGTGGACACGAAATGGCAACGAAATAGTAATACAAGCAAACCATACGTTTTAAGATCCGGCTTTTATGACCACACAGTGGCCCGACATTTCACGGGAGTCACGGCAGCATCGCTTCATCTAAACAGCAACGTTATATGAAAGGTCATTTATCCTAAAAGATGCAAAAAATACGGCTGAACACGTCTCCCTGACAAAAAAAAACAAAACAAAAAAAATCATAAAAAAGCCACAACAATGATGCCCTTGATTTGGACCAGACAACTTTGACGAATATCTTATATGCAACTGTTGTATATTGGGTTCCCTTGACGATTTTGATACTGATGTTTCTACGAACATGTTAAACGATGTCGATTAGAATACGTTTGTTAAAGCAGACACTGATGTTATTAACACAAGAGGGAGAATGCAAAAGGAGTAGCATGACAGGTCTAATCGGTTATGTCGGGTAGTGTCGTTGATTTTATTTGTCACCTTTTCAGGAACGGTTGTCATCGAAACATCCTCAAGTGCATTCCTGAGCTTCTTTATGATCGTTCTTTTTAGTTTAGAATCCTCCTGTTACTATACATAAGGGCAGCAATGTGTCAAGATGGCACAGAAACCAAAGGATGGAAGTATCGTAGAATACACTAAAATATGGTTGTAATGAAGATTGTGTCTACATTTTTTTGTGTTAATGAAATTATACGCCATATACGTCTATGTTTCAGATATTTTCGCACATAATTATTTTAATGTAATCTGGTTTTCATGTCTCCTGGACCAAGACCAAGGTCCAGTCGTTTGGGGGGTTTTACTGGATGTTCCAGTGCAGTCTGTACGTACATCAGACGAGGACATCGAAGTTATGGAAAGCTTCACATATCTTGGTAGAGTAGTGCATAACTGTGCCGGGTCGTGTCAGGAAGTACTTTGAGGACTTGGCGTTTGGGGGTTTACTGGATGTTCCAGTGCAGTCTGTACGTACATCAGACGAGGACATCGAAGTTATGGAAAGCTTCACATATCTTGGTAGAGTAGTGTATAACTGTGCCGGGTCGTGTCAGGAAGTACTTTGAGGAATTGGCATTCGATTCTATTCAGGTACTATAACGACGAAAGTCCATCAAGGATATGTACCAGCTCAACCACAAGCTACATATGGGCTTGGTTCTCTGTAAAATTAAGTTCGGACGGCAGTTAGCAGTCGACTTAATTCTTTCGGGAGTTAGATTAACTCCGAGCCTGTAGAATCTTTACTCTCGGTAGCTCAGTTGGTAGAGCGTCGGCTTTATTTCTTCGCTGGCCTCGGTTCGAGTCCGGGGATGAATGTCGAAATAATAATAATGATAATTATTATTATTATTATTATTATTATTATTATTATTATTATTATTATTATTATTATTATATATACATATATATATGTATATATATATATATATATATATACATACTATATATATATATATATATATATATATATATATATATATTACAGTATTTCACAAATGACATGTGAATATAACATGCAGAAAAATAACACTGGTAAATAAGAAACGTAGTACGAACGTTTACGTCTATTCAAGACACCACCAAGGGACTATAATAAGGGAGATACAAAGACAGTATATATACTACAGAAGTAAAAACATTCTAAGTAACATGGAAAGATGAATCACACAAGCCTGAGAAAATTACCCACAATCCTCAGGTCACAGATGGACCAAATGTCCGGGCAGGATAACATCCAAAAAAAAAAAATCATTTTTTATTATTGAATTATCAAGCCTGTACATACCTAAGCTTAGATTAATATTTTGATCAAAAGTTTGTTTTATGTGGCTTGATTCAATGATGTTCCTTTCAGTAAAGGAATTACATGAGGTTATTTTACTGGCATTTTTCCAGTCAATTACATGATTTTGGTCCCTCACATGAACAAAAATACCACTAGACATTTGACCACTTCTCACACTGTGTGTTGGTTAATCCTTGTTTGTATATCTTTGCCAGTTTGTCTGATGTAAAAATTTGAGCACTGCAGACAAGGAATGGTGTACACGCAACCTTCAGTATTATGTGGAGAATTTTTAATTAGGATATTTTCAACAGTGCTATTGTTCTTAAAGACTACATTTATGTTAAATTCCGTGAGAATTTTTGGTAGTCTTACCATACTCTCATGAAATGGAAGCACTAGGAGGTTCTTATTGAAAAAAAAAATTCTTCTGTGGAGTTTTATGGTAAGTTTTTATAGTCATGGTGTGGGAATTGTCTACCAAATGCTTTGGATATTTCAAGTCTGATGCAATACGGTATATCTTACTCACCTCATTATCCAGAAACTCAGCGCTGCAAATTCTGTACGCTCTGAGAAACATAAAACTGAAGACAGAAAGCTTAGTTTTTTCATTGTGAGCATAGTAATAGTGAACATAAGATAGATTATAATTAGTGTTTTTTCTAAAAACATCATACTTAAAATATCTTACGCTTCTGTGTAGTAAAATATCTAAAAATGGAGGTTTGTTGTCTATTTCCGTTTCGATGGTGAATTTTACTAACGGAACCAGATCATTTAATTTACCAAGGAAAGAATCTAAATTATGATCTACCGGCCATATGGACAAAATGTCATCCACATAACGCTTCCACAAAACAAAAGAGGGAAGAATCTTGGACAATAATTCTCTCTCAAATAACTTCATGTATAAGTTGCTGAGTTATGGAGATAACGGATTACCCATGGCCTTTCCTAACTTTTGTACATAGTATTCATCATTAAAAACAAATTTTGCATTAACGATACATAACTTAGTCAGTTCAATGATGGTTTTGGGAGGCAGTGGCATATCATGTTTAGATAGTTCAACCTCAAGGTGCAATAATAAATCCAAAACCGGAACACGAGTAAAGAAACTAATTACATCAAAGCTAACTAGTTTAAAATCATAGTTAATGGCTACATCGTTAAGAATACTAATGAAGTGCAAATTATTATTAAAATGTGAATTAGATATAGTACCTACCAAAGGGCTCAAGATAGAAACAAGCCATTTTGAAAGTTTGTAAGTTATGCACCTAGTAGAACTAATGATGGGTCTAACAGGATAACCCGGGTTGTGAGTTTTGATCAACCCATACATATATGGCAAAGATGGGGACTTGGTAGAAAATTGTTTTGATAAGATGTTTATGTCCTTTCAACAGTTTTTAATACTACGATTAAAATCACTGTTTATGGACTCTAAGAGATTCTTACTAAGTTATGTATAGGTTTCTTGATCCTCCAGTAATGATGCCATTTTTTCAATATAATCAACTTTATTTAAGATGACGATGCAATTGCTTTTGTCAGCCCTCGTAATGTGGAATTCTTTATATCTTTTTATATCATTGTAAGACTTGAAAAATATCTTAGAACAATTTGGTATAGTGGACATGAACGATGAAGCGTATACAAAACCTTTACAAATATTGATATCTTGAACCGGAATATCATCATTTTTTTCTAAATTACAAAACCCTTTGGCAACATTAACAAATCAACTC
>NC_134812.1:23811879-23864379 GCF_046742065.1 Oratosquilla oratoria
AGTGATTGGGTATCAGAATATATATGGTTATGGGGGTCTATCTCCAAAACCCTAGGAGTTCGTGAAGAAACAGACAAATGAAAAATAGTTATCCAAGTACCTTTGGCTATAAGGTTTCAGAATATGTATATATATATATATATATGTTTATAGGGGTCTATCTGCAAAAATCTAGGAGTTCGTGAATAATCCCTAACCTAACCATACCCCTACCTAACTTTAACCCTTAACCCTAACCAATTTTTTTTTTTTCAAATAAAGTATAGTTATCCAAGTACATGGAGTGATAGGGTATCAGAATATATATAGTTATGGGGATCTATTTCCAAAACCCTAGGAGTTCGTGAACACACAAACAAACAAATGAAAGATGGTTATCCAAGTACCCTGGGTTATAAGGTCTCAGAATATATATGGTTATATGGGTCTATCTACAAAATCTAGGAGTTCGTGAATAATCCCTAACCTAACCATACCCCACCTAACTTTAACCCTTAACTCTAACCATTTTTTAATGAAATATAGTTATCCAAGTACATGGAGTGACTAGGTATCAGAATATATATGGTTATGGGGGTCTATCTCCAAAACCCTAGGAGGAGTTCGTGAACAAGCAAACAGACAGACAGACAGAGGCTACTACTTTGTTATAGTAGATACAGGGTGTTCGGGATAAATTTGATAATTTTCATCTTCTGTCATTTTAGAACCATTTGAAGGATTTAATAGCGGTAAAGTACGACGGATAGCTGATATTCTGTGTACTAATGGTGGGTTTGAGAGCTAGAGAACATGGACGACAGGAAAGCACCGGAATATTGGAAGAGATTGACCTGCATCATCATGATTCGCGCCGGATTAAAAAATGTGGAAATCTTAGCTGCAGCTTAGTGCTTCTTGAATACCATGAAGGCCGTGAGATGTGAGCTGGAAAATTGCGATGGAGATATGGAAGCAGTGGCTTGCAGGAAGGATCATAGCAGGCGTTCTAACTCTGTTCGCATAACGAAATTCGTCGAGAAGCTGCAAAAATAAAGTTGCGGCAAGATCCAGGCAAGACTATGAGGACTTTGGCGAGAGAGATGGGCGTCGGAGTGGCGACTATGAAGAAAGTGAAGATAGCGCTGAATGAGGATCTCCGCTACTCCTCATACAAGAGGTGCAAGGGCCAACTACTCACCGCCAAGGCCCAAGAGAATCGCCTTACGAAAGCCAAGAAACTCCTCAAGAAGGCCAAACACCCAATTGAGCCGGGGATGCTCTGGTTTTCCTCTGACGAGAAGGCTTTCTGCCAGGAGCAGTTGCATAACGCGCAGAACAGGTAGCTAGCCTACAGACCGCACAAAGTTCCACGCTGTGATGGTTTATGGGTGTGTTTTCAGCGAAGGTCATGTAATGCTGCACTACATCTTTGAAAAGGGACTCAGACTCACTTCAGATGGCTATACTGAGTTGCTGTCCATTACTGTCTAACGCTGGGTGGAGAGGGTGGCTGTGGGAAGACAATACGTGTGGCAGCAGAACTGAGCTCCTTGTCACACCTCCGGGAAAACCCAGAAGTGACTGTCTGAGAACTTCTACGATTCCATCAGTCCCAACATCTACATATGTATATATATATATATATATATATATATATATATATATATATATATATATATATATATAGATATATATATATATATATATATATATACACAAGTCAAAGGCATGCTCCCACTCCCACCCATTCTATTCCCATCCACCATTCTTGTTTCTTCCTTATCTTAGCTCCGTCATTTACACGGCGACTAACCTTCCCTCTCCTTCCCCTCATGTGGAAAATAGAGAAGACGTGGCACACACAAACATATACACACACCACATACAACACACACACACACACACACACACACACACACACACACACACACACACACACACACACACACACACACACACACACAGATATATATATATATATATATATATATATATATATATATATATATATATATATATATATATATATATATATAAATGACACAGTTTTCACCTTTTTCAAGTCGAGGTGGATGACAAAGGCTTTCAAACAAAGTCAACTGACGAATAACCAAGAGAAAACAAAACATACCGTAAGGTTTGCTCCTAGAGCAAAGACGTTAAATGCTTTGTCGATATGCTATCTCTGGCAATGGCTTGTAGCGGTAGTCGGCCAAAAACAGACAATCAGGGAGGGGGCGACCCAGAGCGGCGTCTCTACCTCCACCACTTTAGGTCATGTGGTGACTTTTTCAAAGAGTAATTTATTCATTTCATTGGGACTCATTCAACAGCAGTTACCTCCTCCACTGCAGCTGCTCCGTCCTTATCGAGGGCCGTTTTTCATTTAATACTGGTTATCACCAGGATATTTCATTCATAACCGTGGCACTCGCCCATAGCGAAGGGATAAAAGGCCGACCAGGTCGCGCGCGTCCAATCAGAGCGCGTCCACGTGACCTCGCCTGACTGAATACCAGGATAACACATTTTGCGGCGACCCACGCCCCGCGTATCGTCGCTCTCTTGATTGGTCGCCTTTGACAATCCTGTTTCCCAACAAACTCTCCGTTTCCTGCACCTTCCTTTCAGCATATATAATTAATCTATTAGTGTACAATTTTGTCTTAGTCAGCATCCTTCCCTTTCTTCCCCTCTTCCCTGTGTCTCCCTCCTCCCTCTCCGTCCCACTATACTCCTTCTCCTCGCCTTCCACCCACTTCCCACCTTTCCTCCCCTTCCTCTACCCCCTCCCCATGCTACTCCTCCTCTTTTTCGTTTTCTACTACTCCTACTACCGCCCCCTCCTTCTCTTTCTCCTCCTTCTTCTCCTCCTCCTTCCTCTCCTTTTTATCTTCCTTCTCCTCTTTCCCTTCATTCTTCTCTTCTTTCTCTTCTCTCACTACTACTACCTCCTGCTGCTGCTACTGTTACTGTTCCTCCTTCTCCTCCTCCTCCTCCTCCTCCTCCATCCACTCATTTTCATTCTTATCCTCTTCCTTTTCCTCTCTCTCCTCCTCCTCTTCTTCTTTCCTCTTCATTCTCGCCCTCATCCTCATCTTCATCTTCTTGTTCTTTTTGGAGTATCGGTCCTATCCGTGCACGGCGTTTTGGGTGGCCAGAAATATATTAGAGTCTTCAGGTTCTGCCGGCCAAATATTAGAAAACCTCGCCCGACTTGATGCTGACAAACGGACGCTCACACCGCACGCCTCTGTCCATCCGTCCCCCTCCCCACTCACCCTCCACTCCACCGCCTCTTCACTCTTTTATTTACACCCCTTCCCCCTTCATAACCTCTCCTTTACCCTTTCCCTGCCTCATCTCCTCCCACCTCCTTCCCTCCCCTCCTCTCCAGACCTTTCTCTCAACTCCTCTCATCTCCTGTCAACTGTCAACTCTACTTAACTACTCTCAATTGTTCTTCTCTAATGTCCCCTTCTCTCTTCTCTCTCCTCTAATCTCCTCTTTTTTCCTCTTCATTTCTTCTTATCTTCTCTCCATCTATTTTCTTTCTCTGAACTCCTCTTTCCTCCTCTGCCATTCTTCTCAAATCCTCTTAACTTCCTTTAAACCCTTTCAACTCTTCTCCCAACTCGTCCTCCCTTACTCTATCCTCTCTTCCTCACCCCCCTCCTCTTCTTTTCCTCTCCCCTTCGTCTCATCCCCTCCTCTTCCATTCTTCTCAACTCCCCTCCTCTCTCGTCCTTTCTCTTTCCCTCCTCCTCTCTTCCCCCTCTCCACGCCTTTCTTCTTCATCTTCCCTTCTCATTTCTTCTCAACTACGCCCAACCTCTATCACTTCCTTCTCACCTCCTCTACCTTCCTCTACTATTTCTCTTCCCTTCCTTCTCAACACCTCTTCGCCCTCAATTTCTCTCCTCTCCTCGATCTCGATCTCTTTCTCCTTCTTCCCTTCTTCTCCTCTTCCTTCCAACGCTTCTCAACTCTCCTTAGTTTCTTTCAACTCTTTTCAGTTCCTCTTCTCTTCTCTAAACCTCTCCCCCTCTTCCCTTCTCTCTCTTCCTCCCCTCTCCCCCTTCCCTTCCTAACCTTCCTCTCAACTATTTTAAATCGCTCCTCTCAATTCGTCTCTACCTCTCCCCTCCTCAATTCTCCCTCTCCCTCTCTTATCCCTCTTGTTTCAACAGTCGTCAGTTCCGCTCTCCACCTTTAGCCTCGTTTACATTCTTCTCCCAACTATCACTCTACTATATCCTCTTTCCCCGTCCCCACCTCTATCTCTCCTTTAATCTTCCTTTCCCTTTCCTCTCACCCCTTTGCTCCTTTTTTTCCCACCTCCGCCCCCGATTGAGGTACTGATCACATGTTTCATGCAGTCAATGTTTTAGAAAATTTTGTAAAACCACTGCAGACCGGGGTAACGTAACATTTTTTCTATGAAGAAGACTAATCACTACTCAAAAAAGAACGCTAATTTGCTATCACTCCGTTCTGCTACCCTTAAATCTCTTATTTGCCACCTTTATGACTCTTTACCGCAATAATAATTTTATTTACCCTACTGGCCTATTGACTGCATGTTACAGTGCAGTATAAATTGTATGGTAGCATGCAACCAATGCTTTACGGACTTTTTGGGGAGTTCTTCTACAGACTACAGTTACACATCATCTGTCTACGTTAGATTACAATCTCTACTCCTAGAGGAATCTTGCTACTTTTGTACTACAACTATCCCTCATTTATGCTGATCTTTTGAAACTGTCTTATACCACTTCTTTGAGTATAATTTCTCTCTTTTCCCTGTGTCCTCTGTGATAG
Source organism: Oratosquilla oratoria (assembly GCF_046742065.1). NCBI lineage: Eukaryota > Metazoa > Arthropoda > Malacostraca > Stomatopoda > Squillidae > Oratosquilla > Oratosquilla oratoria. The sequence goes on from NC_134812.1 coordinate 23,816,686, forward strand.
GAGGAAAGAATTGTGCCACCTTGAATTCCGTGCTAGTCGTAACAGGCGACAAAGTGAAACAAGTGATGGGACTAGGTATTCTGCTCTCTGTATATTCATTTTACAAGAATTCAAGACATAAAAGGGTCTGGAAGAAGACGTCCAACCAGAATCCTAATATTTGGGTCATATGTGTGTAATTGTGGTACAGATGAGGGTAAACCGGAAAAGATAGGCAGTATGTTTGTTAGAAGAAAGATTGATGTTTAAGCGTTAAATGAAACTAAGTTGAAAGGAAGCAGTGATTTTGAATTTGGGATTGTGGTGGGGAGTGTCGGGAGTGAAGAGAAAACGAAGGAGGGGAGGAGTAGTTCTAATAGTAAGTGATGAGATTGGAAAGTGTTTGGTGGAGTGGAGGTAATTATATCCAACGTTAATGTAGGTGAAGGTGAAATTGAAATGGGAAATGTGTATTTTTGTAATCACATATGGACCTGGAAGTGAGGAAAGAAAAAAAAGGAGGCTTTTGGTTATATTAAAATTATTTTTTGGGGGGAGATTTGGAAGAAATGTCACTATTGTTATGTTGGGAGATCTCAATGCCACGATGTTGTGTCGTTCTCATGGATTCTCGAACATACAATTGACAAACAAATACTAATTTTCATCAATAGTTAATCAAACAAAAATGTATAAACACAATTGTATGAAGTATTATCCGAGGCGGACGGGTACATTGATGAGCGACAGTGAGTTTTGAAGAACGTTCTGATGATAATAATAATTTGAACTTCGACGTCTCGCAACGGCTCGAGATGTAACGTCATAACAATTTACTTGGAAGCAGCAAGACCAGAGAGTCGAATGTCAGTGTTTGGGTGCATCTGCATAGAAAATATATATCTACTCAGTTTTGGTGATATATTATGTGACATTTGCAATAAGGAAGCATGGGATAAGTGACGGAATGATCAGCTTGTGACGAAAATTGCATGATGATTGGAAAATGGAGAAGCGAATAATCCCTTGCGAATGGAACTCGTTTTTATGGTGCGTTGTCTGGTGCAATTTGCTTGTGAAATCAGTAGCGTAAAAAATCGTAATAGATTTGTCTTCGGGGACGCAAGACGGGATTCTAAAGGTACCTCGTATTAATACAATAACTAATAAACGAATAAAAATAAACTGTCCTCAGCGTGTGAGTTGTAATTTAAACGTTTTTCTACCGTTTCCTCGTATTTCTTGTGGCTACTCATTGTAACATTTACCTTACTTTTATTTTTCATGTTCGTCTACAAGTGAAGACATAAGATGTTCTGAGAGAAGATTTCCAACCAGAACCTTAAGGTTTTGGGTCATTAAATGTGCGTGGGTGTGGTACACAAGTGAGTAAAAGGGAAGAGACAGGCAGCACGTTTGTGAGAAGGAAGATGGATGTGTTGGCATTAAGTGAAACTAAGTTAAAAGGAAAATGACGGTAATAGGAGAAGAAAATGAAAGAGATATAAGAAAAGATGAGGTACAATGAGTTTTGAAAATTATGAGAATAGGTAAATCACCTAGGTTGGATAGATATCATGAGGAGTGTCTGAAGAAGGGAGGTACAGTAATAATGGACTGGCTAGTGAGTTTGTTTAATGTGTGTCTAAGGGAGGGTAGAGTGCCGAGGGACTGGAGGAGTCTCTGTATAGTTCTGTTTTATAAAGAAAAGGGGACAAATGTGACTGTAGTAGTTTTAAAGGGATTAATTTGTAGAGTGTAGTTGGGAATGCTTATAGGAGGGTTTTGATAGAAAAGATTAAGAGAGGAACAGAGGGAGTAATTGGTGAGGAGCAGTATGGGTTTAGTAAAGGTAGGGGATTAGGGTATGCGTGGATTAATTTTTTATGGCTACGCAAGTTTGTGAGAAGGCTTTGGCAAAACATTATTATTTATCTATTTATTACTATTTTGGGGGGGTTATGGATTTGGAGAAGGTTTATGGCGGGGCAGATAGGAAGGCACTGTAGGAGGTATTGTAGATATATGGGATTAGGGGAAAACTGTTAATGACAGTCAAGAGTTTTTACAAGAGTAGAGGAGCCTGTTAGAATTGGAAATGGAAAAAGCGAACGTTCTGAGGTAAAGGTGGAGCTGCGTCAGGGGTGTGTCATGTCAACGTGGTTGTTCAATGTGTACATGAATGGGGCGATATGGGAAGTAAATGCAAGGATAATGGGCAGGGTACTCGAGGTGGTCAAAAATAAAGTAGAGAACTGGGAGGTGAGCCGATCGTTGTTTACGGATGACACTGCGTTTATGTCAGGATCATAATAAGGGGTATTAAAGGAGTTAGTGACGGAGTTTGGGAAGGGCTGCGATAGGAGAAAGTTGAAGATAAATGTGTGTAAAAGTAAGGTGATTAAATGTACAAGGAAAGAGGATGGCAAAGAATTGGAAGTATTAAAGGAGAGAGGCTAGAGGAAGTAAATAGTTGTGGCATGAAATGGAGGAGTGGAGATGGAGGTAACTTGTAGATTGAGAGAAGCAAGTAAATGTCCCATGAGAAATAGGCATCTGGGAATGGATACAAAGGAAATATATTATATGAACGGGTAATTATGCCAACGACATTGTATGAAGCGGAGACTTGGAATTTAAGAGAGGTATAGAGGAGAAGTTTAAATGTGTTTGAGGTGAAATGTCTGAAAAGTATGGTAGCTGGATAGTGAGAATGAGAAAGTGAGGAGAGCGGAGGTGGAAAAGGATATAGTATATGAGGCTGATGAAAGACTATTGGGATGGCTTGGACACATGGACATAATTAGTAAAAGAGATGCGGAAGACAGAGGTGGATGAAATGAACTTGAAAGGACGACCGAGGATGAGATGGATGGATTGGGTGAAAGGGGTTTTGAGCAAGAGTGGAATGTCTGTTGAGCAAGGAAGGGGAAAGGTTGGGGATCAGGGTGAGTGGAGGATGGTTGCATAAGTACGATGCTTTGATGCAAGGAAGGGAGAGGGCGGAGAATGTGTGTGTGTGGGGGGGGAGTGGTTATGTGTGGATATTTTGACGCAGCCCGAAGGCATTTCTCCCCGTCTTCTCTATTTTCCATATGGGGAGAGCGGGGGTCACCAATTAGGTGAAGTAGCCTTGCTGTGGGTGTACTGTGTCGTGCTGCATTACTTCTGATCCAGGCAGTGGGCGGGAGACAGGGATGCCCCTTCATCCACAAGGAGCTAAGATGAGAGGGAAACAAGGGTGGTGGATGGGAGTGGAATGGGTGGGAGTGGCATAGTCCGGAGTTGAATGGGTTGGAGTGGAATGGGTGGGACTGGAGTGGGTGCGTACATTTTAATTGACTACCTCCCTTATATGGGTGAAGCCCTTGGTATACAGAGATGTTCACCATATATGGTGGTAGCAGAACCCCGGGAGATTATACTCTGTAAAGGGGTAAGGCCCTGTATCAATCGTCCCCGTTTTGCCCTTATGCCCCCTGTCACATTTACGTGACTCAAATGAGTTCGTTTGAGTATAAACGACTTAGGTTACAATATTTCATTTTTCGAATCTCCAAGTGTCAAATCACCTTTGCGTCATATACAGTATTGAGAAGCTGAATGACGAACTAAGAGAAGTTAAACGTATACGAATATTAGAAATATTGTTGAATTGTCCTCAGGGAAATCTAAAAGTGAGCGAAGTCGTCTTCCAGCTTTTCGAATTCACAACATTTGATGAGAATCTTGACCAGGGCTTATGGTGTTGTGCCAAAGATCCATGTGGACGAACGGCCGCCCACACCTGGCCTAACCCACGCGCTTAGCCATTTACATAACCAACGTGTGTTCGGCGAAGTGCGACTTGGCAAAACGTAATCTGACGAAATGCGACTTGGCTAAACGTAATCTGACGAAATGCGATTTGGCAAAATATGGTGTGGCAAAATGCGATTTGGCAAAATTGAAAAGTCGCCGATCAGAATCAGTTTCAGTTCTATCGAGGGGACTGGGGAAGGAGGTCATCCCTCACCCCCCACCCCCCGAGAATGAAATCTACACTGAAGGGGGAAGGGTGAGGATCTCAATTCAAGCCCTTTAAAACTGTGACGAAGTTTACTCTTATCTGGCTGAGGGAAAGAGAGTGGACTGGATCCAGCATAAGGGTGGGCCTGTTGAGTCATGACCCCCACCCCCACCCCCTTTTTCAGACCGACTGGCACCCGTCCTCCTTCAGCTGACGTCAAGTTGCCTAACGCCGTCCTCGCTGCCCATGGGCAAGCGCCCTTCTCCACGGATACCAACGAGCCAGATAAACATGTGGTACTTTTTTTTTTTTTTTTTTTTTTTTTTTTTTTTTTATATATAGAATCTCAACTCCCTCTCCCCCAACACCAAAGGTCCGAAGCGCTCCGCCGTCGCTCCGCGCCGTCACTCAGATCATGGTAACGTTTTTCTATTACTTAATTTACGGTTTGGGAGCATCAATGGTTAGATTAGGTTAGGTTACGTTAGTTCAGTTTAGGCTAGGTTAGGTTAGGTAATAAAAAACGTTCCCATGACCTGAGCCACGGCGTGTGCCTGAGTGATGGCGAAAAGCGATGGAGGAGCACCCCAGACCCACTGATCAGCGCCGGGGTGGGTGGGGGGATTCTACAATTGTTCCCTTACCTTCTCTCTCAACCATGAGCAGTTGTGGCCAGCAACATTGCAGGGATATTGTCATTCTTTCCCAGCAGTACATACCCCCATGCACGCTGCTGGGGACACAGCCATATAATATTCGCTATCTACAAACAACTATGGCTTACTAGCCAAAAGTGGTGCACCCCCACACCCTCAATGTTTCTACCATCTTTTTCATCTGTCAGAGGGATGAAAAGAACTATCACACTTTGGTTATATTGGGCACTAATGTAAGATTATTTCATTATGACGGTAATTTCCCTTCTAACCAAGATGACACAAAATGAGTAATTAAACATTTGCTAAACCGTGGAGACTTCGTGGACTCCTGGTTACCAGTAAACTGTGCTGATTTTCATTTCTCTTATTCTATTTACTTATTATATACATAACTACGTAATGGTGATGATGGCTATGAGTGTCTAATTTTTCAAGAAGGCAGTGACTATTCTTACACGATCGTAACGTGTAATAAACAAATAAATAAATAGGAGAAAGTGGAAATCCCGTGACTTGTTCGAACGTGTGTATTCCCACGAGGCATCCATCCAATTACGTCGCTTCTCTCTTCCCAGTCCCGTTTCAAGACCTTACAGTTCTCCTTTATCCACACCCGCGGGATTTTGAACCAAACAGAGATGAGGCAATTAAAAAAAAATCAATAAACAACGAGTAAACAACTTTGTTTTGAGTGCATGGTACCACTTAAGGTTAAAAGTCGATTCTCAACCTTTTTCCCGTTACACACCCCTAGAGTCATCAGACTATCGATCCGTTCCACTATTAACCTGACACATTATATAGAATGATATTATATTAAGACTAATCAAATATACTCTGGTACCGCAATGTATACCAAATGGTTCAAACTATTATGACTATGCATCAGTTAAGCATTAACATGAAAAACAATGTACAGTGATACTATACATGCAGGAGTGAAACTGTAGTTACTTTATTACCTACCAGTATTATATTTCAATGTAAAGGCTGTGCCTGTTTTGTGTAAATAAGTTTCTCAATTCTAGCATTATTAAGAGATGCATACTCGAAAGTCATGTCCACATTAATCCGTGCTCGATGTATAGTTTCCATGTGCAACATCGATGAAAATCCTTCTTCATACAGGTAAGTCACTAGGGAGCATCAGTAATGAGTTCAGATCTCATCTATAACAGTAATTTTCTTTCTCTGCAGATTTAAATGTTTAGTCTTTCGCTGGTCATCTAAGTACCCTTGTAAACCGCCCCGCAAACCCCTGGGGGTTCGCAAACCCCAGGTTGAGAACCCCTAGGTTAGACCAATTATCATTAATGAACCCACAACACAAGCAAATAGAACAAGGAGTATAACACTTTTTTGTTTCACATTATGCCAAGTACTTGTATTTCCAGATCTTTCCATTCCAAACACCAATCATGATACCCAATCCTCTAGGTTGGCACTGTGCGGCGGTGGCTGGACAATCCACCTAGCAGACGGAAGAGCAGCCGAGCGAACGCAGCATCCAGTGTTGCCACTGTGATCTATATCAGTTCCCACAAATGAGTGAGATTTTTTTCACAAAATTCCCACAAGAAAATATGGAATTCCACTTTTTTCCCGTAAAAAGGAATTACATACACAATTAAGTTCATTTGAACATATAATCTAATCATAAAACATCCCATGTGAGCAAATTTCTCCCACGAATTTGTGGAAAATTCCCAAAAATGGCAACATTGGCAGCATCTGCGTCAGGCCCAGAGCGTGCCGAGTGCCAAATACCTTCCCGCCTGTCATACAAAACAGAAACGCAGCACACAATTACCACATAACATCCGGACCACTCACATCCAGCGACCACAGGCCCGTCATCATGACGGTGTCCGTGTCCCCCATACAGATTCCTATACGATGCCGCTACGCGGTCAGTCTGGAAGGGGCCGATGCGGAGGCGATAGATCAAGCTTTGCAAGCCACAGAAACTGCCATATTACACGCAGCATCATTCACAATTCCCAGAATTGTACACAGGACGCTACCACACGTACCCATTACCGATAACATTAAACGCCTACTAACACAGGGCAAACACATATATGAATACAATACATCACAACACATGGACAAGGACCATACCACATCACTAGACTCAACCAAATCAGACAGATCCTCAGAGAACATTACAGAACACAACAATCAGAAAAATAACAGGAAATGGTTGCGAAGCTGTCAGCCTCCAAAGATCCAAAAGCTTTATGGAGGTAGGTCAGAAGGACGATGGGAAACTCAAAAACAACATATAATCACTACATTACAGACGAACAAGGCAACAAACACTACATACCGCAAGGCAAAGCAACGGCACTACAAACACACTGGCAACAAAAATTCACTATCACATCCACGGAAAACAGAGACATCGACCTGGACTTTGAACAACCCATAGATACTATCATGGAAGGATACACACACACACCTCACACTTCCTTCTTCTCATTCTCACCCCTCCGCTATCCCAACGGAGGGGTGAGCAAGACCCATTCAGCCCCACGAACTGTGGGAGGCACTGAGCTCCATGAAGCACAGGGCGCCGAGCAGAACGGGGATTTCCAAACATATGCTTACACATGCACACCCCAACATCTTACATAACCTCACGAACATCTTCAACGCGTCGCTAGCGATGGGATACTTTCCACAAACATTAAAAACAGCAGTCATGGCCTTCATTCCCAAAACATGCACAAACATAATGCATGTATAATAGACCCATATCCCTCCTAGAAACACACGGGAAACTCTTCGAGAGGATATTAAATCACGGACTCAACACTCATCTATTCCAGCACAACATACTCAACTAATCACAACACGGGAAGTTACCTTTCACAGCAGATGGCACCCAACACAGATACTCTACACATGGCAAAGTGCTCGGCTGGTGCTTCGCCACCCACGGGGGAACAGCACATGTCTAGCAGACAGTAGCGCGAGCGACGAGGAATCTGCATAGATTCTACCGATTCAGAGAGCTGACTGTAAGACTCACGCTGTATTTTGCACATGTGAGGAGTATCCTTATATACCCAGCCCTCCCATTGCACACACTCCGAAAGACATTAAAGAAATTCCAGTGTACCAAACAAAACCCTACACTCCATTACAAACACCAAATACACAGACCGTATAACGGCTGACGCCTTACACACAGACACACACGTCAGCAATCAACATACATCTACATTCACAAGCTGTAAAAAACATGAGAAATACTGCTCACAATTGACACACCACACATACAAGAAACCACATCACTTCCAGAAACTGTCTACCAAGACAGCCTCTAAGTTAAGAGAAGACAGTGGATAAACCAACACCACGATACAAATCATACAGGTGGTAATGGACATGGAACTGCCTAGTGTAGGCCTCGTGGTCTCTTGCAGTTTCCTTCATTCTTATGTTCTCATGTTCTTACAGAAACCAATAAACATAGGACAGTGACAGTCGTTAGCACACACACTAAACCAACTCCCCTGCTCACCAGCACCCTCCAAACGCTCCGGACACAGTCATAAACACACACACTTAACCAACTCCCCCTCTCTCCAGCACCCTCCAACCCCCACTTACCTTAGATATTTCCACACTCTAAATCCCTACTCCCCAAGTCCAGCACATAACAATCCCGCCCATAACAACACACACAGCACACATATCACTTCAATACATGCACGCACACATTAGCACATACGACTCGGTGGCGCAGTTGGTAGAGTTCCCGACCGCCAATACAGCGAACCGGGTTCGAATCCCGCCCAGGGCTGAAGCAATTTTAGTACCGCTGCGCTGCGAGTCGTTACTCCAACTCTTATGGGCGGGGAGTTGGGTGTGTGTGTGCGTGTAAGGTCACAGCATTACCCATAGACCAGTCTTATACGAGCTCTGAGCACTCTTCCCGGAAGGAAATAGCTATCGACCACGAGTCGAACACGTGATCCAAGACCATGGTTGATCACAAGCACACACATCAAAAATAAAATAACGTCCCCCCTCCACAGTCCAGTTTTCTAAGACTCCACAATCACACGCTGCAAGCACCTTGGCCCCATATATCTACACGTACATATAAACACACCCAAAAATGCACAGCGCGGTGGGTGGTGTGATATAGCCTACTCGGGTGTACCTACACTCCAGTATACACCTACCCACTGTGACGAGTGTGACTCCCAGAGTCCAGTTATTGAAAACGCAAAACTTCCCTATCTACGCAGATCAGAAAATACAACTTCCAAAACACTTACCTCTAAAAACACAGCTTGTTGGTATCCCAACGTACTTTAAATTTCTCACTTCCTTCTTCATTTCAAACTTTCTCCTTCTCCAGGCAAGATGGGGGAATCCTCTCTTCCTACTAACCTACGGTTACCGGATTCTGGGTCAATGAATCCACGAGCTACCGCCTGCCTTGACCTCCCCCTTCCTGTCTATAAGTTCTGTGCTGCTACCGAAAAAAAGTCCAAAAGACTATAAACTAACTGAGCAAGTGGGTCTGCCCCACATCTATCATGACTCTTACTTCCCTCCATTTCATTCTTTCCTTCCACTAAACCCCCAAATCCCCACTCCCTCCCTCTCCCCCATCTTATCTATCCTACCCTCTAAAACCAGACCCAAAGCCCCTTGTCTATAAGTCCTGTCCTGCTACCCAGCCAGACCCAAAGCCCCCTGTCTTATAAATCTTGTGCTATTGCCGGTCCAAACCCAAACCCCCCTGTCTATATGCCCCGTGCTCCTGCCGGGCCAGACCTATTTTCTTCAAGGCATCGTCTAGTCCCGACCGTGGATCCCCAGGAGTTCCGACGAGGATCTGCGCGACGACACCCCAGGGGGAGATGCTATGCCGGCTGACGCCCATCAGCCGCACGCCCACCCGCAAGTACTGCCGCAGGTCGCTCGCCACACCCACTGGCCCGAAGACTTGCTAAGGGACCCTAGACTCACTGCCACTTCAGTGCCAGCAAACTCGCCGTCTGGGATAGGGACCCCGTGAGATCCCACGCCCACAACGCCCAGTTGGGACTGGCCGCAGATACCTCCGCCCGTCTTGCCTTGCTCGCCAGTAGCACGGATGTTGGAGTTCTCACGAGATGGCATTCCCCTAGCAGTCGCACATAGAAACTTATGTAGATGCCACTCCCATTGTAATAAATACACTTGGTATTTATCGTGTATTTGGTTGTCTTTCCCTCCACTCCATGCCTACCAGGCATCATAGCACATATCTCGCAATAAATCACGCAGACCCCGTGTAAGTAACTTCCTGTTGTGCGTAAAAAAGGAAACAATCATCACTACTTACCAACGTCTTTCGGTTGTCAAAGTCAACGGGCCCCAAAACAGTCACGATTTCCTTACATATTCGGTACTTATTCACTTGGTTTAAATCCTCACCACATACAAAAGTATTCTTTTTTATTGGTTACAAAATATCCATTTGTTTAATTATATCGAAAGGTCACAAATCGTAAAGATATCAGTCACTCTCAAACGCATACTCTGGTAAACAATTAAAATGGCGCTTGGTGAAATTACAGAACACTTGTACTCCAATACCAAGAGGCACTGGCCTATATACCATAGTATTCATGTATTTGGTATAACGTTACCCTTGACCATTTTGCATGCATACTCCTCATGATATGCAAGTGTTCTCTTACCTCATTATGTTCTTATATATATATATATATATATATATATATATATATATATATATATATATATATATATATATATATATATATATATATATATATATATATAAACATATATATGTTTGTCTGTATTGTTCTACCTACAAGTTTCACCTGCCAACAGGGTGCCAGAGAAGTGGGTCAGAGGTCATGCCCTTACCCTGTGCCAGTCCCCCAGCTTACGCCTGGGCCTTGGAGACAGAAGGTACTTAACTCTTGTCGCGTGTAGACCTACGAAATAAATTCCCGTGATATTCGATGCTTCACTTAACCACAAACACGATTTTATGAAGGCTGTACATCTAGCTCATCCATTTATTAATAATCAAACGTAGTTACCTAATGTGACAATGCACACATATGGCACTACACTAGGAAAAAAATATGCTTTGTAGAAATAACCTTACCAAACCAAACTAATCTACCTTACCTAACCAAACTTAATAAGCCATTACCTCCTAGGAGGTATAAATTTACTTTTGTTGTTGGTTTCCGACAAGAAAAAACATATATTACGTTGATGTATTTCAATTTGGAATTTCATTTAATTTTTATTGATTATCGCTTAGTAGTGCAATTTTAAAATAATACCGGTGTTTAAGAATTTGTACATTATGACAAGTTGCAATGAATGTCTTGAAATATTCGCATTATCTATGAAAAATGTAGGCGGTTCATCGTTAGGTGGGAGAAAATAATCACGTATAAAATCACAAGAATTAGATATTTAGACAATGTATAACAATTTGAACTAAATAAGTGACACGACAGAGTTTGAAATATTCAATTTATTTACGAACTCAACTAAACGTAGTCATCCCCTCATCATGATGTGAAAGAAAATGGTCCACACACAAGTACGCTGGATCATAGAAAATACTGTATAACCTTTGAATTTGAGTTTCTATATTATAATTTAAACGTATTTCTCAAGGAGCACTGCAGTTTAAACATTCCTTATATTCTATTAAACAACCACTCTCGTCTACAACTGTATACCTCCTAGTTAAGGTGACGTATCTTTATGTTCTTGGTTTAAGTGAAGACTATCTTTGCTCATGAAAGATCCTCAACTTAACATCGTGTGGTATCAGGGCCAATCCAAGCCATTATAAGACCCTAAGTAGGATTGATTTGGGGACCCCCTGATTGCCTCCACAAAACCACGACCAACACCGGTGTTCAACTATTAATTGTGCTTGATCATTTCATGCGCTATAAATGCGCATCACTAACGCATCCACCCAATATAATTTGCAGCATTCAGTAACCTTACATAATATTGTTGTCGGATCTTTTCAACCATAAAGGAGTAGCAAAGTCACAATATGCTTCAGTATCATATGCACTTTAAAATTTCAGACTGACGTATTGTGTGGCACATTGAACTTGTATTTGAAAGAACAAATCAGCAGGCAAGACTCTATATTTAAAAAAAGCTCACCAGCTTAATTGCTTAAGTTTATAAAGATTGAGCGTCTTTGTAAAAAATGAAATTTCACACTACAAATAAAATCGAATATCATACGTAATACATAAAATAAGTTGTAAAGATAGATAAATGTGTAAATTCATTGAGAAAATACTTGAATTGGTGCACAAAACTAACAGAAACATTCACAACGTGTGTGAATGCGCACCTCTGAGTGCGGGGGCATTGGCACGGGGGTGGGGTGGGGAGGCGCAGGTTTGGGGCGTCTGGGACACCAGTCCTTTCGAGAGGTCACGAGGTGTAGGATGTGTGGAAGTGAATCTGAAAGGATGCCGTCAACGAAGCGCAAAGAGAAGAAGGATACTCGTCGTAAGGTGAGTAGGAAAGAGTGTTTTCTGATTTCCAGCCAGACAACGTAATAACAGTAATGGTTCAAATTTTAGAATGAACAATCACATTTGAAAACTAAGTACGAAAGCGGTAGGTGCGAAGATGAACTTCAGTTATCTTAGTATAGGCCGGCTGAAAGTCGTACATTGGTCATTGTATTTTGTAATAAATATAAGACACTAACTAGTACCGCTTTATTAACTTCAGCATTAACTTTATATTTAGAGTCCTTGTTTCCAAGCTTTCCTGGATACAAAATCGTGTATGACGTCATTGTATGTGATCTCGCGGCCAGTTTTGTTGTTGGCGCTCATAATTGCAAGTCCAATATTTTCTATGGCATAGTATATCTTTAGTAATTTTCTATCAATCTGAACTTTCAGTAGGCCTATACTAACATAACTGAGGTTCATATTCGCACCTACCGCTTTCGTACTTATTTTTCAAATATGATTATTCATTCTAAAATTTTAACCATTACTGTTATTATATTGTCTGGTTGAAAATAAGAAAATACTCTTTCCTACTCACCTTACGAGTTACGACGAGTATCCTTCTTCCCTTTGCGCTTCGTTGACGGCCTCTCCCTCTCACTCGCTCCGTTCTAGTCCTATTGATCACTAAATCTAATCTCGCAACTCGGTCCCTTAATTTTGGACCCTCACATTCTTTCAGTTTCACTTCAGCACATCCGACACCTCGTGCAGGCGCGGATCCAGGAATGTTACTGGGGGTGGGGGGGACCGATAACCGATACTTGAAACACGCCGATATTTTAACCCCAAGAATAATGCTGTTGGCTTGGAGATTAGTCCAGAAGCCTAAGTCTGTTTTGCTCGTAATTGTATGTAAAATCATATATAATTCACAAATATAATTCAAATCATAAATTCGCACTAAAGTGTTTATCCAAGGAGAATCAAACTCGAGATGAGTGAACAATGGTAATGGACAATTACCATTGTTCTTCATACTCGGGGCATGTTTTTTTTTTTTTTTTGGGGGGGGGTGCCCCCCTCCTTGTATCCGCGCCTGACCTCGTGACCTCCTAAAAGGACTGGCGTCCCAGACGCCCCAAACCTGCACCCCACTCTCCCCCGTGCCAATGCTCTCACACACATTCACACCACATGTCGTGAATGTTTCTGTTAGTTTCGTGCACATATTCAAATATTTTCTCAATGAGTATACGCATTTATCTATCTTAATAACTTATTTCTATGTACTAAGATACACGTATGATATTTGCTTTTATTTGTAGTGTGAATTTTCATTTTTTGCAAAGACGCTCAATCTTTATAAACTTAAGTAATTAAGCTGGTCAACTTGTTTTGTTTTAAATATAGAGCCTTGCCTACTGATCTGTTGTTACAAATTCAAGTTCAATGTTCCACACAATATGTCAGTCTAAAATTTTAAAGTGCACATAATACTGAAGCATATTGTGACTTTCTTACTCCTATATGGTTGAAAAAATCCAACATGACACCAATATTATGTAAGGTTACTGAATGCTGCAAATGATATTGGGTGGGTGCGTTAGTGATGCATTTATAGCGCATGGAATGACCAAGCACAATTAATAGTTAAACACCGGTGTTGGTTGTGGAGGCAATCAGGGGTCCCCAAATCAATCCTACTTAGGGCCCCATAATGGCTTGGATCGCCCCTGATACCACACGATACTAAGTTGAGGATTTCTCTTGAGCCAGGATAGGGTCCTTACTTAAACCAAGAACATAAAGATACGTCACCTTAACGCTATACAGTTGTATACGAGAGTGTTTTTAATAGAATATAAGGTATGTTTAAACTGCAGTGTTCCTTGAGAAATACGTGTGAAAAATATGATATAAAATCTCAAATTCAAAGGTTATACATTGTTTAACACTTGTTTCTATGATCCAGTGCACTTGTGAGGGAACCATTTTCTTTCATATCATGATGAGGGGATGACTATGTTTAGTTGAGCTCGTAAATAAAGTGAATATTTCAAAGTATGTACTGTCACTTTTTCAGTTCAAATTGTTATATAATGTCTAAATATCCAATTCTTGTGATCTTATACGTAATTGTTTTCTTCCATCTAACGATGAGCTGCCTACAATTTTCATAGATAATGCGAATATTTCAAGACATGCATTGCAACTTGCCGTTATATATGTAAATATTCCTAAACACCGGTATTATTTTAGAATTGCACAACTAAGCGATAATCAATAAAGTAAGTCAAATTCCAAATAGAAATACATTAACGTAATATTTGTTTTTCTTGTCGGAAACCAACAACAAAAGTAAATTCATACCTCATAGGAGGTAAGGTTTGGATAGGTAGGGTAGGTTAGTTTGGTTTGTTAAGTTAGGTTAAGTTCCACAAAGCGTGTTTTTTCTTGTGTAGTGCCATATCTATGTAGTGTAACATTAGCCTTCATAAAACCGTGTCCAATTCCGATCACCACGGACAAAATGACAATTATTCAAATATATCTATACAATGTTGAATGGGAAATCCTACGTTATTTCGGATTTTTCAAATTAATAATCACAAGATGGTTATCGTGCTTCGCTGCCACCATCCCGGTGTTGTCTGAAACTTTCTCGCTTACTTGATCGTTTTGTTTACTGCCCCTTGTACCTTCTTGTAACCTTACGTACTAATGGGTCCATCCCTTGAGTAGATGTGTGGTTATACCAAAATTATGCACACTGACGCGCAACATTCCCATTCAATCTCATCCACTATTTCTATAATTTTGTTTGCTAATAGCCCAGGATCTATTTCGTCTCTAATGCCATTACTTTCAATCCATAGGATGCGCAAGTTGTGTTTCCATGATAATACACTATTAAGCCTATGGTTTTCGAAAAATGTATTTGTTCTCGTCCCCGGTACTCTATACAATTGGACATCAACATCAACAAAGCTATCGGTATTTGACTTCGTCCGACTAGTGATACTTTCCACGTCTCCACGCACGGGAAGGTGGGCTTCAGGTTAGCTAATGACGTAAATCCCGCTGCTGCCGGCAAATATGTAACTCACCATGGTCTTAGATCACGTGTTGGACTCGTGATCGACAGCTAATTCCCTCCCGTAAGAGAGCTCAGAGCTCGTATAAGACCAGAATATGGGTAATACTGTGACCTTACACGCACACACACACTCGAACTCCCTTCCCGCGAGAGTTATCGTGCTTCGCTGCCACAATCCCAATCACAAGGCTGAAAATATTAACTGATAGTGATGGTGATGATGATATTGATGATGGTGCTAATGGTGAAGATGATGATAGTGGTGATGATTGTGGTGGTGATGATGATGATGATGATGATGATGATGATGATGATAAGATGATGATGATGATAATCATGATGATGATGATCATGACGATAATGATAAGATGATGATGATAAGATGATGATGATAAGATGATGATAAATGATGATGATAAGATGATGATGATGATAAGATAATGATGATGATAAGATGATGATGATGATGATAAGATGATGATGATGATGATAAGATGATGATGATGATAAGATGATGATGATAAGATGATGATGATGGTAAGATGATGATGATAAGATGATGATGATGATAAGATGATGATGATGATAAGATGATGATGATGATGATGATGATGATGATGATGATGATGATGATGATGATGAAGATGATGATGATGATGATGATGATGGTGGTGGTGGTAATGATGATAATGATGGTGGTAATGATGATGGTGGTGGTAATGTGATGCTAGTGATGGTGGTAATGTGATGCTAGTGATGGTGGTAGTGGTGGTGATGATGATGATGATGATGATGATGATGATGATGATGATGATGATATACTTTCACTGATCAGCAAACTGGGTAAATGCATTATGGTGTGTTTTGCAGAGCTGGGTGCGTTACCACGGTACAGGTAGTGCGTTATCGAAAAATTTAAGGGTACATTTCCGTCAATGCGTGACCGATTTTAATTTCCTCAGAGCGGTCCGCGTTACTGCGCATGTGTACATATTTACTGTACCCGTACGCAGATTTTTCGGTAACGCACTACCTGTCCGGCAGTAACGCGCCCAGCTCTGATGTTTTGTATGGGTGTGTTTTACCCGGGGGTATTTCGTCCAGGGATGTTTTGTCCGGTGGGGTATTTAATTCTACACTCCAATACCCCCCCCCCCCCCCAATCTTCTTCCCTATCCGAGAGTTGACACCTTGACGTGGTGGGCTTGAGAACAAAAGCTATGTCGATAGAGAGGAAATCTCTGCAGGGTCACCTATATCAAACAGGTTTTGTAAGAAAGCTCAGAAAAAGAACAGTTCAAACACACAGTCGCAGGACCCACTGCTAACTGGTGCTACCCTGATGGCAAACAGGGAAATTCCTCATAGATATGTGGGGTACTGTAATAATGACGGCGTGGACCATTGGGCACCCTATAGATATAGGGCTTCACCGAATATAATGAATAAGGTGACACCAGATGAATATCTCACCAGAAGCCACTTGGCACGGAGGTGAGATTACTGCCAACCCCCCTTCATAGCAAAGGATTACAAAAGATTACAAAGGCGGAGCATGCCGACAGGAGACCTTTTGGTCCATATCTAGGTCGGATGCGAAAAAATATATATGAATATCATAACCAAAACAAAACCGGGCGTTACTGTTGGATCATCGTCTCCTAAAGGTCCAACCGCATTACCTCGTGTGTTTACGGGCAGTGTGCCACCTAATGTGAATAAGCACTGTCCAAGCAGATCCAAGTCTTGGACATTACACAACATGAAGAAAATGAAGATCTATACTTACAACGTAAGAACTCTCTCAGATGATCACAGCCTGGAGAGTTTAATGGAAGAACTAGACAACATCAAGTGGGACATCGTAGGACTGGGCGAAGTCCGAAGAGCGAAAGAAAAGCTGATACAATTACAAGATGGTCAGCACCTGTTCTACTATAGAGGTAAAGATCTAGTGGAATAGGATTATTGATAAACCGAGAGGTTGCTGGTAACGTAGTCAAATTCAGTAGTTTATCAGACAGGGTAACTTGGATTGTGATTAGGCTGTGCAAAAGATCAGTCAATAAATCAATCAAATCAGCCATTCTGAGTCCACTGCTGAACAAAGGCCTCCTTCATAGCATTCCATGAATCACATGACCGTGCTATCCTCTGCCACGTCTCTCCACCTTCTGTCTGGTCTCCTTCTCCCACGCTTCCTATCTCGCGGCGTCCACTCAGTTACACACTTGCTCCATCGCTCATCAGTCGTTCACACAAATTTACCTGCCCAATTCCACTTCCTCTCTTTTACTGCCTCCACAATATCTTTCATTCTAGTTTGCTCTCTCACCCAACTTGCTCTCTTTCGGTCTCTCAGTGTTATTCCTATCATTGATCTCTCCATTCTCCTCTGTGCAGTCCTTAGCTTTGTTTCCATCGCCCTCGTCAGCTTCCAAGTCTCACACCCGTAGATTATTGCTGGTAGAATGCATTGATTGTAAATTTACGTTTCAAACATAAAGGTAGAGAGCCTCTCAGGATTTTATATACTTTCCAAACACAATTACAATCTCTTTACTTTGAACTTACGTGTTGGACATTACTTTGGATTGTGATTAGGCTGTGCAAAAGATACACTCTACAAATAGTTCAGGTTTATGCACCAACTTCACAGAGTTCAGACGATGAAATTGAGTCGTTCTATGATGATTTAAGTCAGGTAATGGATAAAAAAAAGTAAGTACACATTGGTAATAGGCGACTTTAATGCTAAAGTGGGGAAGAAGATGGGAGATGAGACGTGCATTGGGAAGTTTGGAGTAGGTGAAAGAAATGACAGAGGCGAGATGTTAGTAAATTTTGCAGAGAACTACAGCATGAGGATAATGAACACTTTCTTCCAAAAGCGTGTAGGTCGTAAATGGACCTGGAGAAGTCCAAATGGAACAACAAAGAACGAAATAGACTTCATATTAGGAGATGAGAGCAAAAGCGTTAGCAATGTTACGGTGATAAATAAAGTCAACATAGGTAGTGACCATAGAATGGTAGGTTGCACAGCTAAATTTAATTTCAGAGCCGAGAGAAATAAACTAGTTTTAAAAAAGAAAACAAGCCTTGCAAAGGTTAAGGATAATAAGAAGAAATTTCAGTTAGAAATTAAAAATAGATTCGAAGCTCTAAGAACTAAGGAGGACAGCGTGGAAGATATCAATTTGAACCTAGTGAATATCATTAGGGAATCGGCAGAGAAAGTAGGAAGTACAAAAAAAAAAAAAACATTAGAGAGAACAAATATTCCAAAACAGTAAAAAGAGAGGAAGTGGAATTGGGCAGGTATGTTAGTGCGAGCAACTGATGAGCGATGGAGCAAGTGTGTAACTGAGTGGACGCCGCGAGATAGGAAGCGTGGAAGAGGGAGACCAGACAGAAGGTGGAGAGACGAGATCGGGAAGTTTGCAGGAGTGACGTGGCAGAGGGTGGCACGGTCGTGTGATTCATGGAATGCCATGAAGGAGGCCTTTGTACATACAGGAACAACCGATACGAAGGCCAGATAGGATTCGCCACTTGTATGATTAAGTTAAGCTCAGCAATATTATGAAGTTAATGTTCGTAATAGTGTTTCTTATATTGTGGTGTTCCTATACATTCATAATATGATAATTGTAAAGTGTTACATCTGTTTTGCTAATATGAGTATTTGTAATTGTGTTTTTCTGTTTATGTTTCACTTTCTTTCGTAACTGGTTAATTTCAAGGTTTTCTCGCTACTGGGTTTGCAGTTTTTGTAGATAATGTCACGGCATTTATTTTCAGATTAGTTTTGGTTAATTTATAGACATAGTTTCACTCAACCATAGAATTTGATATGTGGCTTATGTGTTTCTGGTGAGAAATGTTGTGATAACAACGACGGTGACCTTTGTTTTATGCGAAAGACACGGTGTGCTGATAATATGGTGTCATGCAAACACATTTTCATTTATTTCCATTTTGCATGTTAAAGACTTTTTTCTTCTATGGAAATGTAGCGTTAGGTTAGGTTAAGAGCTATTGAACAACGTAAATTTCATGTTCAATATCTGTGTTTGCATAATTCTGGAATTTTACTGTATGTTTATCTTATCCATGTTCCCTGTGTGGTGAGACATGCCACACAGGGAACACAGATTGGCCCAGCCTTGTTAACATCTGCAGGAGATACCATATCACATATGTGTTGATCTAATCAAAACTATACAGTGTTGGTTAACCCGGTCATGGCAATATTTTTTTAATTATATTATTATTTAGGGATTATTCTGCTATATTTGAACATTGGAAATGACATTATTCTGGTTGGGTACTTTTTAAATTCCCTGGTGAAACAAAGGAAAATATTTGTTTACTACAGGGGCATGAATTTGATAAAGATTAACTGAAAGTACATTAGTAGGTCCATTCTTGTTTATCAGACAGCACCATTTTCTATTATCATTTCCTTATTTTTTCTTTCAGCCTTTGGAGAAGTTTAGTTAGGCTAACCTAACCTAACCTTATCAACCACTTGGGGTATGCCTGCCACACAGCCAGCGGCGGCGCCAGGAATTTTTAGTTGGGGAGGCTAAGGGGGGGCTGAGCATATTTTTGGGGGGCTAATAGTAATATGATAATACACATATATTATCCTCATTTCAGAAGGGGAAGGGGTTAATGGTAGGGCTAGCACTGATGGCTGACAAATCTTTAGCCCTGGCAATTGAAAATTCCACTTAATAAAATTATTTCAATGAGTGTTTTAAATTTTCAATTTGCTCATTTCAGTTGTGGGAGCTAATGGGGGGGCTGGCCACTTTTTTGGGGGGCTAAATTAAGAGAGGAAAAGGAGGAGAATCAATACAGAAGAAAAGGTAAAAGGTACAGATGGAGGGATTATAATGGAAGAGACAGCAGTAAGAGGAAGATGGGCAGAGTATTTTAGGGAGCTGCTAAATGTGATAGAGAATAGGGAGGGAAAGGTTGTTGCAGTGGGAGTCACTAAGAAAATGACAGGAATGAGGAAAATGGAGGAAAAATAAGAAAAGATGAGATTAAAGCAGTTAAAATGATGAGAGTAGGTAAGGCACCTGGGTTAGTTGGGTGTCATGTGGAGTGTTTATAAAAGGTACAGTGATGGTTGACTGGCTGGTGAGGTTGGTTGATGTTTGTCTAAAATAGGGTAGAGTGCCAGAGGAGTGTCTGTATAATTCCACTTTACAGGGGAAAAGGTGATAAGTGTGAGTGTAGTAGTTTGAGAGGGATCAGTTTGTTGAGTGTAGTTGGGAAGGCTTAAGGGATGGTTTTGATTGAGCGGATTATGAGAGGAACAAAGGGAGTAATTGATGAGAAACAGTGTGTTTAGAAAAGTAGGGGTTGTGTGGATCAGAATTTTGTGATAAGGCACATCTGTGAGAAAGCTTTGGGAAAAGGTAAGGATGTTTTTTGGGCCCTTAAGGATTTGGAAAAGGCTTATGACAGGGTTGACATGAAGGCACTGTGGGAGGTATTGCAGATATATGGGATAGTAGAATGGGTTTAACCCATTCCAAATGATGATGCCTATGTATGCGTCATGGGGCGCAAGTGGGCAAATGAGGATGCTGGTGTTGGCATTTTGATTATTATGTAGTTGTAGCTGAGTGACCTCCATATTCTTTGAACTGGCTTGATCATGTTTCTGTGGTTATTAATATTCAGAGTGAAAGAGAATGAATAATACAGCTGTAACTTCATATTTTATGATATGAGTATTGTGATGCATCATTGAATTATTGTACATCAAGCAGCTGGTTTTGCCCATGAGAATTTGACTCGTATTGAAGATGTTAAGAGCAGTCAGGTGTTTTATGAGAGTAGTAGAGTCTGTGTTAGAATTAGAAATGGAGAGAGCAAATGGTTTCAGATAAAGGTGGGAGTTTGCAAGGGATGTGTCATGTTGTCATGGCTGTTCAATTTATACATGAATGGGTTGGTGTTGGAGGTAAATCCAAGGATAATGGACAGGGGATTGGAGATGGTTAAAGAAAATGGAAAAAAAAAATGGTAGATATGCCAGTTGTTGTGTGGTGATGACTGCACTCATGATAGGATTAGAGGAGGGATTAAGGAAGTTAGTAACAGATTTTGGGAAGGACTGTAGGACCATATCATTGATGATCTTGTATATTTCTACCATGTCTCCATGCCACCCATGATATGCCACCGTTGGGAGGTCAAGTTACTTTAACCTCCCTATGTAACATACATATTGTAGTCCTGGTACCATCTTAGAGGCTCAATGCAATTCATTTCTTCCGTTCTGATGTCCCTTTTCTTGTATGTTGACCAGATTGACTGAGCATATTCCAAGTGGAGTGCATAATTTATTTGAATGATGTCCAAAATGTTGTCTCATGTAAATGTTAAAATGGTCTTTGTTTTATACCCATAATACTGTTGGCCTTGCTCACCTTGTGTATGTGTTCCTCAGAAGTCCATTACCCATCTATGTTCACTCCGAGGACCTTTTCCTTGAGGGTTCTTTCCATTGTAGTTATATCTTCACCTCCTTATTACATGTACCTTATATCGGTGTAAAGGCACTATGTATCTTTGTCCATCTTCACTTTGGTGGTTGGAAGGACATCAACCGTATCCTTGACTATTCTTGCTAGGAATCTAAGTTTTTCTGGAGTATGTCTATTCTCTTACATTTTTTATTTCCTGGTAAAGTTTTGTGTCATCAGCAAATAAGTATATATTTGACTGTACACACTCAGGCAAGTCATTGATGTTGATGACAAAAAACTCTGGTTCAAGAATACTTCCCAAGGGAATTTTGCTATAAAATTCTCTCCATTCTTGAAAAGATCCATTAATCTGTACTTTTTGCTTTCTCCCCAACAGAAATTCTAAAACTCGTCAAGGAATATTTCCTCCAACTCCATACCCACCTAGGTTCTTCAGTAATTGTTGATGAGGCATTTTGTCAGATGCTCTTGGGAAATCCTTATAAACTATGAGTACATCTGTTTTCCCTCCATCAGTAATTTTGGACCAATTGTTGAGCATATGTAGCTGTTGTAATACTGTAGATCTCCTTGGAACGAACCAGACTGTCTGAGAATAACATATTTTGTAATGTATGGTGTATGATATGGTCCATCAGAATGGACTCCAGAACCTTGCAAATGATAGATGTAAAGCTATTTGATAGTTACTGACATGAGATGTGTCCCCCTTTTTTATATATCACTTGCATATGCTGATTTTCAATCTTGAGGTAATCTTCCTTCCCAGATGAATGTCTTGTATAAATCTGCTAGTACTACACTTATGTTATTCTTGCTCACCTGGTTTACTCACAAGGTTCTTGGTCAAACTGGGATTAGATGGCCCAAGTTAGATGGAAATGACACACCAGCCAAAATGTTTAGAGTAAAGCATTTTATGGGATAATGTGGCCGAAAAGTGTGCCAGATTTTTATCACAATTATGACAAGTACAGTACAAGTATGTATCATAAATATCAAGTACTGAAAAGTTCAATTTGCAGTAATTGAGTTAAAAGGTGTCAGAGTTGGTGCCTCCACCACATTCTGGAGAAGGAAATTCTAGTGATAAATCAAGAAGAGAAAAAGTGCTCCTGTGCCTCAGTGCCATAGTGAAGATTGGAATGTTGGATTGGAGATAAACCATGAAAATTTTGATAGCTCTGTAATAAGTCTTAATGCAGTAATTTGCCCTTAAAGAAATGAATAAGTTCAATCTTGTGAATGTGTCAGTGTATGGTACATACATATACCAATGGCTTTTTCCCTATTACAAGGGAGGCAGCTAAAAAACAAAGACATAAAATCCACTCCCACCCATTCCATGCCTACATACTCCACACCCATTCACCCCACTCCCTCCCTTTTATCTTGGCTCTTCCTGGATGATGAGTCATCCCTGCATCTTGCCCACTGCCCTGGGTCAGAGGCAATGCACCAAGACACAGCACATTCACAGCAGGAATGCTTCATGTAATCACCAACTTCCCCTCTCTGCCCCCTCATGCAGAAAAAGAGAAGACTGGGAGAAATACCTTTGGGCTGCATAAAAAATATCAAACATACTCCCCTACTTTCCCTACCCACTCCCATGCATCACAATATCATCCATACACAACCATGCTCCACCAACCCCTATCTTCTGTCTTCTTTCATCCTTCCTCAACAGACATTCCTCTCTTTCCTAATGCCCCTTTTACCCCATCCATCCATCTTATCCTTGGTCACTCCCTCATGTTCACTCCTTCCACCTCTGTCTTCCACACCTCTTTTATTAATCTTTCTTCACTTATTCTTTCCATATGTCCAAATCATCTCAATACTCTTTCATCAAACCTATCTCCCAACTCCTTTATCACCTCTGCTCTCCTCCTCACCTCATTTCTCACTCTATCCAGCCTAGTAACTCCTACCATACTTCTCAGGCATTTCATCTCAAACACATTCAAACTCTTCCACAGTTCCTCTCTTATGTTCCATGTTTCTGTAGCATACAGTACTGTCAGCACAATCACTCCTTCATACAATCTCCTCTTAGTATCCATTTCCAAATACCGTATGTATTTCTCATTACACTTTTTAATCCCCCCAAGCATTTACTTGCTTTTCTCAATCTACATTCTACCTCCACCTCCACACCTCCCTTTCCCACCACATTTGTCCCAAGTATCCAAAGCTATCCACTTCCAGTTTCTCTCCTTTAATACTCACTTCAAATTTGCTGTCTCATTCTCCCTTACTTTTACCCACATTTATCTTCAACTTCCTTATTTTGCACACCTTCCCAAACTCCATTACTAACTTAATCCTTCCTCTGATCCTGCCACAAGTGCAGCATCGTCAGCAAACAACAACTGGCTTATCTCCCATTTTTCTCTATTTTCTTTAACCATCTCCAATTCCCTGCCCATTAACCTTATGTTTACATCACACACCACTCCATTCATGTATAAATTGAACAGCCAAGGCAACATAGCTCAACCCTAGTGAAGTCCCACCTTTACCTCAAATCACTCGCTCTCTCCATTTCTAATTCCAACACAGGCTCTACTACTCTCGTAAAAGCTCTTGACTGCTCTTAACAACTTTCCTCCCATCCCATATATCTGCGGTACCTCCTACAGTGCCCTCCTGTCTACCCTATTATAAGCCTTTTCCAAACCCTTAAAGGCCCAAAAAATATACTTACCTTTTCCTAAAGCTTCCTCACATGTCTGTTTTACCACAAAAATCTGATCCACACAACCCTTACCTGTCCTAAACCCACACTGTTCCTCACCATTTACTTCCTTTGTTCCTCTCCTAATCCTCTCAATCAAAACCGTCCCATAAGCCTTCCCAACTACACTCAACAAACTGATCCCTCTAAAACTACTACACTCGCACTTGTCCCCTTTCCCTTGTAAAGTGGAACTATACAGGCACTCCTCCAGCACTGTACCCTCTTTTAGACAAATATCAAATAACCTCACCAGTTAGTCCATCACTGTACCTCCCTTTTTTTAGACTCTCTGCATGACGCCCATCAACCTAGGTGCCTTACCTGATTTTATCATTTTAATAACTGCTTTCACCTCATCTTTCCTTATTTCTCTTCCATATTCCACATTCATCACTGTCATTTTCTTAGCGCTTCCCATTGCAACTACCTTTCTCTCCCTATCTTCCTTCACATTTAACAACTCCTTAAAATACTCTGCCCATCTTCCTCTTACTACTGTCTCTTCCATTATCATCTCTTCATCTGCACCTTTTATTTTTTCTTCTGTATTGATTCTCCTCCTTTTCCTCTCTTAATTTTCTTCCAAAACATCTTTTTATCTCAAGATTTTCTGTCATACTCTTACCCCATTTCACATCCACTCTCCTCTTTGCCTCTTTTATCTTATGCTTTACTTCTCTTTTCTTTGTACCTCTCATATATCTCATCCTGTTTTGTAACCAATTTGTGAATGCTCATTTCTTCTCTTCTACAACCTTGTTTGCTTCATCCCACCACTCACTACCCTTCCTTCTATTTCCTTCCATCCTTCTTGATCCTCACATCAAGTTGGCACACCTTGTGACTCCCTACATGAACCATCTCACTCCTCCACTCCTAGTTATATTCTATCCTTTGCTCCCTCCCACTCTTCTCTTAGCTTCTCCTTGTACTCCTTTTCTTTCTCACTTAAGCAGTTTACTCTAACCACCTCCCTACCTTGTGTCATTTTCCTCTTTCACCATCTATCCATCCACCAAATTCCCCCACTCTTTCCCCTTAGAACATATACAACCAAAACTCTTCCTACTCTTCTCCTGGTAACCACTATATTTTATGTTAGGTGATGGCATGTACAAATGGATTCTCTAGGTACAAAGGGACTTGAGTATGAAATGGTTTGTCTGCAAAATATCCACAATCCTATTATTACACAAAATCAAAGAGTTGGATGCCAATATTAAAAATATATATATTTTTTCCAGGATGAGGGCAACTATCAACATTTCTTTGGAAGAGCTATCCATAGATTTCATATGTTTGTCACACATTGAAGAGGATTCAGTGTGACAACTGTGACACAGCTACCTCATGAGTCACCTTAGATATCACATGATGACATGATGACCCACACAGGAGAGAAGCCTTTCCTGTAGGACCTATGAGATCCAGCTTTCATAGGTAAGGGTGATCTCAAACATGATGTGGTGACTCACTGCAGAGAAGCCATTCCAATGTGACCTGTGATGCAGCCTTCTCATGAGAGTGGTCTCCAATATCACATAATAACTTGCATTGGAGAGAAGCTTTCCAGTGCAACCTGTGCTATTCTTCTTTCTCATGAAAGATTAATCTTACTCAACATATGGTGACCCATACTCATTAGGGGCCTATGTGACAACCTATGTGATTCTGCTTTCTCATGGAAGGCTGATCTAATGTGTTACATGATGACCCACACAAAAGAGAAGCCTTTTCAATGTGACCTGTACAATGCAGCTTTCTCAGAAAAGAAGGTCCTCAAATGTCATATGATAACACACAATGGAGAGAAGCCATTCCAGTGTGACCTGTGCAATTCTGCTTTCTCACAAAAGTGTGATCTCAAATATGTGATGACCCATGCAGGAGAGAAGCGATTCCATTGTGACCTGTGTGATTCTGCTTTATCACAAAAAGGTGATCTCAAATATCATGGAGAGAAGCCATTCCAGTGTGAACTGTGTGATGCAGTTTTCTTAAAGAAAACTCACCTTAAATATCACATGACTCACACTGGAGAGAAGCTTTTCAAGTATGATGTCTGTGATGGAGCTTTCTCAAGAAAGAGTCACCTCAAAATTCACATGGTGACCCACACAGGAGAGGAACTTTTCCAGTGTGACATGTGCCATTAGGCTTTTTCAAAAAAGAGTTCTCTAAGTCGTCACATGCAGACTCACACTAGAGAGAAGCCATTCCAGTGTGACCTGTGTGATGCATTCTTTCCAGATAAGGAAGGCGTCAAATGTCACATGATGACTAACACTGGAGAGAAGCCATTCCAGTGTGACCTTTGTGATTCTGCCTTTACACAAAACAATCATCTGAAAGATCACATGGTGATCCACACACGAGAGAAGTCATTCCAGTGTGACTTGTGTGATTATGCTTTTTCACGAAAGGGTCAGCTCAAAAATCATATGAAAACCCACACAGGAGAGAAGCCATTTGAGTGTGATTTGCGTGATTCTGCTTTTTCACGAAAGTGTCATCTCAAATATCACATGATGATTCATACTGGAGAGAAGC
Source organism: Oratosquilla oratoria (assembly GCF_046742065.1). Lineage (NCBI taxonomy): Eukaryota > Metazoa > Arthropoda > Malacostraca > Stomatopoda > Squillidae > Oratosquilla > Oratosquilla oratoria. Next base: position 23,843,737 of record NC_134812.1, read on the forward strand.
TATTCCAGTGTGACATGTGTGATGCAGCATTTATTGTTAAACACAATCTCTAAAACATCACATGCAGACTCACACTGAAGAGAAGCCTTTCCAGTGTGACCTGTGCGATGCATCCTATTCAGATAAGAGAGACCTCAGATGTCACAAGATGTCTCACACTGGTGAATTCTAGTGTGACCTGTGTAATTCTGCTTTTTCACAAAACAGTCATCTGAAAGATCACGTGATGATCCACACAGGAAAGAAGCCATTTCAGTGTGATTTGTGTGATTCTGCTTTTTCATAAAAGGATGATCTCAAATAACATGTGATGATCCACATAAGAGAGAAGCTATTCCAGTGTGACCTGTGTGATGTAGCATTTACTGTGAAACACAGTCTCAAAAGGCACATGGTGACTCACATTTGAGAGAAACCTTTCCAATGTGACCTGTGCTATTTTACTCTTTCATGGAAAGGTCATCTCGCACAGCATATGATGATCCGCACTGGAGACAGATGAAGCTTTCACACAAAAGTTACCTCAAATATCACATGATGACCCACACTGGAGAGAAGTCTTTCTAGGGTGACAAGTGCAATGAAGCTTTCACACTAAAGAGTCATCTCAAATAATCAGATGATGACCCACCTAGAGAGAAGCCATTCCAGTGTGATCTGTACAATTCTGCTTTCTCACAAAAGACTTCTCTCACACAGCGTATGAGGATCTGCACTTATGAGAGGCCTATTCAGTGTTATGCATTTATATGTTTTATGAGTATTAATGAAAACAAATGATAGTTTCCAATAAGTTTGACAAATATAAGTTTGGGTTAAGGGTAAAAATTTGGTAAATATCTACATTAATTGTATAAATATTGTTATCTTGGATCCTATATATGGATTTTGAATATATTGTATGATTTGCTGTAAAAAGTACTGGTAATGTTGGGTTAACATAGGATTAGAATAAAGTTAAGGGCTTACATATCTAATATGTTGTGTTGGAAACCTCTGGAAGTTTTGTTTGAGAACTGATGTTTGACATAGTCTTTGAAATTAAGCTGTATATATGATATACAGAAAAACCCAGATACTACAGACACTGAAGTAATGGATTTCAGTAAAGACGAATTTTGAAGAATAAAGATTTCAACTGAAATATGAAAATTCCCATGGAAATATGGCAACACTGGATGCTTTCAGTGCTTCAGTTGTTTTAGTCTGTCCCACACTCTCATATATGCACTAGGGCTGTATTACCGAATGTTCTTTTGAATAACAACAATATTATATTAATACTGTACCAAGATTTAGGGCATCATTGTATGATCATATTTTTATTTGTGGTTGTACTAATTACTGACAACTCTGACGATATTAATTGTTTTTAGTTAATATTGGCACAGATGCATTATTTGTGCCCTAGTTTATCGTTTCTGTAATTTTTAAAGCATTTGACTGCATCCATATTTAGACAAGATATGATACACTACTAACAACTCTACATGATCTTCAAGACTCCATGAATTGCCTCATAGCTTGTGTTGTTGTTCAAGTCAGCATATCCAGGGTGTATCAGAAATCTTAGTTAATATCTTGACTTTGACATGGCCATATGCTGAAAAACTTGCAGATATGATAAAATATGGCAAAAAAAGAAAAAAAAATGGACATGATGGAAGTTAACCATATTAAGAGAACTGACTTGTAGCTCAGGTTGTCTCAGTAAGATCAAAATGTACTCATCTAAGATGAAGTATGTAGTCCTTGTCCTACTACTAAATATTCAAGATAGTTCTACCTCAGACTTCTGTTAGTTTGTCTTACACAATGGCTCGTGATGATTAATTTCCAGTACCATTCAGAGCCCTTTGGACACTATCTGATACCATCCAGAGCCATCCAGACACCATTCAGAGCAGTTCAGACACTGTCAGGTACTGTTGGGACACCTTATGGTACCATCTAGATAGGGTCATACTAAAGACTGACAACTAACATATTTGGACTGACAAGTAAATCAAAATGACCGGCAAGGAGCATATATGCTGCTTGACGGTGTCATTTTGAGTTACTTGTTGGTCCAAATATTTTATTTGTTGATCAACTTGTAAGCATTGGTGGTTTGGGACAGGGTTTGTTGGCAGAGAGAAAAAAAAAATCTTATTTCTACATATGTATAGATGTAGCAGAAATAATTGTCACCACAAAAACCAGCATTATTTTGATCTGTATGCTGGTTGTCAGTCATTTTAGGTTACTTGTCGTTCTTTACTATGACCCTATCTAAATAACATATGATGGCCTGATAGCTCTGGACTGTGTCCTGATGGTACTGAATGGCTTTGGATGGTGTCCGGATGACTCTGGACGGTGTCCAGACACCTCTGGATGGTACCAGAGGGTAATTGGCATGACTGTCCACAACAAACATGGTGTCTCGAAGCTTATATTGAGCTAAGAGTAGTGTATCACATCTTGAATTTCACTATTGATGTGACCAAATGCTTTAAAATTTACAGGTACAATAAAATTAGCACAAATAATTAAATCATGTCAATATTAACTAAAAACAATGAATACCATCAGAGTTGATGGTAGTTTTAACAAAAGTGGATAGTGAAAAAGATCTCGGCGTAATTATCAGTAACGACCTCAAATCATCCAAGCAGTATATTTCAGCCTCTGAGAAAGCAAATAAGATTCTGGGACTGATTGCGCGATCTTTTGATTTCAAAAGTCCATCACTCATTAACAAGCTATATAAATTGTTAGTTCGTCCACATTTGGAATATGCTGTTTACTTATGGTCACCGAATCTCATTAAAGACATTGACAGACTGGAAAAAGTACAACGGCGAGCCACAAAACTGATTCCAAATATCAAAAATAAATCATACGAAAATCGACTAAAACACATGAATCTGTTTTCCCTACAAAAAGCATAGACTCAGAGGTGACTTGATACAGGTCTTTAAGATTTTAAAGGGAATTGACAACATCAAAAGTGACAAAATTTTTACATTGAATGAGAATCAGACAAGAAACAATGGTCTCAAACTGTCCGGAAATAGATTCAATTTGGAAGTAGGTAGAAACAACTTTGCCAACCATGTAGTTAATGAATGGAATAAACTTCCTGCACAGGTAGTGCAATGTAGTTCAGTTCGAAGCTTTAAGAATCATTTAGATAAATACCTAAGTAAGATGCTGTAATGATTATAATTTATCTTATATTATTTGTTTTTGTTTTGTTATCATTTGTCTGTCTGATTTTCATTTATTATTAGTTATATGTCAATTTATTATCATTTACTATTTACCTGTTTGTTATTTAACTATACCTATGCATTTATTTATGTATTTTATTTGTTATTTACATTATTATAGTTTTTATTTATTATTTTATTAATATGATTTTTTTTCCATATCCGACCTAGATATGGATCAAAAGGTCTCCTGTCGGCATGCTCCGCCTTTGTAATCCTTTGTAATCCTTTGTCAGTAATTAGTATGACCCTTTATATATGTTACATTCAACACATGGAACCTACAAACAAATGGCTTTAATGGACCAGTAGTCCCCTCTCCCCTTTCGTCTAATTTCTAGGTTCATCTGTATAACCATTCACCATGATCATACAACTTTAACATCTTGTTTCTTTATTTCTGGATGTTACTTTTATATTTAAATTTTGCCTCATTTAAATGGTCAGTGTTATTTTACATGCATGAAAGACAGCTCTTGAACAGCATGAATTCATTATATTGTTTCTTTTCTTTGTAAAGGTTTATAATCCTTATTATAAGCCTTAAAATATATTGTGTAATATTTCCATATCATTTTTATATAGAAAAAATGTATAATTAGCATGATGAAATCTTGGGTGAAACCAAGCTTACCTTACAGCCATAAAAATGACTTTAGGCCTGACTTGATTCAGTTATTGTATGATAAGGTCTATTCTAGATGTCTAACTTGATATATGAGATTCTGGTTGTCCTGAGGTATGAACAATTCTCACCCTTTGTAGATATCCAGTTTGCTGTTGTAAAATCTTGCACATGTACAGAGATAGCTACTTTGCTATTGTAAACTAGTATTGTCAAGAATTCTGTTCAACACTTAGATTGATATGGTTTTTTTGTGGTAGACACTTAACTACTCAGGCTCTGGTCAAACCCTGAGGCTTGAGCAATTGTCTGCCTATATAGTTGTGTTATTGTAATTTTTTTTTTTTTTTCTTTAGAAGTTTTTCAATGGTCAGAATCCTAAGGCCTGAACATTTCACTTTTGTACATAGTTCCATTTCTCATTCTCTTTATTAAACCTGTCAGATTTTCATCATGTGTATAATGAACCCTTTTCTCCTTTCCTTCTAATTACCTTCCCTTGTGCACAAAGGTAAAATCAAATTCATGTGGGAAGGTGGTCAAATACACAGATTTGTGAAGTGTACCAGGATCCCAGTAAGGATTTGGGAAGAACTTCATCCACACAACCATGATATCGGTGTGACCTGTGCAATGAAGCTTTCTCACAAAAGGTTGATTTTGTATGGCATATGATGACCCATACTTGTGAGAGGCCTTTCCAGTGTAACCTGTGTGATGTAGCTATTTCACAAAAGTCACCTCAATTATCACGTGATGACCCATACCAATGACAGGCCTTTCCAATGTGACCTGTGTGATGCAGCTTTCTCAGAAGTCACCTCATATGTCACATGATGATCTACACAGGAGAGAGGCCTTTCCAGTGTGAATTGAGTGATGCAGCCTTCTCAGAAAAATGTGATCTCAAATGTCACATGATGACCCACACAGAAGAGATGCCTCTCCCGTGTAACTTGTGTGATTCTGCTTTCACACAAAAGGGGGGTCTCTCAGATGACATATGATGACCCATACTCATGCAGCCTTCTCAGGAGAAAATGCTCTCAAATATCACATGATGATGCACACTGGAGAGAAGCCATTGAAGTGAGACCTGTGCAATGTAGCTTTCGCACAAAAGAGTGTCATCAAAATACATATGATGATTCACACTGGAGAGAAGTCATTCCAGTGCATTCTGTGTGATGCAGCTTTCTCACAAGAGAGTGGTCACAAAATGGTGACTCATGCAGAAGAGAAGCCTTTCCAGAATATTCATTTCAAATGTTGTATACTTACCCACTCTGGAGAGGAGCCTTTTCAGTGTGACCTGTATGATACAGCTTTCTCATGAAAGAATGATTTCAAATATCATGTGATGACCCATACTGGAGAAAGGCCTCTTCAACAGCATGACCTTTGACATGGAATTTTCTCACAAAAGGATGATCTGAAATAGCATGTGATGTCCCAGGTGGGGGGAAACCTTTCCACCATGACCTATGCAATGCAGCTTTCTCATATGAGTGATATAAAAGGGCATATGATGACCAGCATAGGAGAGTAGCCTTTTCACCATGACCTGTGTAGTGCAGCTTTCTCATAAAGGAACAATATCAAATAGCAACAAAGGAGAGAAGTCTTTCTATTGTGACTTGTATGATGCAGCTTTCTTATGAGATACTTTCAAAACATCATATGATAACCCATGTGAAATAAACTTTTCTAGTGTGACATTGTATTGCACATTTCTTACTAAAGACTGGTACTGTGTGGGAGATAGTCATTAGATTCAAACTCAGACCTATGGCATTCAAGGTGGAAATGAATGTGATATACTACTTGAGGAAAAAAAATTATAATTAGCTACCCAGTTCTTTCAATACAGGTTGTATGAACAAATACTATGTGAAATTGTTATGATTTATTGAAGGATACTGTGGTAAAGTCTTGTAAACACCAGTGGAGTAATGTAGTTTTAATGAATGTTTTGTAGGACTAGATGTAAAATTCATTCATTGTCTCAGTTGATATGTGTTGGAAATGTTCTAATTTAAGCTTGAACTGATATGTTATAGAAAGAGTAGACTGCCACTTGATCTGTACAAAACAAAAGTAGATAAATGAATGAAGTGTCATTTATTAGTATTGTGAAACTCCACAATAGATGAAACAAAATTAAAATGTTGTTTTGTTTAAATACCTAGATGCATTCCTTACAGGCCACATTCATTTGAATTAACCCATATCTGTGACATGAAACACACTAGTGTATTTACTTAATTGTGATATGGTTTAACGTCGCAAACTCCCCCCTGTTGGGAGGCTAGGACGGTGCCCCTTACAGAGGACTTTGTAGCATGGAATTTAATGAACCATGCCCTTGGTTCAACTTTGCCGGTGGCAGGATTCAAACTGCCATCCCCTCGACCTTCGCCGTAAGTAGCGACGCCCTAACCCGCTCGACCAGCGAGCTTCCCTTACTTAATTGTAGTGCACAGGAAAGAAACAATGATTGTTGGGTTCTTTCTCATATTCCAGTTTATCATACCTAGCCTCAAATTCATGTCCAGTTCCAACTTAGTCTATGTCCTTGATATCCAATTATCATATTTTGATATGAATTCATGTTTTGTTCCAGCTTGGGTTATATCACCTAAGCTATTACAAGTATTTATGGATCTATATGTAAAACAGCATTTCTGCACATTCTTTAGACAAATAATCTTCCTTAATTTGTTCTAGTGACCTCTTTAAGCCCTCTTATCCTTTTTCAAGATGTCTTCTGTCAGTTTAATCCTTCCCCTTTAGTGTTCTGAATATTTGTTCTTTTTTTTTAATCTTTCCTCATATGGTTTATCTGTCAGGCTGGGGACCAGTTTGGTTGCTGCCCATTGTATTCTCACAATCTTGTTTATATCTCTCACTGGGGACCATGCCACTAATGCATATTCCAGTCTTGGACAGATCAGAGTTTCAATGAGTGTTTTCATCATCTCTTCATGCATATAGTGAAAAAACCACTTTAATCTTCTGTCAGGTGACTGGTCTTTTATCAGCATTCCGAAATCTTTCTCCTCTTTTGCTTTTGTAATGGGTTCACCTCCAAAGAATATTGTATTTACCTAGTTGTATTTACCTAGTTGTATTATATGGGAAGGAGAGCTATGCTCGTTGTGACCTATTTTTGTATCTCGCAAGATCAAGTTTGTTCTTAAATTCTTGTATTGTGTTTGCACACACTATTTCTTCATCCAATTTGTTCCATATATCTATCACTCGGTGTGGGAAGCTGTTCTTTTTCAGGTCTCTTCTGTTGTTATCCTTTTTGAGTTTCATTGTAAGGATGGTCTTTTGCAGGTATTGCCCATTTCCAGTACTTTGAATTTTTTGGTACAGAACTTTATTTCCCATTATTGGCTCCATGTAAAAATAGTGCCTAGATCTTTTTGCAATAGCTTACAGTCCTCATTTTTCACTCTTCATCATGTTATTGACATAGACAAGAAACATTATTGGTGCAAGCATTGAACCTTATGGAAATCTGTCCGTTACTACTCTCCATCTTGACATCTTATCACTGTTGTTCTCATGTATTCTACATTAAAAAGATGTTTCATCCACTTGAATAGTTTGCCTGTTAGTCCTCCAATTTCCACTCAAGTTGACTCTGAGGTGCTTTATCCAAAGCCTTCTCTAAATTGAAGTACACACAGTTCACCCACCCTTCTCTTGTAGTTCTCAGCCTGGCAGATAAACCATACAAGGAAAAACTAAAAGTACTGGGTCTGCCAACTTTGAAAGATGGAAGAGAAAGAGGTGACATGATTATAGTGTTCAGGTCATCAAAGGGTATAGATTGTATATGTTGAATAATTCGAGCTTAGGTGATACAACCCATACTCAAACAATACACAAGTTCAAATCTAAATATGATAATTGGAAATCAAAGATATAGATTAAGTTGGAACTGTACATGAATTTGAGTCAAGGTATGGTAAAAAATTAGAGAATAGGAGACAGGACCTAATGAACATTGCTCCTTTCCTGCATGTTCTAATTAGATAAATGCATCAATCACTTTTGAATAAAAGCTTATAAAGTTGGCTCTTATCCTCTCAGATCTGAATCCAAGTTGTCTCTTGGAATGTTCATCTCTTGATATATTGTCCATCGGTCTTTCATAACCCTTTCATATAATTTCAATGTTGTTGTCATTCCCTAGACTGGCTGAGCAGTTCCATCTCCCTAAGGAACTCATGGGTGAAGTGGGGTTTTCCCATAAATCCTTTGTAAAGTGTATATTGTGTTGTTGGTGTGCGTGATTGTGTGCATTATATTCTTCCATAATGTGGTGTATAGTATGGCAATGCAGACATTCAGCCTCTTATGGTAGCTCAGAAGGGCTGGATGGTGGCCACATTGCAGTCTGGCCAGGTGGACTCTGTCCTTATGGGGGAGAGAGGATTCAGAGGGTTCGATATCAGGAGGTCTGGCATGCTGGTGTCTGCTGTTTGTGGAAGGAAAAAAAGAGTATTTGTGTGTGATATAGGTATTTAGTTGTCTTGATGTTTCTTGGTGCGTTTGGGTGTTCTGCTATGAAATGTAGTGGGTGTGCTGTGTTTGTGGAGGCTGCTGCAAGTGTTTGAGTGCCTCTCATGTTAAGGTGGTCCTTGACTTTGAGGACTTTTTGTCTGTATTATGGTGTATGCATGTAATTTGTTATGTCATCTACAAAGGATTACAAAGGCGGAGCATGCCGACAGGAGACTTTTTGGTCCATATCTAGGTCGGATGCGAATTTTTTTTAATAATAATAAATAATCAAAAACTATAATAATGTAAGTATCAAATAAAATACATAAACGCATAGGCACAGTCTAACAACAAAACAAACAGGTAAATGGTAAATAATAATAAATTGACATATAACTAATAATAAATGAGACCAGACCGATTCGGCCATCCTATGACCCTAAACTAACGATTGTCAAGTGACAGACATACACGTATATAATACTTCCCCTATGACATAGAGGTTTACACGGAACAAAATCAGCTACGTATGACAGTGTCTTTGATGTTGTGTTTCAAGCTTGGCATAGCTGGTCTCTGTACTTACCGTGACAAGGCGAGAAGTTCCATACGAAGACTTGAAGCTCGTTCCACTTTTTTAGTTTACTTGTATATCACTAAATACACATTAACACTCACTAACCGCGGCGAGATAATGTACCACAAACACTGATGTTTTTTTCTTTCTTTCTTTTTTGTAATTACACAGAGGTACGAGTTTGAAATAAAGACAATTAGGCAGGACAAGCAACACTTTCGTCCTTCCTTCCCTGCTGTCAACAGCAGGAAGAGATTTTTATTTATTTTTAATGTATATATATATTTTTTTCTGTAATGGACGATAAACAAAATTTGGGATGAGGTGGCAGCAACACTAGTAGCACGTCGGATACCAATGTCCATGGCGTATTATTATATAGATTTTTCTATTGTAGCAGATGGATTATTTTTAGATATGCAATTGATTCCTCAGGGAGATAGTCTGCTCAAATAAATGATATGGCTTAATGGTAAATAAAATTGGCTCGAGTATGTTTCACAATGCATACCCAATTTGCATGTCTAGCTGCTTCCTGGTCTGGCTTTGGAAAGCTAAACAAGCCTTTACCGTGTCTATACAAGCCGATTCCATCTTTCCTCCTCTTCCTCACTTTGGCGGTTCACCCTCTTCATCAACAATTTCCTGGACACATTAGTCTAACATTTATATTGGTAGCACGTGTCATTGGACACGATCATCATGCATGAAAAATAAGCGTAACCTTTGACATCATTGCAAAGCCAATGGTACCACGGGTAGGTTTTACGAAAACTGCCGTAGCAGACTTTTTTTTTTTTTTTTTCTTAAGCAGACATGATTTCATATTGAAAAAAGAGATACTTTTATGTAATTTATTTAGATATTATTGACTTTGATAAGTACTATAAACACATTCCGGTAAAATTAGACACCTTTGATATTGATGGTGATTACTTAAAGTATCCACTTTGAGATCTCGTCAGGTCCTAGAGGTTTTGTCACGTCCAATGATCTCAAGATATTGAGCACTTCCCTCACTTCTACATTTATATTTTTTTAAACCTGAATTCTTGTTCTCCTGCTTCTAAAAAAAAATTGCTCCCCTTATTGAAGACCGATTGGAAAATTAATTTCATTTCTGCCTGAGCTGAGACCTGAAAGACCGCGCCACCCATTATAAGCTTGGTGATTATTTCCATATATCTCAATTAACCATTTAACCTGGGAGCAGCATCGAGAAAAATAAGGCAGGATGCCGAAGTCCAGGAAAATAGGATAATTTAGTATATTTTACCGGGGCTGGGGCGGAACGTCCATTTTTGTAATGGAGGCGCTATTGCGGATGCTGCTGCTAAGGCAGCGATGAGGTTCAGCAAAATCACATTGCCCCTGACACTCACAATCACACAGATCAAAGGCGTCACCACCAAGAAGACCGGATTAATGGCCGGGGCCAACCACACCAACACATTTCATATTTCGGAATAAGCGCTGTGGTACTACTTCGTCACTACGTACGAGGCAGCCTACCTGCCTCTGAGTAGAAGGGGGAGGATCTACATCCACAGGCCCCGCCTTGGATATCCCTGTGGATGGCAAGTGCTACGGGCGGGAAGAGACAATCACGAACGCTGCAGAGTCTGTTGGGCCGAGGTGCAACAACCCCACCTCCATCGTGTGGACAACAAACCGTGTGTATGAGCTGTTCCGGACAACATAAACCGTGTACATGAACTGTTCCGGACTGCCTGCAAGTTGGACTCCGAGAGGGGATTAACTCCACAAACCAAGAAGAAGAAGAAGAAAAATAGGGAATGTATACTAGATGCTTGCGGTCGGTCGGACCCATGTGGCTCATGGCTGGAACCACTGGAGGGAATTCGTCCTTGGTAGGAAAATAAACATGTTCAGTCATTAATGATACATTTCCTTCTTGATCAACTCTGCGTTCACTTACCCGAAGAGAAAGCTCGAGACTACGTTACCAAAATCTAACAATGAAAAATAATAAGAGATAAAAGAGTGATTGGTGATAATCGATTTATTGTTTTATCTACGTATTTTTTCGTAGGGAAGGATGTTGTAGTGGGACACGACATTTTTCCTATGGAGGAAAGATAGTAGCAGGATGACCTCGTATTATACGAGATCGCCCAGTATTTGTCCCGCGTCCCGTATCGAACCTCTCCGGGACACGTTTTGTCCCGTGTTTTCAAAATTTTAAACACTTCGCATGAAAACTTAAGAAAATTTGACATTTAACAGGTATATTAATTAAAAAACAACAATACCTGAGTGAAATTTGATATATATGAACACCGAGCGGATCTGGCAACACGGCGGGGGCGCGGCTTGGTCACTTGAGTCTCAGTCAGTCACGATCGCACTCTTGCCTTAAGTGCACGTGAGGAGAACAAACAAAATTGTTTTGTGATTTGTGAAGACAACATCAGCATGTTATCAGAAAAAAAGGAAATGTATTTTCAAAGTAGAGTGGCAGAATGATAAGGATTTTAAGCAGTGGCTCATCCCCCAAAACAACAAGGCTACTGGAGCATACTGCAAAATATGTTCAAAGAGTTTTAGTATCGCACATGGTGGATTGAGTGACGTGTAACAGCATGAATCAAGAGAGCAGCACAAATCAAATCAACAAGCAGCTTTACATAAGAATAAAGGAGACTGCAAGAGACCATAAGGCCTACACTAGGCAGCTCCGTATCCATCACCACCTGTCATCCCCATCCATAAAGTTGTCTAATCGTTTTATAAAACGATTGATAGTTTCAGCGCTTACTACATGGTTTTAGGAACCGAAGTGTTTTTCCCTACAAAAAAGTCTACAGAGGGCAATAAGGTAAGACTACGGCTTTTCTTTTCACCCTTACCCTTTAGAACTAGAACTGGTTTCCACTGATATTTACAGGTTTGAGATACAGTATTTCACTTTATTGCTATTTGATATTTCAGGGGAAAGGTAAAACTTTAAGCATATTTTCATTTTACTTTATATGCTTCTCACCATAACTAAAGCGAGCACATTTACATTAGATGCAAGAATTGCTGTTAAAATGTTTTCCAGATACCGACAGAACGGGAATACCGACGTTTTTGTAAAAGATGAACTGTTGAAAATTTCAAGTTATATATTTGGGTCAGTTATGTTGACTACCTATTAGGAACCGTTTATTTCTTTTATTCATTTATCTATTTATTTATTTTGGTACTCAGTGGTTGTAAGCAAGCCTTAATAATTTTTCTAACTGCACATTCTAACTTTTATTGTTATCATTAAGATATTGATCCTCTGTCATTCCGATATTTATAAACTGCTTTCATTGAGGTGGTCAGTGTGTACTATACCTCTCCAATTTAGGTGTCCTGTATTCCAGTTTTCAAAATCTGGTTACCCTGAGTTCAAAAAGCTGGTTAGTTTGGTTAGTGGCAGATCTAATATTGTGGGAATATCATCTCCTTTTATTCTGGTCACTTCTTTACCGACTGAGTCATTGTGTTCTCCATTATATTACTGATCGCTTTTCGAGTGAGAATGTAAGCATTGAAGAAAGGGACCCTTCTTTCTGAAAATTAGTAATTTAAAATATTTTGACATGGTGTGTGCAAATATCTACACATTTTTTTGACAAACGTGGCACTGGTCAAAAAGTATTCATTTATGTTTTATTCATCTATTTGTATATTTCTATTTTTTCTTTTTATCTATCTACCTATCTATTCGTCTATTCTTTTAACTCACCTATTATTCATCTATTAATCTATATATTAATCCGTACATTTCTTGGCATATCTATCTGTCTAATCATCATACTAGGTAATACCCCACGATATTAAGTTGAGGAAATTTCTTAAGCCAAGATAGGGTCTTCACCTAAACTAAAAATAGAAAGATGCGTCACCTCAACTAGGAATTATACAATTGTTTATAAGATTGTTTTTTAATAGAATGAAATAAATATTTGAACTGCAGTACCACTTGAAAGAGACATGCGAAAAATATGACATAAAAACTCAAATTCAAAGGTCATACATTATTTACCTAGTTGTATTTTACGGGAAGGGGAGCTATGCCCTGTATTCCTCTTGCAGTTTCTAATTTTTTAAGCACTTCTTATGTGGCACCTTATCAAAAGCTTTTTTCAGGTCTAGAAATGCACAATCAGCCCATCCATCTCTTTCTTGTATTATATCTATCAGCCTTGAACGGAGTTTGGGAAGGTGTGCGAAAAAAGGAAGTTGAAGATTAGATGTGGGTAAAAATATGGTGATGAGATGTACAAGTGGAGAGGATGGCAGCAAATTGGAAGTAAGTATTAAGGCAGAGAGGCTGGAGGAAGTGGACTAATTAAGAGGCTGAAGAATGCTAATCGCTTTTCACAGTCTCTTTCTGCCCTACATTCCTTGTGAAGGTTGGATTTGGAATCCCAGAAGGCTGAAGTCAGCTGGTGGTTGCATGGGTCAATTGTAGATGAGCAGATGGTGAAGTGTGAAGCTTCCCCCCTCTCATTATCACTCTTTAGTAACGTGCAAATTTTGTGTGTATCTAATGCATTTAACTATATGTTTGTTTGTAAGTATTCATGTATGTATGTATGTATGTATGTATGTATGTATGGGTAGAGTGGTGAGAGGTAAAGTCTAGGAAGGAACAGTACTTTATTCTCTAAAGGTAAAAGGTGGACTTTACCTATACCACTCTATCCATACATTTGTCTTTTTTCTTATCGAAAATGTATTTATGTGTGTATGTATGTATGTATGTATGTATGTATACATGTATGTATGCATGCATGTATGTATGTATGTATGCATGCATGTTCGTATTTATATATATGTATGTATGTACGTACGTATGTATGTATGTATGTATGTATGTTTTGTTACCAATTCACGTTTTGAATTTTCTTTGCAACTGAAACAGGGTGAGTCTAGCGTGGGCACAATGAAAGAATAATATAACATGAAATATAACATCTATTTCCTCTACTTACACACCATTTACGCTGAACTTTACTCAAAGAACAAAAAATGAAACTACAAGATAAAAAATAAATAAAATAACAAAGGTCTGACTGTGGGGCCACGTGGCAAATTTAACTGGTTCCCTGGGAAGGGAGAGACGAAACGATGGAGATCCTTCAGATGAGAGTCTCTGAGAATATTGAGACACGGTACCTGCCTGTCCCCCTTTTAAACGGCCACTGACCCCACGGTATGATCCGACCTCCCCTGCGGTCAACCTTCCTTGGCCGTTTTGACCATCTTCACCATCAAAGTCGGGTCCAGTACCCTCTCACTCCAAATACATTATTTTTTTGCACAAGATAACATGCATGTGGGTATGCGTGCATGACAGTATATATGCATGTATGTATGTATGTATGTATGTGTGTATGTGTGTGTGTATATCTTTATGTATCAATATATATATCCCACATTGGCATTATAAGGATGTACGCAGGAGAACCACTCATACCCTCCATTTCATCACTAGGGAGTGGACGTAGATATATAAAGAGAAACGGTTCTAAAATATCCCGTTTTCCTTGTCATGTATCCTCAAAGACAATGGCAAAAAGAAAAAAAAAAAGTTTCCAAAATATTTCTCTGGCCTTCTTCCCAACCTAGTATAGCCTCATACATTTCTTTTCCTATTCCCCGCCCCCCTTCTCCCCCTTCAATTCTCCTTTATCTTCCCCCCAACTTTTCTCAGTGTAACCTGCTGATTCTTTCTTCATCATTGAGCCTCACTCACATCGTTAACCTCTCCATCAATCTCGGTGCTCGGCATCATTGTTCTCCCTGAGGCGATGATATTTTCTTATTCATTCCTCCTCCTCTTCCTCCTCCTTTTCTCCACCTATTCCTCCTCTTCTTCCTCTTCCTCCTTCTCCTCCTCCTCTCAATACTCTACCTTCTCTTCCTATTTCTCCTTCTCCCCGCCTATATATTTTTTTCTTTTTCTTCTCGTTTCTCTTCTTACTAAATGCGTGATATTTTGTTTATCCTCATTTGCTTATTAGTGACTTAGCGTTGTAACCGTTCATGGGAAATGTACTTCTTTGTCAATTAATTTTATCTGTGACCGGTTTAGCTTCTCTTTCCCACATTTTCCCCTATCCCCATCTCTTCCTCCTCCCCCCTTGATAGATCTTTCTCTCACATCCTTTTATCTCTCTGGCTCTCTATCTCTCTCTCTCTCTCTCTCTCTCTCTCTCTCTCTCTCTCTCTCTCTCTCTCTCTCTCTCTCTCTCTCTCTCTCTCTCTCTCTTCTCTCTCTCTCTCTCTCTCTCTCTCTCTCTCTCTATATATATATATATATATATATATATATATATATATATATATATGTACATATATATATATATATTACAGGTGAAAAATGTAATCACACATTTGTCAATAACGTAGAAACCACTGTTGGAGTAGAAAAGACTGGAAACGGGGAATCTATATATTTCGATTGCAAACTGCAATCCTCTTCAGTAGATACAAATAAGAGAGAGGGCGTACTGTTTAAGTAGCACCCTTAACAAAAGAAAGGGGAACATGGGAAGATATCTCTACCCTATTCTCACTCCGTATGTGAGGTCAGGAGGCAAATGAGCTTTCACTAGGTTGGAGATGAAGAGTCCGGACATTATGTCCGGGGACCATTGGCCCTTTGAAATATTCATGTTGGGCTGAAATTCAATGATCGTAGATTCTACCATTTTTCTCCTGAACTCACATCTGGATTTATAAATAAGCTCAGCTCTGTCCCAATCTAAACAATGTTTAAATTGCTTAACATGTTGGAACACAGCTGAGCTATCTTGTGCATATCTAATGGAACGTTTATGTTCAATCATCCTGGTGTTCAAATCCCTTCCAGTCTGTCCGATGTAAACTAAGTCACAACCTTTACACGGAATCGAATAAACCCCTTGGCTCTGTTCTTCTTTTAACCTTTGATGGACATTTACCACCTTTTTATTAATGGTGTTAGGGTAATAATTAATCAAATTTAATTTGTCTTTGGGAAGAAACTTGGTCGAGGGAATGAATGATTCAGAAAAGGGAACGATTAAAGAGCTCTTACCCAATGAAAAATTAGAGGAAGTGGGGGTGGTGTTGAAAAAATTGGATCTCGCTCGGCTGAGGGCTTTGACCAAGAACCAATCCGGGTAAGCTAAATTACTAAGTTGAGATTTTATAATGTTAAATTCTCCTTCAAGAAACTGGGGGCTGCAAATTCTAAGGGCTCGAAGGAATAAACCTGAAGCGACGCTACTTTTTACTTTGTCTGGGTGACTGCTGAAAAAATGAAGATAACTACCAGAATGGGTTTCTTTTCTATAGACGGTAAAAGCAAGCTTGTCTCCGTCACGAACAATAAGAACATCTAAAAAGGGTAGCTTACCTTGTTCTTCCCATTCAACTTTAAACTTAATGTTCGAGGCTAAGGAATTTAAATTAGCAAAGAAGTTATCGAATGAGCCCCAATTTTCATCCCAAAGAGTGAAAATGTCATCTACGTATCTAAACCAAACCATGTCTACGGGTTTAATGGTGGGCAGAAGAACAGACTCAAAGTATTCCATGTACAGATTGGCCAATACAGGAGAGAGATTTGAACCCATGCTACAACCAAATTTTTGTCTGAAAAAAGAATTCTGGAAGGAAAAAACATTTGATGTGACACACAGGCGAATAAGCGCAATGATTTTTGAAACGGGAAGTGGGAATTTGTCCTGAAATGGTTGTAGCTTAGTTTCCAGGAAGGATAGAACGTCATCAATACAGACATGAGTGAAAAGAGAAATTACATCCAGGCTAAGCATTTTCCTACTAGAAAAATTCACTTTTTTTATTTTTGTGATGAAATCCTCTGAGTGTTTTAAATGAGAATCGGAGAAAGTACCAACAAACGGGGATAAAAGGTTTGCTAACCATTTAGACAGCTTGCTGGTACAAGATCCCCGGTTGGAGATGATAGGTCTGAGGGGAATATCAGATTTATGCAATTTTGGAAGGCCATAGAAATAAGGCAACTTAGGATTAATCACTTTGAGTTTCAGTACCTCTTCGTCTTTAGTGATGTTACGAACTTCTTTGTTGAAAGTGGCAGACATGTTTTTAAGTGGATTTTTAATAAGTTGCTCATATGTATCCGTGTCATTTAGAAGGGCCATGGCTTTATCTACATAACTGTAGATAACTTCTTTGCTAATTTAAATTCCTTAGCCTCGAACATTAAGTTTAAAGTTGAATGGGAAGAACAAGGTAAGCTACCCTTTTTAGATGTTCTTATTGTTCGTGACGGAGACAAGCTTGCTTTTACCGTCTATAGAAAAGAAACCCATTCTGGTAGTTATCTTCATTTTTTCAGCAGTCACCCAGACAAAGTAAAAAGTAGCGTCGCTTCAGGTTTATTCCTTCGAGCCCTTAGAATTTGCAGCCCCCAGTTTCTTGAAGGAGAATTTAACATTATAAAATCTCAACTTAGTAATTTAGCTTACCCGGATTGGTTCTTGGTCAAAGCCCTCAGCCGAGCGAGATCCAATTTTTTCAACACCACCCCCACTTCCTCTAATTTTTCATTGGGTAAGAGCTCTTTAATCGTTCCCTTTTCTGAATCATTCATTCCCTCGACCAAGTTTCTTCCCAAAGACAAATTAAATTTGATTAATTATTACCCTAACACCATTAATAAAAAGGTGGTAAATGTCCATCAAAGGTTAAAAGAAGAACAGAGCCAAGGGGTTTATTCGATTCCGTGTAAAGGTTGTGACTTAGTTTACATCGGACAGACTGGAAGGGATTTGAACACCAGGATGATTGAACATAAACGTTCCATTAGATATGCACAAGATAGCTCAGCTGTGTTCCAACATGTTAAGCAATTTAAACATTGTTTAGATTGGGACAGAGCTGAGCTTATTTATAAATCCAGATGTGAGTTCAGGAGAAAAATGGTAGAATCTACGATCATTGAATTTCAGCCCAACATGAATATTTCAAAGGGCCAATGGTCCCCGGACATAATGTCCGGACTCTTCATCTCCAACCTAGTGAAAGCTCATTTGCCTCCTGACCTCACATACGGAGTGAGAATAGGGTAGAGATATCTTCCCATGTTCCCCTTTCTTTTGTTAAGGGTGCTACTTAAACAGTACGCCCTCTCTCTTATTTGTATCTACTGAAGAGGATTGCAGTTTGCAATCGAAATATATAGATTCCCCGTTTCCAGTCTTTTCTACTCCAACAGTGGTTTCTACGTTATATATATATATGTATATATATATATATATATATATATATATATATATATATATGTATATATATGTATATATATATGTATATATATATGTATATATATGTATGTATATATATGTATATATATGTATATAAATATATGTATATATATATATATGTATATATATATATATATATATATCTGGCTCTGTATCTCTCTTTATCTTTTTCCTTGGTGGTTTTTCCGCATATTTAGAATCACGAGTTTATGTGATTTCTCATGCATATATATATATATATATATATATATATATATATATATATATATATATATATGTATATATATATGTATATATAGATATATATATGTCAGAGGGGGACAATGTCGTGACCCATAGGTAAGATAACAAAAAAACACTGTTGGAGAAAGTAAACGGACAAAGTATAAAACTAACTGTATATTTCGACCACTCTCATCCTAGGACGCCCCCTCATATTCACTCCTTCCACCTCTGCTTTCCACACCTCTTTTACTAATCTTTCTTCACTCACTCTTTCCATGTGTCCAAACCATCCCAATATTCTTTCATCAGCCCTATCTCCCAACTCCCTCTCTACCCCTGTTCTCCTCCTAACCTCCTAATTTCTCACTCTATCTAGCCTAGTAACCCCTATCATACTTCTCAGACATTTCATCTCAAACACATTCAAACTCCTCTCATCCACTCTTATGCTTCATATTTCTGCCCCGTACAGTGTTGTCGGCACAACCACTCCTTCACACAATCTCCTCTTAGCATCCATTCTCAAATGTCTATTACTCATTACACTTTTCAATCCACCAAGGTATTTACTCGCTTCTCTCAATTTACATTCTACTTCCACCCCTACTCCTCCCTTTCCTGCCATATTCGCACCCAAGTATCTAAAACTATCCACTTCCTCCAGTCTCCCTTCCTTAATACTCACTTCCAACCTGCTGCCACTTTCTTTCTTTGTAATTCTCATCACCTTATTTTTACCCACATTTATCTTCAATTTCCGTCTTTCACACACCTTCCCAAACTCTGTCACTAACTTCCTCAATCCCTCCTCTGATCCTGCTACAAGCGCAGTGTCGTCAGCAAACAACAACTGGCTTACTTCCCACTTTTCACCATTTTCTTTAACCATCTCTAATACCCTACCCACCACCCTTCCATTCACCTCTCGCACCACCCCATGCATGTATAAATTGAATAGCCAGGGCCACATAACACATCCCTGACGAAGTCCCACCCCTTTACCTCAAACCACTCACTATCTCCATTTCTAATCCTAACACAAGCCTAACTACTCTCCTAAAAACATTTGACCGCTCTTAACAGTTTTCCTCCTATCCCATATATCTACAGTACCTCCCACAATGCCTTCCTGTCTGCCCTGTCATAAGCCATTTCCAGATCCATAAAAGCCCCCAAAAAACATGCTTTCCTTTTCCTATACCTGTCTCACATATCTGTCTTACCACAAAAATCTGATCTACACAACCTCTACCTGTCCTAAAACCACTGTTCCTCACCAACTACTCCCTCTGTTCCTCTCTTAATCCTCTCAATCAAGACCCTCCCATAAGCCTTCCCAACTACACTTAACAAGCTGATCCCTCTGAAACTACTACACTCACACTTGTCCTCCTTTCCCTTGTAAAGTGGAACTATACAGGCACTCCTCCAGTCCTCCAGCACTCTGCCCTCTTTTAAACAAACATTAGATAACCTCACCAGCCAATCCACCATAACTGTACCTCTTTACTTCACACATACATACATACATACATACATATATATATATATATATATATATTTATATATATATATACATATATATATACATATACTGTATATGTATATATGTATATGTATATATATATATATATATATATATATATATATGTGTGTGTGTGTGTGTGTGTGTGTGTGTGTGTGTGTGTGTATTTACCTAGTTGTATTTTGCGGGAAGGGGAGCTATGCTCGTGTTGTCCCGCCATTGTATCTCGCAGTGTCTAGTTTGCTTTTAAACTCATGAATGGTTTTTGCGCATACTATTTCATTATCCAGTTTGTGTGTGTGTGTGTGTGTGCGCGTGTGTGTGTGTGTGCGTGCGTGCGTGCGTGTGTGTGTATGTACACATGCATATTCATACACACATATACCCCGGTATAAATCTAAATCTACAATCTATTAAAACAAAGTAGTAGCCTCTGTCTGTCTGTCTGATTGTTTCTTTGATCATGAACTCCTAGGTTTTTAGAGATAGACCCCCATAACCATATATATTCTGATACCCTATCACTCCATGTACTTGGATAACTATATTTCATTTAAAAATATATATATATTTGGTTAGGGTTAAAGGTTAAAGTTAGGTTTATGTAGTATCCCTTGAAGTCG
>NC_134812.1:23871879-23876879 GCF_046742065.1 Oratosquilla oratoria
TGAAATATGAAATGAGCAAATAGAGTAATAGATGAACAAGATCATATGAATTACATAAACAAGTAAGTATAGATATAGAAATAAGACAATATATATATATATGTATATATATATACATATGTATATATGTATATTTATGTTTATATATATACATATATGCATATATATATATATATATATATATATATATATATATATATGCATATATATGTTTTTTCTTATTGTCAAACAATTTCAGTAATGTGTAAGTTTACCCTATATGCGATAAAAGTTAAGAACATTTCAATTCATTATTAATTTACCACAAGTTCTTTACATATAATCCTTTACTATGGTAACGAACTTAATGTCCTTTGTATATTTGGTATGGTAAACACATACACACACACACACACACACACACACACACACACACACACACACACACACACACACACACACACACACACACACACACACACACACACACACACACACATATATATATATGTATGTATATATATATATATATATATATATATATATATATATATCAAATCAAGTAACGTAGGTGTCGTAACACACGAATAAAATCAAACTTAAACCCACTCTCGGAGAAAGATAAGCTGAGATACAGAGTAAACCCTCTTCAGCAGTTACAATTATAGGGTACATAGACAAAGTGTTATATACAGAGGAGGAAGTAACATTGGGGAATTCAGTAAGCCTCAGGTCACTTGCCCTGAGTGAGGTCGGACGTTACGTCCTGTGGAGATGAATTTGTCAACTGCCATACTAGTTATGACATCAGGTGGTCATTGACCTTTGGAAGTATTATAATTTGGAATCTTTTTTTTTATTAATGAGGACTTAATAATTTTTCTTTTGAAACTACAGTGTGAATTGTATACTGTAGCTGCATTCTTCCAATCTATTCTGTGATCTAAAAGGCTAGAATGGAGGAATACAGCTGAGTTTTCTTGGCCGAATTTTAAAAAAATTTTTAAGTTCTTTGGTCCTAGTGGGTAGATCACGTCCCGTTTGTCCCCAGTACACTTTATCACAATCGAGACATGGTATCTCATATACTCCAGATTTGTCCTTATTGGATGTTCTGTGATGGACATTTACTACTTTTTTAAAAATATTATTTGGGTAACTAAAAGTGATCCTAATTTGGTTCCTAGGTAATAATTTAGATGCGGCATGCATGGATTCGTTATAAGGGAGTTTAATATTTGATTTTTTCCAGACAAATTTTGTGTTGGAATTGGCTGTTCTAAAATAACTGGTTTTGGCTTTGCTGAGGGCTTTGGTCAGAAACCAGTCTGAGTAGCCTATTTTTAATAATTGAGTGCGTACTGATTCAATTTCTGAGTTGAGAAATTCCAGGCTGCAAATCCAAAGAGCTCTTAAATAAAGGCCCGAGGCAACACTACATTTTATATTATCTGGATGATTACTGAAAAAATGTAAATAACTGCCCATATGAGTAGGCTTCCTGTACACTGTAAAAGACAAATTATCTGGACATCTGATCACTAATAGACCAAGAAACGGCATTCTTCCTTCAATTTCCTATTCTACTTTAGATTTAATGTTATGTGCTAAATTGTTGAGACTATCAAGAAAAACATTGAAAGAGACCCATTTGTCACCCCAGATAGTGAAAACATCATCGACATATCTGAACCAGAACATGTCGGCTGGTTTGATACTTGGTAAAAGTGCGCACTCAAATTATTCCATGTATAGATTCGCCAACACCGGGGAAAGATTAGAACCCATGCTGCAACCGTACCTTTGCCTGAAAAAAAAAAAATATTTTTTTTTGAAGGAGAAAATATTGGAGGTGACACAAAGACGTGTTAAACTAATCAATTTTGAAACTGCAAGGGAAAGTATATCTTGAAACGGTTGCAACTTAGTTTCCAAAAAACTGAGAACATCTTCTGCATTTATGTTGGTGAATAGCGAAACCATATCGAGCCTAAGCAATTTACTGTGTTCTGGGATTTTTTGTTCCTTAATCTTATCTATGAAGTCCTCAGAATGTTTAATGTGAAAGTTGAAGAAACTTCCTACGAAAGGTGAAAGAATTCCCGTGAGCCATTTGGAGATCTTATTTGTGCAAGAGTTCCTGTTTAATATAATAGGTTCAAGGGGTATACATTTTGGTGTAGTTTAGGGAAACCATAGAAATTGGGTAGTTGAGGGCTGATAACCTTTAACTTATTGAATAGGTCGTCTCCTATTATTTTGCGGGCTTGCTTGTTAAATTCCGCTGCAGTGGACTTAAGGGGATTTTTAGTAAGTAATTCATAAGTATCCATTTCTGTTAACAAATCAAGGGCTTTGGCTTCATAATCACACTGATCAAGAAGTACTAATTTCCCCCCTTTATCTGCTCTAGAAATAATTATGTTGTTGTGGTTACTTAAACTCTCCACTGCTTGTTTAAGTCATTTAGGTAAACCACGGTCTTGTTTAAAACAATCTGCTATTCCCTGCAAGAGTACATCTTTAAGACAATGCAAATCTTTATCATAATCATTTGATGCAATAAATCTATCAAAACCAACTATGTAATCAAGAACATGGTTGTTATCAGGTTTTAATGCGAAGCCAACACCAAGACCTCATTTCTCATGCTCATTTTTAGTGAGTGTGACACTTGATAAATAAGTAAAATTTTCTGTTAGAGAAAACTTAGACCACACACTGTTGTTGCACAATCTAGTCAGTTTTTTGTTAAGGTTCTTCTTATGTTGGACACTGATGTGAAAGGCTTTTCCAAGTGCTAACTTTGAGAGGTGTTAGTGAATGTAAACATTTGGACTAACGAATTTAAGATTCCTGTTAGATTGTCTCACACGGTGGAAGGCTGAGTCACACTCCAAGGAAACAATCACATTCACAAACACCTCTCAGAGTTAGCACTTGGAAAAGCTTTTCACATCAGTGCCCAACACAAGAAGAACCTCAACAAAAAAATGACTAGATTGTGCAACAACAGTATGGTAGTTGACAAATTCATCTCCACAGGACGTAACGTCCGACCTCACTCAGGGCAACTGACCTGAGGCTTACTTAGTTCCCCAATGTTACTTCCTCCTCTGTATATAACCCCTTGTCTATGTACCCTATAATTGTAACTGCTGAAGAGGACCACAGTTAGTGGTCGAAATATACGGTTTACTCTGTATCTCAGCTTATCTTTCTCCGAGAGTGGGTTTAAATTTTATTTTACTCTTGTGTTACGACATCTACGTTACTTGATTTGATATATATATATATATATATATATATATATATATGCATATATATATATATATACGTGTATACATATATATATATATATATATATATATGTGTGTGTGTGTGTGTGTGTGTGTGTGTGTGTGTGTGTGTGTGTGTGTGTGTGTGTGTGTGTGTTTACCAAATACACGAAGAACATAAAGTTCGTTACCATAGTAAAGAATATATGTAAGGAACTTATGGTAAATTATTAATGAATTGAAATGTTCATAACTTTTTATCGCATAGAGGGTAAACTTACACATTACTACAATTGTTTGACAATAAGAAAAAACATATATATGCATATGTATATGTATATATATATATATATATATATATATGCATATATGTATATATATCAATACATATATATATATACGGTATATATATATATATTATATATTTAATTTTTGAAAAACACACCATTCAATCATTTTCTTACCCACTAGGGAGTCCAGTTTTCTTATTTCTATATATATACTTGTTCATGTAATTCATACGATCTTGTTCATCTATTACTCTATTTGCTCATTTCATATTCATATGTGTTGGATTTTTTTAATTTTATTTTATTTTATTTTTCTTTATATATTTTTCAACCAAAGGCCCACATCCACAAGGGAACTAGCACATGAGAAAAAATTGACTGGCCGTACCGGTTGACTTTTACGTTTTTTTTTTTTTTTTTTTTTTTTTTTTTTTTTTTTTTTTTTTTTTTTTTTTTTTTTTTTTTTTTTTTAGACAAACCGCGGGCTTCGCCCTCCCTGGCTTCCAGGAGGGAAATAGCTGTCGATCACGAGTCCAACATGTGATCCAAAGACCAAGTGAATACACACACATTTTTGCGAATTTTTCTTCCAACTTTTCCTTGATGATGTATTTGTTTCTTCATTTTGCCTGGTTGAACGTTTTGAAGGTCTTCTGTAGATAATACATTTGATATGTTTTGTGGTCGGGTTTTCCGCCCGATTTCACAGTTTTTATACCCGACGAAATAATGTTTCGAGAAATTTTAAGAAACGCTGTCTTCAATTTCTCCGTCAAAAAGTTCAAAATTGCCAAACATTTCGTCGGAATACTCAAAATCTTGAACTTCTCGTAGCATCTCGTTGAATTTAAGCACTTTTCGTTGGAATTCTCGAACAGATGCGTTGGCACGGAAGGTTTTAACGTCTCTGTACAGATCCGGGAAAGCTTTTGTTTGTTTGTTACGTAACTGGGCATGCAGGTTCTTGTCATTCTGCAGCTCTGTTTTTTTATTTTTTCCGGTTAACCGTAATCCATTTCCAAAAGTGGCGAAGACGCCTTTTCTTGTTAGCGTCGGGTTCCCTGGCGGGCATGGTGCCTAAGATACAAAAAAACGACCACTATCTTAAACAACGTGACGTGGCCCAAAAACGCCGGACCCCTTTCCGTTTTCGCTCAAGCTCACTATGGTTTTGTGAAAATGACAATTTGAGAAAACTCCGCGCTTTATAGTAAGTAGACAAGAGTGTCATTGGTAAAGAACCATTGAAGAGTTGAATTACCTTCAATATCAAGTATTAGGCTGCCTCCCTTGTATGAGGGAAAAAGCCTTTGGTATATGTATCAAGTATTTCCTGTTACAAATCTGCATCATTAAAGTCCTCTGCATTCCCAAGGAAAGGGTTTTCAAAGATAGGCTCTGTTGTCTTCCACGGAGATCTTGAAAGTGTTTCTTAAACTTTATTTTCAAGTCT
>NC_134812.1:23879379-23881879 GCF_046742065.1 Oratosquilla oratoria
ACGAGAATATGTTCCAGGGATTTAAAGAGGGTGGGGGGGACACAACCCCCCCCCCCCGACTGATAAGACTAGAGGAGAGAGTTGATAAGGTGATCGAGGACTTGGAGCGTAAGTTAGGTAACGTAGACTCCATTTTCCAAAGAATTGAAAGGTTGGAACAACTAGAGAAGGCTAACAGAAACTTAACTGAAGAAATAGAGGACCTAAAAAGACAGTTAGGAAATGTAAAGGAGGAGAATGAGAAATTGAAGAAGAATAGTAATGAAAACAGAGAGAAAATAGCTACAGAAGCTAAAAATTGGAGAATAACTCAAGAAGGGAATAAGGTTTCATTCACTGACATAGTCAAACAGCAATTGAAAGAACATAATGAAGACTCAGTTATTAAAGTGATGAGACAGAAGGAGAATATAGTAAGAGAATTAGCTGACAAAAAGAAATGTATAATTATATTAGGAATGGAAGAGAAACATAACCCAGATAGAACCGCAAGAATCAAGGAGGAAAATGAAAGAGTAAGCAGTTTATTAAAATTAGTCCAGGAAGATGAACCAGAAATTATAAAGGAAATTGAGGAAAAATTCAGACTCGGAAAATATAGTACAGATAAGACCAGACCAATTAAGATTAAATTCAGGTCACAAACAACAGCAGAGAAAATTCTATCCAAGACAGGGAAACTAGCAACAAATGATCAATATAAAAAGGTATGGATAAAAAGAGAAATGAATAAGGAGGAAAGAGAGGCAGAAAAGCAGAAAAGAATTGAAGCTAAGGCAAAAAACGAGGAAAGAACGGAGGCAGAGAAAGAGAGATTCTATTGGAGAGTAGTGAACATGAAAATAAAGCAGTTCGACATACTAAAGAAAAACATAAGGGAAACAGAGAATACAATGGAAGTGGCAGAAAACTAAGAGTGTCTTACACAAATATAGATGGATTGATAACAGGATTGAATGAACTGAATGATTATTTGAAAGAAAAAGAACCGGACATAATGGGAATTGTAGAAACAAAATTAAAAGGCCCACTACCACCCAACAGTGTAGGACATGATACATACAATTATTGGATTAGAAACAGAGAGAAAAAACAAGGGGGTGGAGTTATGTTCCTGACTAAGAAGGATATAAACGTGAAAGGTGTCATATATGGAAAGAATACAGTAGAGATGATTATGATAGAAGTGGAAGACCGAGATAAGAAGAGCAGAAAATTTGTGATCAATTATGTGCCTCCGAAAACAGCCTCATGGGAGGAGAGTGAACATAAAAGTATGTTAGAGGACACAAAGATAGCATTAACTAAAATAATGGAAGACGGAGGAAGAATAGTTATGATGGGCGACTTTAATTGCAAAGAAATCTGCTGGGAAGAAATGACAGTAAAGAGTGGTGATGACTCATGGGGAAATGCTCTACTTGAGATGATTACTGACCATTCAATGACACAATGGATACAAGAGAACACTAGGTATAGAAATGAAGAAGAACCATCGAGGCTAGACTTAATAATTACATCTGAACCTAGAATAGTGGACAAGATTGAATATAAAACACCAATAGGTAAAAGTGACCACATATTGATTGAACTGGAACTTAATGAAGAAAAATATATGAAAAGAAATGAACAATATAGAAAAGGAAGAATGATGTATGAAAAAACAAACTTTGATAAAATAAGAGAATTCTTCCAACAAGAAAACTGGGAAGAAATATACAAAGAAGAAACAACAGTGGAAGAGAAATGGAATATTTTGACAAAAATTTACAAAAAAGGAGTGGAAAAGTATGTCCCAAGACAAAAACAAGAAAAAGAATATGTAAAATGCTGGTACAACAAAAGTTGTAGGGAGTTAAAGGACAAAAGAGACAAAGCCTGGAACAGATGGAAAAAAGACGGAAGACCTGAAAAATGGAAAATATATACTGGTTATAGAAATGAATATGTACAAAAGTGCAGAGAGGAAAAAAGAAAATATGAAAAAGATGTTATAGAAAAGTGTAAAGATCAACCAAAACTATTCTACAGATTTGTAAACAATAAACTGAAAAACAAACAAGACTTAGAGAAATTAAGACAAGGAGGAGTTGAATACACTGAGGAAATGGAAATGGCAGAAATTATGAACAAACACATTTTAAATCAGTGTTTACAAGGGAAAATATACAACCTGAAGAGATTGAGTGGAAGGAAAAAGTCCCCCCTATGGAAGAAATAGAAGTAACAAAGAATGAAATATTGACACACTTGGGTAATTTTGATGTCAGAAAATCGCATGGGCCAGATGAAATAGCAAACTGGATTCTGAAAGAATGCAGGAATGAACTGGCAGACAAAATACATAGCATAATAAGCAGTTCCTTAAAAGAAGGAAAAGTTCCAGAAGATTGGAAAAAAGCAAATATAGTACCTATATATAAAGGAGGAAATAAAGAAGAACCTACCAACTATAGACCAGTCTCTCTAACAAGTACAATAGCAAAAATATGTGAAAGAA
>NC_134812.1:23889379-23891879 GCF_046742065.1 Oratosquilla oratoria
ACACTCTCGATGTACTCATCGGCAGCCCGTTTTGAAATATTTCTTATGTTCTCCTTTAATTCTTCTTTTGTTTCTTCTTTCTTCTTCTTTGATTCTTCTTTTTCTTGCCAAGTCCTTTCCCAAAACTTAAGGGGGACCAACACATTTGATTCCGATTCGTCAACGGCATAGTCGTAATCAGGCAGTATCATTACCAAGGATTTGCCCGCTAAGTTACGTGAATATATATTTGTCATAGCATCAGTGTACAGTACACAATCGTAACATTTTGTTGAACCCCAATATTTTCCTATGGATTTTTTTTAATTGTGGCTGTTACTGAGTTTTTTTCTGAGTGAGGCGTAAAGATGGGGAAACTCATTATTGTGCTCCCTGCCCTTCGCTTGCGGCCAGTCAATCGTCTCCATTGCCGTGACGTCAGTGTTCTCGTCCAATCAGCCGTCTCTGTTGCCGTGACGTCACCACTCTCGGGCAATCAGCCGTCTCCGTTGCCGTGACGTCACCACTCTCGGCCAATCAGCCGTCTCCGTTGCCGTGACGTCACCACTCTCTCAGCCAATCAGATTCCTTACACAATAGGACACTTTTGCAGGATTTCGGAAGGTGGTCATAAAGACGCCAGGAAATTTTCAAAACCGGAAAACTTTATTTTTTTATATACACAAGAGTGTGATTGGTAAAGAACCATTGAAGAGTTGAATTACCCTCAATATCAGGTATTAGGCTGCCTTCCTTGTAGGAGGGAAAAAGCCTTTGGTATATGTATCAAGTATTTCCAGTTACAAATCTGCATCATTAAAGTCCTCTGCATTCCCAAGGAAAGGGTTTTCAAAGATAGGCTCTGTTGTCTTCCACGGAGATCTCGAAAGTGTTTCTCAAAGTTTATTTTCAAGTCTTCACAATGTTTGACATATCTGCTGTAGTCAGGGGGTGTCACAGTTTCACTAAGGATTGTCTTCATTGATTTAAATTGCAAAAGGATGACCTTTCTGTGCCAAAATGACCCAGTCTGCCTTTTCATTTCGTACACATTTCTTAATGAGAACTACACACACATTTGTTTTACCCATCATTGCTGGCGTATATTGTGTATATCGATGAATTGAGCGTGTCGATGAGTTGTGTATATCGATGAATTGAGCGTGTCGATGAATTGTTGTTGTCGATGAATTGTTGTCGGTGAATTCACCGGATACACACACACACACACACACACACACACACACACACACACACACACACACACACACACACACACACACACACACACACACACACACACACACACACACACACACACACACATACACACACACACACACACATATATATATATATATATATGTATGTATATATACATATCTATATATACATATATATGTATATATATATGTATATATACACACATATATGTATATATATATATATACAAACACACACCCACACCCACATACACACACACACACACACACACACACACACACACACACACACACACACACACATACACAGACTTGCGACCTTTGAGGACTTGTTACCTTGGAGGACTTGTTACCTTGGAGGACTTGTTACCTTGGAGGACTTGTTACCTTGGAGGACCTGTTACTATGGAGGACTTGTTACCTTGGAGGACTTGTTACCTTGGAGGACTTATTACCTTGGAGGACTTATTACCTTGGAGGACTTATTACCTTGGAGGATTTATAACCTCGTAGGACTTGCAACTTCAGAGGACTTGCACCCTCGTAGGACTTACGACCTCGGAGGACTTGCAGCCTCGAAGGGCTTACAACTTCGGAGGACCTGCACCCTCGGAGGACTGGCACCCTCGGAGGACTGGCATCCTTGGAGGACTTGCACCCTCGGAGGACTTGCACCCTCGGAGGACTTGCACCCTCGGAGGACTTGCACCCTCGGAAGATTTGCACCCTGGGAGGACTTGCACCCTCGGAGGACTTGCACCCTCGGAGAACTTGCACCCTCGTAGAACTTACAGCTTAGGATGGCTTACTGTCTCGGAGAACTTACGACCTCGGAGGACTTACAGATCCCCCTCTCCAAGACATGTAACATTTTTAAAATGTGTCACCATTGAAATGGTTTCATTTCTATCATTTGTAGATACCACCGTTAGTAACCATGTAATGAACGGTGAAAGAATTGTTTACCTTTATGAGATGTGATAATTTTGTCGATAGGGATGACGGGTGTTAAGGCACATGGAACTGCCTAGTGTAGTCCTCATGGTCTTCAACAGTATCCTACATTCTTATGTTCTTCTGTTTTTATTTGACGGTTTCCCTTGTCCGTTTTCTTTACTCCCTCTTACGCCATGGGTGCCTTGCTTGGCCTGCGGCGCTTCCTCGCTTCGCTCGCTCTAGGACCTCCGGTCTCCTTTATTTTCATTTTTTTCCATGGGACACTCTCGATGTACTCATCGGCAGTCCGTTTTGAAGTATTTCTTATGTTCTCCTTTAATTCTTCTTTTTTTTTCTTTCTC
>NC_134812.1:23896879-23916879 GCF_046742065.1 Oratosquilla oratoria
TTTTTTTTTTTTTTTTTTTTATAAGGGAGGTTACGTTTCTTGATATTGGTTAATGTGCCATATGAATTCTAATGCTAGTGTGTTGTGTAAGTATTACACACGTATCCTGTGGATGCGTGTGTTTAAGCGAGGCAATGTGCCTTGAGTGATATCTTAATATTAGTTAGACGTTACAATTTATATACGTAACCTTCCTTTTTTTTTTTTTTTTTTTTTTTTTTTTTTTGTTTTTTTTTAGCTAGGGGCCATGTCTAAGGCGGAAGGGCTGGATTTTAGCCTAATATAGTTTTTAATCTGGGCCAGTTTTTGTGATCTTTTGTTTTGTTAGTTGATTGAGGAGGTGTGGGTATTAAGTCATGTTCTAATATGTTGTTCCATGCTTTGCTGCTAAGTCTAATTAGTCTGGAGTGTATTGTTTCTATGTTTACTGTTTTGTGGAGTTGTTCTTGTGTTTCTAGGTATGGTGGTTTATGTTTTAGAATGTTTCTTATTGTTTTGTTTTGTAAGGTTTGCATGTGTTTGAGGTCTGTGTGTGTACTGGTAACTGTGATTATTGGGGGGTATTCAAGTTGTGGTCGTGCTAGTGTTTTGTAAAGTTTTATTTGTGTTTTTGTTTTTAGTCCTCTGAAGCGTCTTAGTCTGTTAAGTGTGTTTTTTGTGGTATGTATTCTGTTTTTGATGTGGTGTTTTATTCCTTGTGAGTTGATGGTGAGGCCTAGGATATGTGCTTGTCTATTGTATGGTATTATGTTGTTGTTTATTTTTATTGGTGCTGGATTGCGTGGTGAGATGGCTAGTAATTGGAATTTGTTTGTGTTTGTGGATAGTTTCCATTGTTTTTCGTATGTGTTGATTTTGTTAATTTCATGTTCTGTCTTTCTGGCAAGCATGTGTTTTCCTGTAGTGTTAGGGTATGTGATTATTTGTGTGACGTCGTCTGCGTATTGTATAGTGTAGCTTCCGTGTGAGGGTGGTGGTATGTCTGATGTGTATAGGTTAAACAGTGTTGGGGAGAGAACGCTTCCTTGTGGAACTCCGCTATGGAGAGGGAAGGCTGGTCCTATGTAATGGTTTATTTTGATTTTTGCTGTTCTGTTGTCTAGGAAGCTACACAGTGTTTTTGTGATGGTGTCTGGAAGGTGTGTTTGGAGTATTTTGTATTTAAGGCCTTCGTGCCAAACTTTGTCGAAGGCCTTGGATATGTCACGTGATATTATGGTGCATGCATGTTTGTGTCTTTGTGTGTCTGCGATTGTTTCATATAAGATGGCTAGTGCTGTGTGTGTTCCTTTGCCAGGTGTGAATCCATGTTGGTTAGGGTTGAGCATGTCGTGTTCGTGTAAGTGTGCCATGAGTCTGTTTGTGATTAGTCTTTCGTATATTTTTCCGGGTGTTTCTAGGAGTGATATGGGTCTGTAGTTTTGTATTTGTGTAGTGTTTTTATTTTGTTTCGGTATGAATGTGATGATTGAGTTTTTGAATTTTTGTGGGAAGTATCCTAAGCTAAGTGTTTCGTTGTATATGTCTGTGAGTAGTTGTATTGTTATGTTTGGTAGGTGTGCGAGTATTTGTTTCGTTATGCCTGATTGTCCTGGAGCTTTGTTTTTGGTGTGTTTGATTATGTTTTTAACGTCTTCTAGTTGTATGGGTTGTTCGATGTAGTTGTCAGTGTCTAGTCTGTCTAAGTCCATGTTTGCGTAAGGTTGTGTTTGGTGGTAATGTTGTGTTATGTGTGTGAGAATTTTGGTTTCGTGGTTTGTGTCAAATTGTGTGTTTTCTTCTGGTGTGATTTGGAAAATGTTTTGCCATACCTGTCTGAAAGCGTTTTCTTTGTCTTTGGCGTCGTGTAGTTTGTCGTTATTATATGTTATATATGGTGAAGTGTTTGTTTGTGATCCTTGTAGTTTTTTTAATTGTGTTCCAGAAGTCTTGTGGTTTTTTGGGGTTGAATCTAATGTTTGATATGAGTTTGTTCCATGTCTCTTCGTAGTTTGTTTTGTGTTCCTCTAGTATTTGTGTTTGTAATCGTTTAATTGTTTGTGTTGTGTGTGGAGTCCAGTTGTTTTCTATTACAGCTTTATTTTTTATGTTGTTTGCCTTCCATAGTAATTGTTTTAATGTTTTAGATGTTTTGGGGGTGGGTAGTTGTTTGTGGTGTGTTATAGGTATACTCTGTGTGATTGCGTTGTGTATTAATTTATACCAGTTATCTATTTTGTCGTCTATGTATTTTGTGTCTTTTAATTGTGTGTTTGTGTTGATTTGTGTTTCTGTGTGATTGTATTCTTCTGTTGTTGTTTCTAGTAATGTTTTAAATTTCTTCCAGTCAGCTTCTTTGTATAGTAGTCTAGGTGGTGTGGGAATAGTGATTGCTGTGGTGGAAAGTGTGAAATGTAGTGGTATGTGGTCTGATGAGGTTATGTCGCCTGGGTGTATTCTGTAGGTGAGGTGGTGGTGTCGGTTGGTAAATATCATGTCTGGGTTGCCTGTTCCGTTGTGTGTAATGCATGTTGGGAAGTCTGGACCGAGGAAGGTGAGGTGGTTCTGTGTTATGAGTTGGTGTATGTTTTTTCCTACTTGATTATTGTATGTGTGTTTTAGTGTTTTATGTTTTGCGTTAAAGTCTCCTATAATGTATGTTGGTTGTGGTTTCTGTGTGATTTTTAGTATGTCTTGTGTTGGTAGGTATGGTCATCGTGGAGGGAGGTATGTTGTGGCTATGATTATGGGTCCTTTGTTTGTGTGTATTTCGATGGCTAACATGTCTTCGTCAAAGTCGTCTATTAGTTTGTATTTTATGTTTCGTTTTATGGCTATTGCTATTCCTGCGTTGTCTTCGTTGTAAGTGTTTTGTGTGTGTGTGTTGTAGTTAAATAATTTGACTGTGTGTTTACCTATTGAGTTGAGTAATATTATATCTGGTGTTTGTGTTAAGTAGTGATTGCTTAGTTGGTTTCTTCTGTGGTATGACCAGTATTGTACGTTATGTTGTATTATGTGTATTGTGTCCATGTGTGTTTGAGTTATTGGCAGTTGACTGTCCAGTGAGCTGTGTCTGTTGGTTTGTGTGTATGGAAGTCGAAGTAACCTTGTTGTGTCCTTGTGTATTTGGTCTCAGTCAGTCGTTGTATGGGGGCTTTGGTTAAGTCAATCAGTTTTTGTCTGATCATTGTGTCTACAGTTTCCTCTGGCATTTCTTTAGTGTATATGTATTTGACCTCGTTGTTTTGTAGGAGTGTGTGTACGTTTTGGTGTATTTCTTCGTTTGTCATATCTATTGTGTTGGGTGCAATGATCTGTATTGTTTCTGTGTTTTGTTCTGTTTTCTTTGCCTTTGTAGGTTGTTCATTTTCTGATGTGGTGTGTGGCCTTTTATTTCTATGTTCCTCCGTTTCCATTTCTTCTGTTTGTGGTTGAGTGTGTGTTGTGTTGTTGATCATGTTCAGTACAGCTGTGGGTTTTATGACTGAGGGTGGGATTATGATTGTGGGGAGTCCGTTGGCTTTGTAGTATTCGTCTATTGTCTGTTGGAATGTTCCAGGTGTAGCTGCTTCATTTATGTTAGCGTGTATGATTGCTGTGTTGATTACTGTTAGGTGTTTGAGGTTTATGGGGTTGGGTGTGGGTGCTGGTGAAGATTGTGTAGGAATGCTTGCTGTTATGTTTGCATATGTAGTGTTAGAGTGTGTGTGTGTGTTCTGCTGCTTGTTATCTTGAATTTTCTTCTTGATCAGGTCTTTGCGGATCTGGCATCTAGCTGCGTATGTGGGGTGGTTGAGGCCACAGGCGATACATTTCTTAATAGCGTTGTGGCAGTTATTGATCCTATGTTCTGTGGAGCAGCAGAAGGAGCAGATGGTGTATGTAGTTGGTTGTGGACAGTGCTTAAGTGTATGGTCATAAGCGTAGCAGCGTGTACATTGTGGGAGGTGTATGTATTGTTCCTGGCTCAGTGTATATGGGGGGAATGACTGGCTGAATATAAGTATGCCTTTGGCTAGGCTCTTTGTCACCATGGTTGTGTTCTCCAGTTTAACCTTCAGGATAGATTTTGTGTTAGGCATCTTGATAACACTGGTTACTCGAAGATATGGGTTCAGCCGTTCTAGTTCTTGTTTTATTGTTTCCGGGTCTTCTAGATATATATGCTCATCAACTTGTTTGATGACTAAGGTTCTCTTTGCATTCAACTCGGGGGGGGTCAATGATTTCAAGGCCTTCTTTGGCAAATTCATTCTTCGTCGTTTTCTTCGTGAGCTCTTCTATTATCTTGTCTTCTGCAATTGCGGTATGTTGAGTGCCATTGGTAAATAGCTTTTGGATGGCTATTTCCAGTTTGGCCAAGAGTTTCCAAATGGTGGTCCGTTTCGGTTGACCGGCCGTGGGCCGGCTCTCGCGTATGTTTATCCTGCCCATAGCGCCAAGGCGCTAAGGGCTTTTAAGATTGTGTGTGTGTTAGTTTGTGTGTGTATGTTATGTTTGTGTATGAAAAAGAAGGAAAAATTTGGGGAATTGTGTTGGAGGGGGAGGGGGGTCTCAGGGGTACGGTCTATGCTCTCGCGTGAGAAAGTGGCCTAACGGTGGTTTAAGGGAAAGTGCCGCGTCGGCTGGTACCCGCGTGTCTATTGGCAGAGTTTAGGAATATATCGGTCGCCGGGGATCGTTAACCTATGCTGGGTCCGCTAGGTGCGGGAAGGCCCAGGAGGGAGTTCCCTCCCCACCCAGTCGACTGCACAAGTTTTAAGACCAGCAAGGGCAATGTGCAGTCGAAAGGGGGGTTATGGGGGCATAAATACCGTCAGAGCGAGAGAGCGAGAGAATGCCCTTGGCTCGGGTAACGGTGTACGAAATTACTGTCGATATTATCGTCTACGGAGCAAGCTTGCGCACGTCAGTTTACGGTGGTGTCTCGGTAATCTCTCTATAATAATGTATCATTGTTAAGAAGGTTGCTAAGCGGGAGGCTTTTTATACTCGGTCGAACGGTTCTTCTTAAGGTAGTGGAGGTTCTACCAATGTAGGTGTTGGAGCCGTCACAGCGACCAAACCTCACTAGAGCTTTGGTTATGAAAAACAACACTGCTCCTAAGACCCCTTTCGAGGCCTCTACCAACGTAATCTATGAATTCACGTGTCAGGAGAGTCGCTGTGACGGCTCCAACACCTACATTGGTAGAACCTCCACTACCTTAAGAAGACGCCTCCTATACCACCGTAACCAAGGTTCCATCTTTCAGCATTACATTGATCATCACGACAAAA
The DNA here is from genome assembly GCF_046742065.1 of Oratosquilla oratoria. Lineage (NCBI taxonomy): Eukaryota > Metazoa > Arthropoda > Malacostraca > Stomatopoda > Squillidae > Oratosquilla > Oratosquilla oratoria. The sequence goes on from NC_134812.1 coordinate 23,902,142, forward strand.
AACCACCACTTCAGAAACTAATTGACTCTACGACCATTCTTCACAGAGAGTCCAACCACAGGCGTATGCAAATTGCAGAAGCCGTAGCCATCACTTCCCGTCACCCTACCATTAATGTACAACTTGCTTCTGATTTTATTCTCCCTTCAGCTCGCCCTCTGAAACCGCTCCCTCTTCAACCTACACAAGACCTTCCATCAAGCCGCCAAGATCTCCAGCCAAAAACCAGAGCCTCCTCCAGATCACGAGAGAATCACCGCAGCCAATCGGAAGCCAGCATTCTGCCCGGGGTAAGCACAAGATCACGGGAGAACCCCCGCAGCCAATCACAAGCTAGCATTCTGCCCGGGCCTAGCCGCTTGAGCCGCGTAGCAGACAGAGGTCACCCCCGCCGCCCGAGATCAGGCGAAACGTCCTATGAGCCATTCAGAGCCCGGCATTCCACCCGCTCTGGGTCGACTGAACCATTCGACCGAGTATAAAAAGCCTCCCGCTTAGCAACCTTCTTAACTCGCTTATGGCTGATGAGAGATTACCGAGACACCACCGTAAACTGACGTGCGCAAGCTTGCTCCGTAGACGATAATATCGACAGTAATTTCGTACACCGTTACCCGAGCCAAGGGCATTCTCTCGCTCTCTCGCTCTGACGGTATTTATGCCCTCATAACCCCCCTTTCGACTGCACATTGCCCTTGCTGGTCTTAAAACTTGTGCAGTCGACTGGTGGGGGAGGGAACTCCCTCCTGGGCCTTCCCGCACCTAGCGGACCCAGCATAGGTTAACGATCCCCGGCGACCGATATATTCCTAAACTCTGCCAATAGACACGCGGGTACCAGCCGACGCGGCACTTTCCCTTAAACCACCGTTAGGCCACTTTCTCACGCGAGAGCATAGACCGTACCCCTGAGACCCCCCTCCCCCTCCAACACAATTCCCCAAATTTTTCCTTCTTTTTCATACACAAACATAACATACACACACAAACTAACACACACACAATCTTAAAAGCCCTTAGCGCCTTGGCGCTATGGGCAGGATAAACATACGCGAGAGCCGGCCCACGGCCGGTCAACCGAAACGGACCACCATTTGGAAACTCTTGGCCAAACTGGAAATAGCCATCCAAAAGCTATTTACCAATGGCACTCAACATACCGCAATTGCAGAAGACAAGATAATAGAAGAGCTCACGAAGAAAACGACGAAGAATGAATTTGCCAAAGAAGGCCTTGAAATCATTGACCCCCCCCGAGTTGAATGCAAAGAGAACCTTAGTCATCAAACAAGTTGATGAGCATATATATCTAGAAGACCCGGAAACAATAAAACAAGAACTAGAACGGCTGAACCCATATCTTCGAGTAACCAGTGTTATCAAGATGCCTAACACAAAATCTATCCTGAAGGTTAAACTGGAGAACACAACCATGGTGACAAAGAGCCTAGCCAAAGGCATACTTATATTCAGCCAGTCATTCCCCCCATATACACTGAGCCAGGAACAATACATACACCTCCCACAATGTACACGCTGCTACGCTTATGACCATACACTTAAACACTGTCCACAACCAACTACATACACCATCTGCTCCTTCTGCTGCTCCACAGAACATAGGATCAATAACTGCCACAACGCTATGAAGAAATGTATCGCCTGTGGCCTCAACCACCCCACATACGCAGCTAGATGCCAGATCCGCAAAGACCTGATCAAGAAGAAAATTCAAGATAACAAGCAGCAGAACACACACACACACTCTAACACTACATATGCAAACATAACAGCAAGCATTCCTACACAATCTTCACCAGCACCCACACCCAACCCCATAAACCTCAAACACCTAACAGTAATCAACACAGCAATCATACACGCTAACATAAATGAAGCAGCTACACCTGGAACATTCCAACAGACAATAGACGAATACTACAAAGCCAACGGACTCCCCACAATCATAATCCCACCCTCAGTCATAAAACCCACAGCTGTACTGAACATGATCAACAACACAACACACACTCAACCACAAACAGAAGAAATGGAAACAGAGGAACATAGAAATAAAAGGCCACACACCACATCAGAAAATGAACAACCTACAAAGGCAAAGAAAACAGAACAAAACACAGAAACAATACAGATCATTGCACCCAACACAATAGATATGACAAACGAAGAAATACACCAAAACGTACACACACTCCTACAAAACAACGAGGTCAAATACATATACACTAAAGAAATGCCAGAGGAAACTGTAGACACAATGATCAGACAAAAACTGATTGACTTAACCAAAGCCCCCATACAACGACTGACTGAGACCAAATACACAAGGACACAACAAGGTTACTTCGACTTCCATACACACAAACCAACAGACACAGCTCACTGGACAGTCAACTGCCAATAACTCAAACACACATGGACACAATACACATAATACAACATAACGTACAATACTGGTCATACCACAGAAGAAACCAACTAAGCAATCACTACTTAACACAAACACCAGATATAATATTACTCAACTCAATAGGTAAACACACAGTCAAATTATTTAACTACAACACACACACACAAAACACTTACAACGAAGACAACGCAGGAATAGCAATAGCCATAAAACGAAACATAAAATACAAACTAATAGACGACTTTGACGAAGACATGTTAGCCATCGAAATACACACAAACAAAGGACCCATAATCATAGCCACAACATACCTCCCACCACGAAGACCATACCTACCAACACAAGACATACTAAAAATCACACAGAAACCACAACCAACATACATTATAGGAGACTTTAACGCAAAACATAAAACACTAAAACACACATACAATAATCAAGTAGGAAAAAACATACACCAACTCATAACACAGAACCACCTCACCTTCCTCGGTCCAGACTTCCCAACATGCATTACACACAACGGAACAGGCAACCCAGACATGATATTCACCAACCGACACCACCACCTCACCTACAGAATACACCCAGGCGACATAACCTCATCAGACCACATACCACTACATTTCACACTTTCCACCACAGCAATCACTATTCCCACACACCACCTAGACTACTATACAAAGAAGCTGACTGGAAGAAATTTAAAACATTACTAGAAACAACAACAGAAGAATACAATCACACAGAAACACAAATCAACACAAAACACAATTAAAAGACACAAAATACATAGACGACAAAATAGATAACTGGTATAAATTAATACACAACGCAATCACACAGAGTATACCTATAACACACCACAAACAACTACCCACCCCCAAAACATCTAAAACATTAAAAACAATTACTATGGAAGGCAAACAACATAAAAAATAAAGCTGTAATAGAAAACAACTGGGACTCCACACACAACACAAACAATTAAACGATTACAAACACAAATACTAGAGGAACACAAAACAAACTACGAAGAGACATGGAACAAACTCATATCAAACATTAGATTCAACCCCAAAAAACCACAAGACTTCTGGAACACAATTAAAAAACTACAAGGATCACAAACAAACACTTCACCATATATAACATATAATAACGACAAACTACACGACGCCAAAGACAAAGAAAACGCTTTCAGACAGGTATGGCAAAACATTTTCCAAATCACACCAGAAGAAAACACACAATTTGACACAAACCACGAAACCAAAATTCTCACACACATAACACAACATTACCACCAAACACAACCTTACGCAAACATGGACTTAGACAGACTAGACACTGACAACTACATCGAACAACCCATACAACTAGAAGACGTTAAAAACATAATCAAACACACCAAAAACAAAGCTCCAGGACAATCAGGCATAACGAAACAAATACTCGCACACCTACCAAACATAACAATACAACTACTCACAGACATATACAACGAAACACTTAGCTTAGGATACTTCCCACAAAAATTCAAAAACTCAATCATCACATTCATACCGAAACAAAATAAAAACACTACACAAATACAAAACTACAGACCCATATCACTCCTAGAAACACCCGGAAAAATATACGAAAGACTAATCACAAACAGACTCATGGCACACTTACACGAACACGACATGCTCAACCCTAACCAACATGGATTCACACCTGGCAAAGGAACACACACAGCACTAGCCATCTTATATGAAACAATCGCAGACACACAAAGACACAAACATGCATGCACCATAATATCACGTGACATATCCAAGGCCTTCGACAAAGTTTGGCACGAAGGCCTTAAATACAAAATACTCCAAACACACCTTCCAGACACCATCACAAAAACACTGTGTAGCTTCCTAGACAAACAGAACAGCAAAAATCAAAATAAACCATTACATAGGACCAGCCTTCCCTCTCCATAGCGGAGTTCCACAAGGAAGCGTTCTCTCCCCAACACTGTTTAACCTATACACATCAGACATACCACCACCCTCACACGGAAGCTACACTATACAATACGCAGACGACGTCACACAAATAATCACATACCCTAACACTACAGGAAAACACATGCTTGCCAGAAAGACAGAACATGAAATTAACAAAATCAACACATACGAAAAACAATGGAAACTATCCACAAACACAAACAAATTCCAATTACTAGCCATCTCACCACGCAATCCAGCACCAATAAAAATAAACAACAACATAATACCATACAATAGACAAGCACATATCCTAGGCCTCACCATCAACTCACAAGGAATAAAACACCACATCAAAAACAGAATACATACCACAAAAAAACACACTTAACAGACTAAGACGCTTCAGAGGACTAAAAACAAAAACACAAATAAAACTTTACAAAACACTAGCACGACCACAACTTGAATACCCCCCAATAATCACAGTTACCAGTACACACACAGACCTCAAACACATGCAAACCTTACAAAACAAAACAATAAGAAACATTCTAAAACATAAACCACCATACCTAGAAACACAAGAACAACTCCACAAAACAGTAAACATAGAAACAATACACTCCAGACTAATTAGACTTAGCAGCAAAGCATGGAACAACATATTAGAACATGACTTAATACCCACACCTCCTCAATCAACTAACAAAACAAAAGATCACAAAAACTGGCCCAGATTAAAAACTATATTAGGCTAAAATCCAGCCCTTCCGCCTCAGACATGGCCCCTAGAAAAAAAAAAACAAAAAAAAAAAAAAAAAAAAAAAAAAAGGAAGGTTACGTATATAAATTGTAACGTCTAACTAATATTAAGATATCACTCAAGGCACATTGCCTCGCTTAAACACACGCATCCACAGGATACGTGTGTAATACTTACACAACACACTAGCATTAGAATTCATATGGCACATTAACCAATATCAAGAAACGTAACCTCCCTTATAAAAAAAAAAAAAAAAAAAAAAAAACAATAAATATATATATATATATATGTATACTTCAACCGGGAGCAGGTATGACACAACTTAATCGTAACTACAACTTTAATTAAATGAATACCTAACTATTACTATTACTTAACTAATATTCACGGCACAAAGCCTATAGAGAATCACACCTGCTCCCAACTCTTATAAACTCTTATGAATATTATCATTATTATGTGCACAATGAAGGAAAGACTCATATTAATCACTGAAATAACATCAAATGATAAGAACACTATTTAAACTCTAAGTCAAAACTAAATGTACAACAGAAATGAGTCCCTCCTTCATATCAAATTATATGATTAGCTAGATAGGGAAAATATTTTTATTTTAGAATAGATAGGGTGACCATACACATAATTACACCATGCAAGTGGGTCCGCCCCACACTATTACACTTACTCTTCTTTCACTTTCTCAACTTTACCTCCTCTATCACCCCCTCCCCCCCCCGCTTACTCCCCCAGTAACTCTCACTTACCTGTCGTTATTCATTATTATTATTACCTTCTTAACAGATCATAGAGGATTCGGCTCCTGGACACCACACCGTACGGACGTCTCCCGAAATACCTCCCACACGCTGTGACCGCCGTTAAACGCCGACTGAAACCGTTACCCGAGCTAAGGGCATTTCTCAGCCTTCTCGCTCTGACGGTATATGCCCTATATAACCCCCCTTTCGACTGAGCATAGCCCTTGCTGGTCTATAAAACTTGCTCAGTCGACTGGGTGGGGAGGGAACCCCCATCGTTCCGGTTTCCCGCTACTACAGCGGACCGGCATAGGCTCGACGATTAGGCAGCCAAGGCGTTTCATACGCTGCGGATAGACACTAGGGCACCAGCCAACGAGGCGCTTTCTCCTTAACCTCCGTTAGGCCATTAGACTGCGCGAGCACTGACCGTCCCCTTGAGACCCCCCCTCCCCCAAACCTATTTCCTCGTCATTTTTCTTTCTTCTCTCCTTCATACATAACACAAACTCATACATAGCAACACACACACGCACTAAAAACCCTTCGCGCCTCGGCGCGATGGGTAGAATTAGTATACGGGAAACCCGGCCTTCGGCCGGCCAAAACAAACGGACCTCAATATGGAAACTCTTGACCAAGCTAGGAATACCAATTCAGAAATTATTTACGAACGGAACCCAACACACCGCCATCGCTGACGATAGAACTATTGAAGAACTCGCCAAGAAGACCACGAAGACCGAATTCGCCAAAGAAGGACTGGACATTGTTGACCCCCCGGAACTGGACGCCAAACGAACATTGATCATCAAACAAGTAGACGGACACATACACGAAGAGAACACTGACACGATCAAGAACGAACTGGAACGACTCAACACATACATGAAGATTACAAGCGTCATAAAACTACCCAACACAAACACTATACTCAAGATCAAGATGGAAACGACAACTATGGTAAAGAAAAGCCTGGAATCCGGCATTCTCATGTTCAGCCAGTCTTTCCCACCTCACTCACTCAGCCAAGAAACATATGTTCACCTCCCACAATGCACAAGATGTTATGCCTACGACCACACACTGAAACACTGCACTAAACCTTCCACTTACACAATTTGCTCTGGATGCAGCTCCCAAGAACATAGGATTAACAACTGCCATAATGCTTTAAAGAAATGCATAGCATGTAACCTGAACCACCCAACCTTTGCAAGAAGATGCCAAGTCAGAAAAGATTTAATTAAGAAGAAACTACAAGAGAATAGAGAGCAAAACACACACACACACCCCAACACCACTTACGCAAACATAGCCACTAGCAACGCTACCCAGTCACCCCCCACACCGACACCCAACCCTATCTCCCTAAAACATGTAACAGTAATCAACACAGCAATCATTCACGCTAACATATCTGAAGCAGCTACACCTGGAACATTTCAACAGACAATTGACGCATATTACAAAGCCAATGGACTCCCCACAATAGTAATCCCACCTTCTGTCATAAAACCCACAGCTATACTAAACATGCTCAACAACACAACACACACTCAACCACAAACAAGAAATGGAAACAGAGGAATACAGAAATAAAAGACCACACACCACATCAGAAACTGAACAACCTACAAAGACAAAGAAAACAGAACAAAACACAGTAACAATACAGATTGTAACACCCAATACAACAAACTTGACAGACGAAGAAATCCACCAAAACGCACACACACTCCTACAACAGAACAAGATCAAATACATATACACCAAAGAAATGCCTGAGGAGACAGTAGACATCATGATTCAACAAAAACTAATCGACTTGACTAAAGCCCCAATCCAAAGACTGACAGAGACCAGATACAACAAGACACAACAAGGTTACTTCGACATACGCAAACATAAACCATCAGACACACCACACTGGACAGTCAACTGCCAATAACTCAAACACACATGGACACAATACGCATAATACAACACAACGTACAACACTGGTCATTCCATAGGAAAAACCAACTTACCAATCACTACTTAACACAAACACCAGACATTATTCTACTCAACTCGATAGGTAAACACACAGTCAAAATATTTAATTACAACACACACACACAAAACACTTACAACGAAGACAATGCCGGAATAGCCATAGCCATTAAACAGAACATAAAATACAAATTAATAGACGACTTTGACGAAGACATGTTAGCCATAGAAATACACACAAACAAAGGACCCATCATCATAGCCACTACATACCTCCCACCACGAAGACCATACCTACCAACACAAGACATACTGAAAATCACACAGAAACCACAACCAACATACATCATAGGAGACTTTAACGCAAAACATAAAACACTAAAACATTCACACAATAATCACGTAGGAAAAAACATACACCACCTCATAACGCAAAACCACCTCACCTTCCTTGGTCCAGACTTCCCAACTTGCATTACACATAACGGAACAGGCAACCCAGACATGATATTCACCAACCGACACCACCACCTTACATACAGAATACACCCAGGCGACATAACATCTTCAGATCACATACCACTTCATTTAACACTCTCCACCACAGCGATCACTATCCCCACACCACCTAGACTACATTTTAAAGAAGCAGATTGGAAGAAATTCAAAACAATTCTAGAAACAACTACAGAAGAATACAACAACACAGAAACACAAAACAACACAAACATCCAAACAAAAAACACACAATACATAGACGGAAAAATAGAAAACTGGTACAAACTAATTAACAATGCAATCACACAGAGCATCCCTACAATACACTACAAACAACTACCCACACCAAAAACATCTAAAACACTAAAACAACTAATATGGAAAGCAAATAACATGAAAAACAAAGCCATAACTAAAAACAACTGGACTCCACACATATCACAAACAATTAAAACAACTACAAATACCGATATTAGAAGAACACAAAAGAAACTATGAAGAAACATGGAACAAACTAATTTCAAACATCAAATTCAACCCCAAACAACCAAAAGACTTCTGGAACACAATAAAGAGACTACAAGGATCTAAGACTAACACTTTACCCTACATAATTCACAACAACGAAAAACTACACGACGACAAAGGCAAAGAAGACGCATTCAGACAGGTATGGCAAAACATTTTTCAAATCACACCAGCAGAAAACACGCAATTCGACACAAACCATGAAACTAAAATACTCACACACATAACACAGCCCCACCACCAAACACAACCTTACACAAACATAGACTTAAACAGACTAGACACTGACAACTACATCGGAGGACCCATATACCTAGAAGACGTTAAAAACATAATCAAACACACCAAAAACAAAGCTCCAGGACATTCAGGCATAACGAAACAAATACTCGCACACCTACCAAACATAACAATACAACTACTCACAGACATATACAACGAAACACTTAGCCTAGGATACTTCCCACAAAAATTCAAAAACTCAATCATCACATTCATACCGAAACAAAACAAAGACATCACACAAATACAAAACTACAGACCCATATCACTACTAGAAGCACCCGGAAAGATATACGAAAGACTAATCACAAACAGACTTATGGCACACTTACACGAACACGATATGCTCAACCCTAACCAACACGGATTTACACCTGGCAAAGGAACACATACAGCACTCGCCATTATTTATGAAACAATTGCAGGACGCACAAAGACACAAACACGCATGTAACATAATTTCTCGTGACATCTCTAAGGCCTTCGATAAAGTATGGCACGAAGGCCTTAAATACAAAATCATACAAACACAACTTCCAGACACCATCACGAAAACACTGTGTAGCTTCCTAGACAACAGAACAGCAAGAATAAAAATAAACCACCACATAGGACCACCCTTCCCTCTCCAAAGCGGAGTACCCCAAGGAAGCGTTCTCTCCCCAACACTATTTAACCTATATACATCAGACATACCACCACCTTCACACGGAAGCTACACTATACAATACGCAGACGACGTCACACAAATAATCACATACCCTAACACTACAGGAAAACACATGCTTGCCAGAAAGACAGAACACGAAAATCACTAAAATCAACACATACGAAAAACAATGGAAACTATCCACAAACACAAACAAATTCCAATTACTACCCATCTCAACACGCAATCCACCACCAATAAAAATAAACAACAACATAGTACCATACAACAGACAAGCACGTATCCTAGGCCTCACCATCAACACACAAGGAATAAAACACCACATCAAAAACAGAATACAAACCACAAAACATACACTCAACAGACTAAGACGCTTCAGAGGACTCACACCAAAAACACAAATAAAACTTTACAAAACACTAGCACGACCACAACTGGAATACCCCCCAATAATCACAGTCACTAGCACACACACAAACATCAAAGCCATGCAAACCTTACAAAACAAAACATTAAGAAATATACTAAAACACAAACCACCATACCTTGAAACACAAGAACAACTCCACAAAACAGCTAACATAGAAACAATACACTCAAGACTAATCAGACTGAGTAGCAAAGCATGGCATAACATACTAGAACACAACTTAATACCCCCACCTCCTCAATCAACAAAGAAAACTCATGATCACATAAACTGGCCCAGGCTTAAAACTGTATTAGGTTAACATCCAGCCCTTCCGCCTCAGACACGGCCCCTAGCTAATAAAAAAAAAAAAAAAAAAAAAAAAAAAAAAAAGGGAAGGTTACGTAATTTTGATATAAAGTAATATACGATTAACTATAAATAAAGCATATATCCTCATACAAAAACACATATCCCCCAGGATATGTGTGTATAATTTAAAACATAATAATAGTATAAATCATACGGCACATTAGCTAAGCACTTACGTACGTAACCTCCCCCCCCAAAAAAAAAAAAACTATAAATATACGTATATATATATATATAATTCAACTGGGAGCAGGTATGACATGACTTGTCACTAAATATAACTTAATGAAAACCCAAATAATACTTAACTTTCACGGCACAAAGCCCGCACAGAGTCACACCTGCTCCTAACTCCTGTAAATTTTTAAATATGTATTATTATGTGCACAAAGAAGGAAGAACTTGTACTAAAACATAAAATTAACAACTAATAATATATTGCCATTCAAAGTTAATACAAAATGCATAAGAAGAAATAAGTCCTTCCTTCACATCATAAATATGATTAGCTAGATAGGGATTTTTTTTATATAGCATAGATAGGATGACCGTATGAACTATCATTATACCATGCAAGTGGGTCCGCCCCACACTATTACACTTCACTTCTTTCACTTTCTAACCTTTACCTTCACCTTTCACCCCCTCCCCCCCCCCTCTTGCCCCCACACTTCTCACTTACCTGTCGTTATTATTTATTTATTATTTGACACAACAAATCGCCCTGGAAGATGGAACAAGAGAGTTCCGAAACGTCGGACAATATAACAAATCTCCTAAACCGACTTCCAGAAAATTATAAGTCAAATATTCGTAGTATAGAGACTATACGCAAGAAGATAATCAAAAACGAATCTTCAATAGCATTACACCTCGTCTGCCTGCAAGAAAATATCCTACCTGGCTACACAAAAATAAAACACATATATGTATATACATGTATATGTATATATATATATATATATATATATGTATATATATATATATATATATATATATATATATATATATATACAAACACACACCCACACCCACATACACACACACACACACACACACACACACACACACACACACACACACACACACACACACACACACACACACACACACACACACACACACACATACACAGACTTGCGACCTTTGAGGACTTGTTACCTTGGAGGACTTGTTACCTTGGAGGACTTGTTACCTTGGAGGACTTGTTACCTTGGAGGACTTGTTACCTTGGAGGACCTGTTACTATGGAGGACTTGTTACCTTGGAGGACTTGTTACCTTGGAGGACTTATTTCCTTGGAGGACTTATTACCTTGGAGGACTTATTACCTTAGAGGATTTATAACCTCGTAGGACTTGCAACTTCAGAGGACTTGCACCCTCGTAGGACTTACGACCTCGGAGGACTTGCAGCCTCGAAGGGCTTACAACTTCGGAGGACCTGCACCCTCGGAGGACTGGCACCCTCGGAGGACTGGCATCCTCGGAGGACTTGCACCCTCGGAGGACCTGCACCCTCGAAGGACTTGCACCCTCGGAAGATTTGCACCCTGGGAGGACTTGCACCCTCGGAGGACTTGCACCCTCGGAGAACTTGCACCCTCGTAGAACTTACAGCTTAGGATGGCTTACTGTCTCGGAGAACTTACGACCTCGGAGGACTTACAGATCCCCCTCTCCAAGACATGTAACATTTTTAAAATGTGTCACCATTGAAATGGTTTCATTTTTATTATTTGTAGATACCACCGTTAGTAACCATGTAATGAACGGTGAAACAATTGTTTGCCTTTATGAGATGTGATAATTTTGTCGATAGGGATGACGGGTGTTAAGGCACATGGAACTGCCTAGTGTAGTCCTCATGGTCTTCAACAGTATCCTACATTCTTATGTTCTTCTGTTTTTATTAGACGGTTTCCCTTGTCCGTTTTCTTTACTCCCTCTTACGCCATGGGTGCCTTGCTTGGCCTGCGGCGCTTCCTCGCTTCGCTCGCTCTAGGACCTCCGGTCTCCTTTATTTTCATTTTTTTCCATGGGACACTCTCGATGTACTCATCGGCAGCCCGTTTTGAAATATTTCTTATGTTCTCCTTTAATTCTTCTTCTGTTTCTTCTTTCTCCTTCTTTAATTCTTCTTTTTCTTGCAAAGTCTTTTCTCAAAACTTAAGGGGGACCAACACATTTGATTCCGATTCGTCAACGGCATAGTCGTAATCAGGCAGTATCATTACCAAGGATTTGCCGGCTAAGTTACGTGAAGATATATTTGTCATTAAGATTTATTTGTCATAGCATCACTGTACACAATCGTAACATTTTGTTGAACCCCAATATTTTCCTATGGAATTTTTTGATTGTGGCTGTTACTGAGTTTTTTTTATTTTTTTTTTTTTTTGTGAGGCGTAAAGATGGGGAAACTCGTTTTTGTGCTCCCTGCCCTTCGCTTGCGGCCAATCAATCGTCTCCGTTGCCGTGACGTCAGTGTTCTCGTCCAATCAGCCATCTCCGTTGCCGTGACGTCACCACTCTCGGCCAATCAGCCGTCTCCGTTGCCGTGACGTCACCACTCTCGGCCAATCAGTTGTCTCTGTTGCTGTTACGTTACCACTCTCTCAGCCAATCAGATTCCATACACAATGGGACGTTTTTACCGGATTTTGGAACGTGGTCAGAAAAACGTCAGGGAATTTTCAAAACTGGAAAAGTTGATCTTTTTTATATACACACTAGTGTCATTGGTAAAGAACCATTGAAGAGTTGAATTACCCTCAATATCAAGTATTAGGCTGCCTCCCTTATAAGAGGGAAAATGCCTTTGGTATATGTATCAAGTATTTCCAGTTACAAATCTGCATCATTAAAGTCCTCTGCATTCCCAAGGAAAGGGTTTTCAAAGATAGGCTCTGTTGTCTTCCACGGAGATCTCGAAAGTGTTTCTCAAAGTTTATTTTCAAGTCTTCACAATGTTTGACATAATTTATCTGCTGTAGTCGGGGGATGTCACAGTTTCACTAAGGATTGTCTTCATTGATTTAAATTGCAAAAGGATGACCTTTCTCTGCCAAAAAGACCCAGTCTGCCTTTTCATTTCGTACACATTTCTTAATGAGAACTACACACACATTTCAAGCGGGTGCAGATTCCTTCCCACTTGGTTGACAAAGTGTGACCCACTCCTTCGGTGTTTTAATGGGTATTGTCTGAGGAGGAACTGGAAAAATGACGGGGACTCTGAGGGAACCATAAGGTATTTTCCCGGCGTCGTCCGCGTTCTTTCTGGTACTTTGTCCTTCTTCCCTCCAATGTTTTCGATCGACGTTTTTAAAGGCTCTTAGACTGTTTTCCCTCCAGTTCTCTTTAGCCTGAGAAGGAAATGGAAAATTTTTGCGGACTTTGACAGAACAATTGGGTCTTTTTCTGATGTCATCAACGTTCTCGTTGGTACATCGTTTCATTTCTCTCCAATTTGTTTCTGTGACATCTGGGAAAGCTCTTGGTCGGGAATCTCTCCAGCTCTTGCTTCGCCAATTCAAATTTCTCTCTGCGTTCGACATCTTTCTCCTGACAAATTCTACGTCCTCAACGATTCAAAAACCTGGAGAATCTTTTATAAGAAACAACAGCGATATTCAGTTCACCGTAGAAGAGGAACAAAACGGACAATTGCCCTTCCTAGATACGTTAATACGACGAGTGGGAAAAACTGTAACTTTCTCAGTATACAGAAAGGAAACAAACAAAGAGGATTTAGTACATTACTTCTCCGCACATGATGATAGGACAAAGAGTGGTATAGTAATAGGATTTTTTCTCAGGGCACTACGAATCTGTAGTAATGAATACCTAGAAGGCGAATTTGATTACATTATGAAAACCTTTGACAAACTTGGATATCCAGAGGGAATGCTGAAAAGAACAAAAAGAAAAGCAATAAATATTTACAATCGCGGAAAGAAAGAGAGAAATGATAAAAATAAAAATAATACAAATTTTATATCAGTACCTGGCTCAGAAACGTCACCAATAATAG
>NC_134812.1:23921879-23936879 GCF_046742065.1 Oratosquilla oratoria
AATTGAAAGAACATAATGAAGACTCAGTTATTAAAGTGATGAGACAGAAGGAGAATATAGTAAGAGAATTAGCTGACAAAAAGAAATGTATAATTATATTAGGAATGGAAGAGAAACATAACCCAGATAGAACTGCAAGAATCAAGGAGGAAAATGAAAGAGTAAACAGTTTATTAAAATTAGTCCAGGAAGATGAACCAGAAATTATAAAGGAAATTGAGGAAAAATTCAGACTCGGAAAATATAGTACAGATAAGACCAGACCAATTAAGATTAAATTCAGGTCACAAACAACAGCAGAGAAAATACTATCCAAGACAGGGAAACTAGCAACAAATGATCAATATAAAAAGGTATGGATAAAAAGAGAAATGAATAAGGAGGAAAGAGAGGCAGAAAAGCAGAAAAGAATTGAAGCTAAGGCAAAAAACGAGGAAAGAACGGAGTCAGAGAAAGAGAGATTCTATTGGAGAGTAGTGAACATGAAAATAAAGCAGTTCGACATACTAAAGAAAAACATAAGGGAAACAGAGAATACAATGGAAGTGGCAGAAAACTAAGAGTGTCTTACACAAATATAGATGGATTGATAACAGGATTGAATGAACTGAATGATTATTTGAAAGAAAAAGAACCGGACATAATGGGAATTGTAGAAACAAAATTAAAAGGCCCACTACCACCCAACAGTGTAGGACATGATACATACAATTATTGGATTAGAAACAGAGAGAAAAAACAAGGGGGTGGAGTTATGTTCCTGACTAAGAAGGATATAAACGTGAAAGGTGTCATATATGGAAAGAATACAGTAGAGATGATTATGATAGAAGTGGAAGACCGAGATAAGAAGAGCAGAAAATTTGTGATCAATTATGTGCCTCCGAAAACAGCCTCATGGGAGGAGAGAGTGAACATAAAAGTATGTTAGAGGACACAAAGATAGCATTAACTAAAATAATGGAAGACGGAGGAAGAATAGTTATGATGGGCGACTTTAATTGCAAAGAAATCTGCTGGGAAGAAATGACAGTAAAGAGTGGTGATGACTCATGGGGAAATGCTCTACTTGAGATGATTACTGACCATTCAATGACACAATGGATACAAGAGAACACTAGGTATAGAAATGAAGAAGAACCATCGAGGCTAGACTTAATAATTACATCTGAACCTAGAATAGTGGACAAGATTGAATATAAAACACCAATAGGTAAAAGTGACCACATATTGATTGAACTGGAACTTAATGAAGAAAAATATATGAAAAGAAATGAACAATATAGAAAAGGAAGAATGATGTATGAAAAAACAAACTTTGATAAAATAAGAGAATTCTTCCAACAAGAAAACTGGGAAGAAATATACAAAGAAGAAACAACAGTGGAAGAGAAATGGAATATTTTGACAAAAATTTACAAAAAAGGAGTGGAAAAGTATGTCCCAAGACAAAAACAAGAAAAAGAATATGTAAAATGCTGGTACAACAAAAGTTGTAGGGAGTTAAAGGACAAAAGAGACAAAGCCTGGAACAGATGGAAAAAAGACAGAAGACCTGAAAAATGGAAAATATATACTGGTTATAGAAATGAATATGTACAAAAGTGCAGAGAGGAAAAAAGAAAATATGAAAAAGATGTTATAGAAAAGTGTAAAGATCAACCAAAACTATTCTACAGATTTGTAAACAATAAACTGAAAAACAAACAAGACTTAGAGAAATTAAGACAAGGAGGAGTTGAATACACTGAGGAAATGGAAATGGCAGAAATTATGAACAAACATTTTAAATCAGTGTTTACAAGGGAAAATATACAACCTGAAGAGATTGAGTGGAAGGAAAAAGTCCCCCCTATGGAAGAAATAGAAGTAACAAAGAATGAAATATTGACACACTTGGGTAATTTTGATGTCAGAAAATCGCATGGGCCAGATGAAATAGCAAACTGGATTCTGAAAGAATGCAGGAATGAACTGGCAGACAAAATACATAGCATAATAAGCAGTTCCTTAAAAGAAGGAAAAGTTCCAGAAGATTGGAAAAAAGCAAATATAGTACCTATATATAAAGGAGGAAATAAAGAAGAACCTACCAACTATAGACCAGTCTCTCTAACAAGTACAATAGCAAAAATATGTGAAAGAATTATCAAAAGTAGATGGGTAAAATACTTGGAAAAAAACAACGTACTAAATCCAAGGCAATTTGGATTCAGACAAGGACGATCATGCGTCACCAATTTAATATGTTTCTATTCAAGGCTAATAGATATAATACAAGAAAGAGATGGATGGGCTGATTGTGCATTTCTAGACCTAAAAAAAGCTTTTGACAAAGTACCACATAAGAAGTTGCTTAAGAAATTAGAATATGAAGGAGGAATACAAGGTAAATTGCTAAATTGGATGGAAGACTTTTTGCAAGAAAGAAAAATGAGAGTAGTGATAAGAGATCAGCACTCAAAATGGAATGAAGTAATAAGCGGTGTCCCGCAGGGAACAGTTCTGGCCCCAATAATGTTTGCTATATATATTAATGATATGGATGAAGGAATTGAAAGCTATATGAGCTTCTTTGCAGATGATGCAAAATTACTGAAAAGAGTGAAAACTGAAGAAGATTGTGAATCACTACAGAGAGATCTAAATAAAGTACAAGAATGGAGTAGGAAGTGGGAGATGGAGTTCAATACAAAAAAGTGTAGTATAATGGAATTTGGAAAAAGCAAAAACAGAATAACAGGATCATATAATTTGGGAAAAGAAGGAATAAAAAAAGTAGAAAATGAGAAGGACCTGGGAGTCATTGTTATGAATAATATGTCACCTGAGAAACATATAAATAAGATTTTTGGAGAAACTTATAATTTAATAAGAACAATCAAAGTGGCATTTACATACCTGGATGAAGAAATGGTAAGGAAAATCCTAATCACCCTGATAAGACCAAGATTGGAATATGCAGCAACGATATGGTCACCAAGTACAAAAAAATGTATAAAAAAACTTGAAAGAATACAAAGAGCAATTACAAAACTGGCACCAACACTCTCAAAACTATCATATGAAGAGAGACTACAAAAACTTAAACTACAGACACTAGAGCAAAGAAGAGAGAGAGGAGATTTGATAGCTATTTACAGAATCATGAAAGGCATAGAAATTACTGATAGAGAGAATCTGATAAAATGGGATGACAGAAATACAAGAGGACACGGAAAGAAAATAAAAAAAGACAGCTATAGAAGAGATTTTAAAAAAGAACAGCTTTCCTCACAGAGCAATAGACAGTTGGAACAAGTTAGATGAGAAAGTGGTGTGTGTGCAAAAACAATACATGAATTTAAAAATAGTTTAGATAAAATGAGATATGAAGACGGGACCCCACGAGCATAGCTCCCCTTCCCGTAAAATACAACTAGGTAAATACAACTAGGTAAATACACACACACACACACACACACACACACACACACACACACACACACACACACACACACACACACACACACACACACACACATACATACACACACAGACTTGCGACCTTTGAGGACTTGTTACCTTGGAGGACTTGTTACCTTGGAAGACTTGTTACCTTGGAGGACTTGTTACCTTGGAGGACCTGTTACTATGGAGGACTTGTTACCTTGGTGGACTTGTTACCGTGGAGGACTTATTTCCTTGGGGGAGCTATTACCTTGGAGGCCTTATTACCTTGGAGAATTTATAACCTCGTAGGACTTGCAACTTCAGAGGACTTGCACCCTCGTAGGACTTACGACCTCGGAGGACTTGCAGCCTCGAAGGGCTTACAACTTAGGAGGACTTGCACCCTCGGAGGACTTGGACCCTCGGAGGACTTGCACCCTCGGAAAATTTGCACCCTGGGAAGACTTGCACCCTCGTATAACTTACAGCTTAGAAAGGCTTACTGCTTCGGAGAACTTACGAACTCGGAGGACTTACAGATCCCCCTCTCCAAGACATGTAACATTTTAAAAATGTGTCATCGTTGAAATGGTTTCATTTTTATTATTAGTAGATACCACCGTTAGTAACCATGTAATGAACGGTGAAACAATTGTTTGCCTTTATGAGATGTGATAATTTTAAGGATAGGGATGACGGGTGGTAAGGGACATGGAACTGCCTAGTGTAGTCCTCATGGTCTTCTACAGTATCCTACATTCTTATGTTCTTGTGTTTTTATTAGACGGTTTCCCTTGTCCGTTTTCTTTACTCCCTCTTACGCCATGGGTGCCTTGCTTGGCCTGGGGCGCTTCCTCGCTTCGCTCGCTCTAGGACCTCCGGTCTTTTTTATTTTCATTTTTTTTTTCCATGTGACACTCTCGATGTACTCATCGGCAGCCCGTTATGAGATATTTCTTATGTTCTCCTTTAATTCTTCTTTTGTTTCTTCTTTCTCCTTCTTTAATTCTTCTTTTTCTTGCAAAGTCCTTTCCCAAAACTTAAGGGGGACCAACACATTTGATTCCGATTCGTCAACGGCATAGTCGTAATCAGGCAGTATCATTACCAAGGATTTGCCCGCTAAGTTACGTGAAGATATATTTGTCATTAAGATCTATTTGTCATAGCATCAGTGTACACAATCGTAACATTTTGTTGAACCCCAATATTTTCCTATGGAATTTTTTAATTGTGGCTGTTACTGAGTTTTTTTTGAGTGAGGCGTAAAGATGGGGAAACTCATTCTTGTGCTCCCTGCCCTTCGCTTGCGGCCAATCAATCGTCTCCGTTGCCGTGACGTCAGTGTTCTCGTCCAATCAGCCGTCTCCGTTGCCGTGACGTCACCACTCTCGGCCAATCTGCATCATTAAAGTCCTCTGCATTCCCAAGGAAAGGGTTTTCAAAGATAGGCTCTGTTGTCTTCCACGGAGATCTTGAATATGTTTCTCAAAGTTTATTTTCAAGTCTTCACAATGTTTGACATATCTGCTGTAGTCAGGGGGTGTCACAGTTTCACTAAGGATTGTCTTCATTGATCTAAATTGCAAAAGGATGACCTTTCTGTGCCAAAATGACCCAGTCTGCCTTTTCATTTCGTACACATTTCTTAATGAGAACTACACACACATTTGTTTTACCATGTCTGCAGAAGCCTGACGATTCTTTCCTTCTCAAACTCACACATTTTTTCTTAAAGAGGAATCATCGAGTGTCAAAAAGGAGCAAAATATCTCCTTGCCAAGGCAAAATAACATTTAGCTACAAATATTAGAAAATGTGTAAAAAACTGGACAGCACAAGTTCATTTCCAATTTCAAGCGGTTGCAGATTCCTTCCCACTTGGTTGACAAGGTGTAAGCCACTCCTTCGGAGGTTTAAAGGGTATTGTCTGAGGAGGAACTGGAAAAATTATGGGGACTCTGAGGGAACCATAAGGTATTTTCCCGGCGTCGTCCGCGTTCTTTCTGGTACTTTGTCCTTCTTCCCTCCAATGTTTTCGATCGACGTTTTCAAAGGCTCTTAGACTGGTTTCCCTCCAGTTCTCTTTAGCCTGAGAAGGAAATGGAAAAGTTTTGCGGACTTTGACAGAAAAGTTGGGTCTTTTTGTGAGGTCATCAACGTTCTCGTTAGTGCGTCGTTTTATTTTTCTCCAATTTTTTTCTGTGACATCTGGGAAAGCTCTTGGTCGGGAATCCCTCCAGCTCTTGCTTCGCCAATTCAAATTTCTCTCTGCGTTCGACATCTTTCTCCTGACAAATTCTACATCCTCAACGATTCAAAAACCTGGAGAATCTTTTATCAAAAACAAAATCTCAGATTCTGATATGAAAATAAAATAGATTGTGAAAAATAAATATATACAAATATAATTACAAGAATAAAATCATTATATATACGACAGCCTCACGCATTATTACACATGATATGTATATATATACATATACATATACATGTATATGTTTATATACATATATATATACATGTATATTTATATAGTGTATATATATATATATATATACATATAAGTATATATATATATATATATATATATATATATATATACAAATACGTATATGTTTACATACAAATATATATATATATACATACATACATATACCAAGGCTTTTTTCCCCTCCCCCTTCCAAGGGAGGTAGCCAAAAAGGGAAAGAAAAACACTCCCACCCATTTCATCCCCAAATACACTCACACCCCTCCCACCCTTCCTCTCATCTGAGCACCTCCTGGATGACGGGTCATCCCTGCACCCCGCCCACCACCCTGGGTCAGAAGCAGTGTCGCAAGACACAGCACATCCACAGCAAGGCCGCTTCATTTAATCGGCGACCCCCCCCTCTCCGTCCCCACTTGCATATTAGGAGAGGACGAGAAATCCCTTTGGGCTGCGTCAAAATTTACTCACACATACTACCCCCCCACCCCCCCCGCCCATTCCTCCTCATGCAGTCACAACATCATCCATATACAATCATTCTCCACTCACCTCTGTCTTCCGTCCTCTCCCTTCCTTCCTCAACAGACATTCCCCTCTTCCCCAAAGCCCCCTTCACCCCATCCATCCACCACAACCTAGGACGTCCCCTCATGTTCACTCCCTCCAAATCTGCCTTCCATACCTCTTTTACTAGTCTTTCTTCACTCATTCTTTCCATGTGTCCAAACCATCCTAATATTCTTTCATCAACCCTCTCTCCCAAATCCTTTTTCACTCCTGTTCTCCTCCTCACCTCCTAATTTCTCACTCTATCTAGCCTAGTAACCCCCGCCATACTTCTCAGACACCTCATCTCAAACACATTCAAACTCCTTCTCTCTTCTTCTCTTATGTTCCACGTTTCTGCCCCATACAGTGCTGTTGGCACAATCACTCCTTCATACAGTCTCCTCTTCGCATCCATTCCCAAATGTCTATTTCTCATTACACTCTTTAAACCACCAAGGCATTTACTCGCTTCTCTCAATCTACATTCTACCTCCACCTTCACTCCACCTTTTCCTGCTACACTTGCACCCAAGTATCTAAAACTATCCACTTCCTCCAGTCGCTCTCCCTTAATGTTCACTTCCAGTCTACTGCCACTTTCACCCCTTGTACATCTCATCACCTTACTTTTACCCACATTTATCTTTAGCTTTCTTCTATCACATACTCTCCCAAACTCTGCCACCAGCTTCCTCAATCCCTCCTCTGACCCTGCCACAAGCGCAGTGTCGTCCGCAAACAACAGCTGGCTCACCTCCCACTTTTCTCCATTTTCTTTAACGATCTCCAATCCCTGACTCACTACCCTAGCATTCACCTCTCGCACCACCCCATCCATGTATAAGTTGAACAGCCAGGGCGACATAACGCATCCTTGACGAAGTCCCACCTTTACTTCAAACCACTCACTCTCTCCATTTCCAATCCTAACACATGCTCTACTACTCAAAAAAAACTCTTGACAGCTCCCAAAAGCTTTCCTCCTATCCCATAAATCTGCATAACCTCCCACAGTGCCTTTCTGTCAACCCTATCATAAGCCTTTTCCAGATCCATAAAAGCCCAAAAAACATCCTTCCCCTTTCCTATAGCTTTCTCACATATCTGTCTTACCACAAAGATCTGATCTACACAACCTCTACCCGTCCTAAAACCACACTGTTCCTCACCAATTACTCCTTCTGTTCCTCTCCTAATCCTCTCAATTAAGATTCTCCCATAAGCCTTCCCTACTACACTCAACAGGCTAATCCCTCTGAAATTACTACATTCACACTTGTCCCCTTTTCCCTTGTAAAGAGGAACTATACAGGCACTACTCCAGTCCTCCGGTACTCTACCCTCTCTCCAGCAAACATTAAATAATCTCGCCAACCAGTCCACCATCACTGAACCTCCCTTTTTCAGACATTCTGCATGACATCCATCCAGACCAGGTGCCCCACCTGCTTTCATCATCTCTACAACCGCCCTCACCTCATCCCTCCCCATCTCTCCTCCATTCTCCTCACTCATCACTCTCATTTTCTTCGTATTTCCCACTGCAGCTATCTTTCCTTCCCTATCCTCCTTCACATTCAGCAACTCCCTAAAATATTCTGCCCATCTTCCCCTCACTGCCATCTCTTCCATTATCAACTCTCCATCAGTGTATTTGGGCAGGAGTTTTTCTCTAATGCATGTTTCATTAAAAGTGATGGCTAGTTGTGCATTAATAATTTTCTTAATGGTATTTTCCATATACCTTATTAAGGATTTGTTTTCCTTAGGAAGGAAATTTATGACTTGGCTGTATGTAGTCATATTAGCTAGATCGCGATTTCGGGTTCAAGACCCTTCTTCAGTAGCTATAGGGATAAGAATTAATCCGAAGATTCTAGTAAAGATCTAAGTTTTATACTAGAGTTACTATACTTGCTAATCACTGGGGGAGGTCACCTGGTATTACGGGCAGGGACGAAATGTCACGTGCGCTAGGAGAGCCTCCGGGTTTGTGTTGTGGCGGAATGTGGCGTTTTGTCTCGTAGTTGGACGAGTGGCGTTTTGTCTCGTATTGGCGTTTGTGGTGTTATGCCTCATGTTTTTATTTGTAACGGTTTGTCTCATGCTTGGAAGGGCTCTGAGGTCTTCTGCTTGTACATTTAGGTTTGGGCTCAACTCTTTAATGTACAACGCTTCTAAAATTGGGAGGCGTCTATCGTCAGTACATAAATCCAAAATCTCTGTGTTTTTCTCTAGTGTCTCTCTTACTAGTGTTATGCCGTGGGCTTCTCTTAAATGATTTTTAGGGGCTCCAGATGTCAGGTGGTATGAGAGGCGACGGGATAACCTCATTGTCGTCATGCCAATATAGGTGGATGGGAGGGCTTCACAGTTCCCTCGTGTACATGTGAACCTATAGATGGCATGTGATTTCTGAAGTTCCTTTCTCTCTTGTAGGGGGCTGTTTCTAATAAGAAGGTGGCTAGTTTTCTTAGTTTTATAATAAATCACTAGATTTAGTATTTTTTTTTCTGGATTGACTGGTTTAATGTTTCTTTTTATAATTTGCTTCATAATGCGTTCATCTTCTTTATAAGCTGACGAAAAAGTGGATTTATAATATATGTTGATTTTCTCTTTATTTTGTTTATCATTGTTGTTGTTATGCCAGCCGTCCATTATTTTCTTTGTTTGAAAATGTATCTCTTTTTCATTGAAGCCGTTATTGATCAGAACTTGAGTGGAACGTTCGATTTCATCATGCACTTGTGTCCATGTGCTGCAGTGAGTTAGTGCTCTTCGAATATAGGCACTGATGGTAGAGTCCTTATATCTTTGAGGGCACTCACTGGATCCATTAAGGCAGTGTCCAGGGTTAGTGGGTTTTGTGTACACTGTTTGTATTAAAAGAATTTTCATTTTGTTTCACTAAGAGGTCGAGGAAGGGTAAAGCTCCGTCAATGCTATCTTCCATAGTGAAAGTGAGTTCAGATGTCTCTTGTAATAGGTGGCGGAGTTTTTCAGCTTCATTGCTGCTATTGGTTTTAATGAAGATATCATCAATGTATCTACAAATAACATCTGGTTTTTCTGTTTTACTGAATACTTCTTCTTCTACGCAGCCCATGAAGAAGTTTGCCATTAATACTCCAAGGGGGGATCCCATTACAACTCCATCAATTTGGCAATATTTATTTAGTCTGTGGGAAGTGAAAGGGACTTATTTTGTACAGCTTTCATGCAGTTTACGTAGTGTAAGTTCTGGAATGTCTAGTATAGGTGTAGTGTTATCGTGGTACACTTATTGGTGTTGTAATCAATTGTTCGATCTACGGAAATATTAGTGTATAACCCCTCCACATCAAGAGAAGCGATTCTACCTTTAGCAGAGTTTGCCTTAATAATGTCTAGGAAATCAGATGTAGATTGTAGACTATAGGTGGCGGGAGTGTAGGGAGTTAGAATAGAGCACAGTTTCTTGGCGAGTTTGTACGTAGGTGCAGGAATTTGTGAGATTATGGGACGGAGTTTATTACCAGGTTTGTGTGTTTTGACTGTCCCATAGCAGTAACCCATACCATACTCTCCTGAAAGTTTATTAAATTTTACTTTGCTGGCAGCATTATTCCCTTCTATAAGTCGATTTACCTTTTTCTTGAGTGATTCTGTAGGGTCTTTGTTGATCTTTTTAAACTTAGATGTATCATTGAGGATAGTATCTATCTTTTCTAGATACTCAGAGGTGTCCATGAGTACGTAAGTTGCCGCTTTGTCTGCTTTCCTGATGGTGATACTGTGGTCTGATTTTAACTCTTTTGCGGCCTCAATGTGTTTCTTGTCAATCAAATTGCTGTGATATTGTCCTCTTGATTTATGAGCTTCAGCAATGACTTCTTGTTTGAAAGTGGGCTCAACAATGACTTCACCTTTTTTACATAATTTCTCTACATCATCTATGAGTATTTCGCATTCTGTTCTTTTTTGAAACTTCTTAGGTTTAGACATAATGTGGCAGTTAAGCCCTAAATTAAGGACTTCCTCTTGGTCTGGAGTAAGAATCTTATTGGTTAAATTTATATAACCATTTGGTGGGCGTGAGTATTTAATATGGCCGCCGTTCAGATTTATTAATTTCTTTTGATTAGCTTTAGTGAAGATGAACGCATTATGAAACAAATTATAAAAAGAAACATTAAACCAGTCAATCCAGAAAAAATACTAAATCCAGTGATTTATTATAAAACTAAGAAAACTAGCCACCTCCTTATTAGAAACAGCCCCCTACTAGAGAGAAAGGAACTTCAGAAATCACATGTCATCTATAGGTTCACATGTACACGAGGGAACTGTGAAGCCCTCCCATCCACCTATATTGGCATGACGACAATGAGGTTATCCCGTCGCTCATACCACCTGACATCTGGAGCCCCTAAAAATCATTTAAGAGAAGCCCACGGCATAACACTAGTAAGAGAGACACTAGAGAAAAACACAGAGATTTTGGATTTATGTACTGACGATAGACGCCTCCCAATTTTAGAAGCGTTGTACATTAAAGAGTTGAGCCCAAACCTAAATGTACAAGCAGAAGACCTCAGAGCCCTTCCAAGCATGAGACAAACCGTTACAAATAAAAACATGAGGCATAACACCACAAACGCCAATACGAGACAAAACGCCACTCGTCCAACTACGAGACAAAACGCCACATTCCGCCACAACACAAACCCGGAGGCTCCCTAGCGCACGTGACATTTCGTCCCTGCCCGTAATACCAGGTGACCTCCCCCAGTGATTAGCAAGTATAGTAACTCTAGTATAAAACTTAGATCTTTACTAGAATCTTCGGATTAATTCTTATCCCTATAGCTACTGAAGAAGGGTCTTGAACCCGAAATCGCGATCTAGCTAATATGACTACATACAGCCAAGTCATAAATTTCCTTCCTAAGGAAAAAAAAAAACCTTAATAAGGTATATGGAAAATACCATTAAGAAAATTATTAATGCACAACTAGCCATCACTTTTAATGAAACATATATATATATATATATATATATTTATATATATATATAAATATAAAGTGTATATATATATATATATATTTATTTATACATATACGTATATACATATATATATATACATATATGTAAATATATATAAATATATATATATATATATATACATGTGTATATATATACATATATATATGTATATATATGTATATATATACATATATATATATATATATATATATATATCTATATATATGTCTATATATATGATATATATATATATATATATATATATATATATATATAAGATATATATATATATATGTAATGTTTACGAAAACCGTTATACATTCTTTAACAAAAACAAATAATTCGCTTGAAGGACATTTGGCATAGGACATTTCAGACACAGGTTGCTGGACACCACCCTAATATTTGGAAGTTTTTCGACTGCCTGAAGAAAAAACAAAACTATAATGAAGGCAAATTCGATCAATGCTTGGCTGGTACTTCATCTCAACCACAAAGAAAGAAATATCGTGACTCTTCTGAACGGATAAAAAACATTGTAGAAAGATACCCTTCGTATAGCAACGTTGTTGATTATTTGCGGCCAATAGCCCATAACCTTGCTAATTTTAAGTAAGCTAATTTATAGTTTTAAGTTTAGTTTATATCAATTTGTCATTGTCAATAGTTCTTTCATTAAAGAATTTTAACTCTTCTTGATAAATACTACGAAAATAAAATCTACCTTGTTTTTTTGTAGTATCCTAAATAAAAGCTATGAAAGTAAATATTTCATTATCAAAGGTCAAAGTACGGTAAATCAAGGATGAAAATAGGGCATAGTTATATATGTCAAACTAGAATATTCTTATTTCTAATTGTCGATGAATTGTGTATATCGATCAATTGAGCGTTTCGATGAGTTGTGTATATATATAGATTGAGCGTGTCGATGAATTGTTGTTGTCGATGAATTGTTGTCGGTGAATTGTTGTCGGTTAACCGGATACACACACACACACACACACACACACACACACACACACACACACACACACACACACACACACACACACACACACACACACACACACACACACACACACACACACACACAAACACACACACACACACACACACACACAAATATATATATATATATGTATACATATATATATATATATATATACATATATATATATATATATACATATATATATACACACACATATATGTATATATATATATATGTATATATACACACACATATATGTATATATATATATATATGTATATATACACACATATATGTATATATATATATATATTTACAAACACCCACACCCACCCACACACACACACACACACACACACACACACACACACACACACACACACACACACACACACACACACACACACAGACTTGCGACCTTTGAGGACTTGTTACCTCGGAGGACTTGTTACCTTGGAAGACTTGTTACCTTGGAGGACTTGTTAGCTTGGAGGACCTGTTGCTATGGAGGACTTGTTACCTTGGTGGACTTGTTACCTTGGAGGACTTATTTCCTTGGAGGAGTTATTACCTTGGAGGACTTATTACCTTGGAGGATTTATAACCTCGTAGGACTTGCAACTTCAGAGGACTTGCACCCTTGTAGGACTTACTACCTCGGAGGACTTGCAGCCTCGAAGGGCTTACAACTTAGGAGGACTTGCACCCTCGGAGGACTTGCACCCTCGGAGGACTTGCGCCCTCGGAAGATTTGCACCCTGGGAAGACTTGCACCCTCGAAGGACTTGCACCCTCGGAGAACTTGCACCCTCGTAGAACTTACAGCTTAGAAAGGCTTACTGCCTCGGAGAACTTACGACCTCGGAGGACTTACAGATCCCCCTCTCCAAGACATGTAACATTTTAAAAATGTGTCACCATTGAAATGGTTTCATTTTTATTATTAGTAGATACCACCGTTAGTAACCATGTAATGAACGGTGAAACAATTGTTTGCCTTTATGAGATGTGATAATTTTAAGGATAGGGATGACGGGTGGTAAGGGACATAGAACAGCCTAGTGTAGTCCTCATGGTCTTCTACAGTATCCTACATTCTTATGTTCTTCTGTTTTTATTAGACGGTTTCCCTTGTCCGTTTTCTTTACTCCCTCTTACGCCATGGGTGCCTTGCTTGGCCTGCGGCGCTTCCTCGCTTCGCTCGCTCTAGGACCTCCGGTCTCTTTTATTTTCATTTTTTTTTCCATGGGACACTCTCGATGTACTCATCGGCAGCCCGTTTTGAAATATTTCTTATGTTCTCCTTTAATTCTTCTTTTGTTTCTTCTTTCTCCTTATTTGATTCTTCTTTTTCTTGCAAAGTCCTTTCCCAAAACTTAAGGGGGACCAACACATTTGATTTCGATTCGTCAACGGCATAGTCGTAATTAGGCAGTATCATTACCAAGGATTTGCCCGCTAAGTTACATGAAGATATATTTGTCTCGAAAACAGAGAGTTGTTTTAAATGGAAAAACTTCTGGATGGAAAAGTGTTGCAAGTAGAGTTCCTCAGTGTTCCGTTCTTGGGCCACTTCTATTCATAGTATATATAAATTATATAGACCATGGACTTAAATCTACTGTTTCCAAATTTGCTGATGATACAAAATTGTGCGAAGTGGCAAATGATCACTCAAACCAATTTGATATTCAAGAAGATTTAGATAAATCACAGTAATGGTCTGAAAAGTGGCTAATGAAATTTAACACAAGTAAATGCAAGGTAATGCACATAGGTAAAAATAACAGTAAGTACGATTACAAGTTATTTGGAAATTCGTTAACAAAAATGGATAGTGAAAAAGATCTCGGCGTAATTATCAGTAACGACCTCAAATCATCCAAGCAGTGTATTTCAGCCTCTGAGAAAGCAAATAAGATTCTAGGACTGATTGCGCGATCTTTTGATTTCAAAAGTCCATCACTCATTAACAAGCTATATAAATCGTTAGTTCGTCCACATTTGGAATATGCTGTTTCTGTATGGTCACCGAATCTCATTAAAGACATTGACAGACTGGAAAAAGTACAACGGCAAGCCACAAAACTGATTCCAAATATCAAAAATAAATCATACGAAAATCGACTAAAACAGATGAATCTGTTTTCCCTAAAAAAAGCGTAGACTCAGAGGTAACTTGATACAGGTCTTTAAAATTCTAAAGGGAATTGACAACATCAAAAGTGACCAAATTTTCACATTGAATGAGAATCAGACAAGAAACAATGGTCTCAAACTGTCTGGAAATAGATCCAATTTAGAAGTAGGTAGAAACAACTTTGCCAACCGTGCAGTTAATGAATGGAATAAACTTCCTGCACAGGTAGTGCAATGTAGTTCAGTTCGAAGCTTTAATAATCATTTAGATAAATACCTAAGTAAGATGCTGTAATGATTATAGTTTATCTTATATTATTTGTTTTTGTTTTGTTATCATTTGTCTGTCTGATTTTCATTTATT
>NC_134812.1:23949379-23951879 GCF_046742065.1 Oratosquilla oratoria
CTCAAAATGGGATGAAGTAATAAGCGGTGTTCCGCAGGGAACAGTTCTGGCCCCAATAATGTTTGCTATATATATTAATGATATGGATGAAGGAATAGAAAGCTATATGAGCTTCTTTGCAGATGATGCAAAACTACTGAAAAGAGTGAAAACTGAAGAAGATTGTGAATCACTACAGAGAGATCTAAATAAAGTACAGGAATGGAGTAGGAAGTGGGAGATGGAGTTCAATACAAAAAAGTGTAGTATAATGGAATTTGGAAAAAGCAAAAACAGTATAACAGGAGCATATAAATTGGGAGAAGAAGGAATAAAAAAAGTAGAAAATGAGAAGGACCTGGGAGTCATTGTTATGAATAATATGTCACCTGAGAAACATATAAATAAGATTTTTGGAGAAACTTATAATTTAATAAGAACAATCAAAGTGGCATTTACATACCTGGATGAAGAAATGGTGAGGAAAATCCTAATCACCCTGATAAGACCAAGATTGGAATATGCAGCAACGATATGGTCACCAAGTACAAAAAAATGTATAAAAAAACTTGAAAGGATACAAAGAGCAATTACAAAACTGGCACCAACACTCTCAAAACTATCATATGAAGAGAGACTACAAAAACTTAAACTACAGACACTAGAGCAAAGAAGAGAGAGAGGAGATTTGATAGCTATTTACAGAATCATGAAAGGCATAGAAATTACTGATAGAGAGAATCTGATAAAATGGGATGACAGAAATACAAGAGGACACGGAAAGAAAATAAAAAAAGACAGCTATAGAAGAGATTTTAAAAAGAACAGCTTTCCTCACAGAGCAATAGACAGTTGGAACAAGTTAGATGAGAAAGTGGTGTGTGCAAAAACAATACATGAATTTAAAAATAGTTTAGATAAAATGAGATATGAAGACGGGACCCCACGAGCATAGCTCCCCTTCCCGTAAAATACAACTAGGTAAATACAACTAGGTAAATACACATACACACACACACACACACACACACACACACACACATACACACACACACACACACACACACACACACACACACACACACACACACACACACACACACACACACACACACACACACACACACATATATATATATATATATATATATATATATATATATATATATATATATATATATGCACGTATATAAATATGTATGTATTTATATGTATATATATATATGTATATATATATACATATATATATATATGTGTATATATATATACATATATATATATATATATAAATGTGTGTGTGTGTGTGTGTGTGTGTGTGTGTGTGTGTCTGTATGTGTGTGTTTGCGTGTGTGTGTGTGTGCGTGTGTATGTGTGTGTGCGTGTGCGTGTCTGTGTACATGTATATATATATATATATATATATATATATATTTATGTGTATATACGTATATATGTATGTCCGTATATATATTAACATATATATTTACATATATATATGTACATATATATAAGTATATATATATACATGTATATATATATATATATATATTTATATATATATATATATATATATATACATATATATATATATATGTATGTATATGGCTCTAGGCGAATTCACCGACAACAATTTCCCGACAACAACTCATCGACACGCTCAATTCATCGATATACACAATTCATCGACAAATATAAACAAAAATATTTCAATTTGAAATATATAACTAGGTCCTGTTTTCATCCATGATTTAGCACACTTTTACCTTTGATAATGAAATAATCACTTTCATAGCCTATATATCGGATACTACAAAAACATGGTAGAATTCATTTTCGTATTTTTTAAGAATAGTTCAAATTGTTTAATGAGCAGAACCTCCCCTAGACAGTTCAGACAGTTGGGGACGGTTCAGTCAGTCCCGGATAACCTGACAATATATGGACCCTGCATCAGTAGTTCTTATTTTCTATGTTTTCATTATAATTGGTAATGTTTACGAAAACCGTTTTACATTCTTTAACAAAAACAAATAATTCGCTTGAAGGACATTTGGCATAGGACATTTCAGACACAGGTTGCTGGACACCACCCTAATATTTGGAAGTTTTTCGACTGCCTGAAGAAAAAACAAAACTATAATGAAGGCAAATTCGATCAATACTTGGCTGGTACTTCATCTCAACCACAAAGAAAGAAATATCGTGACTCTTCTGAACGGATAAAAAACATTGTAGAAAGATATCCTTCGTATAGCAACGTCGATGATTATTTGTGGCCAATAGCCCATAACCTATCTTTCTAATTTCAAGTAAGCCAATTTATAGTTTTATGTTTAGTTTATATCAATTTGTCATTTTCAATAGTTATTTAATTAAAGATTTTTAACTCTTCTTGATAAATACTACGAAAATAAAATCTACCTTGTTTTTTGTAGTATCCTAAATAAAAGCTATGGAAGTAAATATTTCATTATGAAAGGTAAAAGTACGCTAAATCAAGGGTGAAAACAGGACCTAGTTG
>NC_134812.1:23961879-23966879 GCF_046742065.1 Oratosquilla oratoria
CTTTTCTTTTATCGTTCAGAATTGGTTTTTGTTTTGTGTATTGTTTTGTTTTCGCTGCTGCTGAGTTAATTGTCATTTTGTTGGGTCTGGCTTCATTTGCTTTTTGTCCCCCCCCCCCTTTTTTTCACTTTGCAATTTCTTTTTGTCATTCAGTTTTGGTGGCGTTTGTTAGTTTTGATTTGTACTGATGAAGGGAGCGAAGCACAAGCAGGACAGAAAGAACGGCGGTTGGCGACCCGTGTGGTGCTTTTGTAGTCCGGACCGAGATTTGTGATATCTTTATTATGCCGGTTTGCCATTTATTTGCCTTCTGTTATTCTTGTGGACACTTTGTGATCAAATTTCTTTGTGTCTTTTAGTCTTGGTTTTTGTTTTTGTTTTATTTTATGGTTTGATTTGTACTGATAAGTACATACAGGACAGTTACAGCGGTGACAGATGACTCGTGTAGTGCTTTTGTGTCTGGTCTGTGCCATTTGATATTTTCTTTTTGCCCCTTTTAATTTCATTTCTTATTTTCGGTGGAGCCATTTGGTGACACTCTGTACTTACTCTGTTATCAATTTCTGGGTGTCGTTTAGAATTGGTTTTGTTCCATTTATTATGACATGTGTTATGGGGTTTTTGTCAATTCTTTTCATGTGGGGGACGCTTTACACAAATTTGTAATTACCTTTTGTCATTCGGAATGGGTTTTGATTTTGTTCAACTTTGTACACTCCTGTGGGACCTGTTCCAGAGAACATCGGTACACTACTTAAATGAATCCTTTTGCTTACTATGTATAACCCTGAGTACGAACCCTGGACAGGGTTCGAAACGTCGGTAATAAATTCTGTTACTCTGAGTCCAGTGTTTCTATTTTTTTCCGATATAGATATATATATATATATATATATACATTTTCCACAATCTTAATTGATTGTCATATTAGAATCTGAGATTTTGTTTTTGATAAAAGATTCTCCAGGTTATTGAATCGTTGAGGACGTAGAATTTGTCAGGATCAAGATGTCGAACGCAAGCGAGAATTTAAATTGGCGAAACAAGATCTGGAGTGATACCAGACCAAGAGCCTTTCCAGACGCCGAAGAAAAAACTTGGAGAGAAGAAAGACAGCGTTCCAGTGAGAACGCGGACGACCTCGGGAAAATACATTATAGTTTCCTCAGTCCGCAAAATTTTTCCCTTTCCTCCTCAGAATAAAGAGAACTGGAGGGAAAGGAGTCCAAGAGCCTTCCGCGATGTCGAAGAAAAAAGTTGGAGAGAAGAAAGACAAAGTACCAGCAAGAACGTGGACGACGTCGGAAAAATATCCTATATTTCTCTCAGACTTCCCAAAATATTTCCAGATCCTCCTCAGACTATACCCTTTAAACCTGCGAAGGAGTGGCTCACACCTTGTCAACCAAGTGGAAAGGAAGCTGTACCCGCTTGAAATGGAAATCAACTTGTGCTAGTCACTAGTTTTTTATACGTTTTCTAGTATTTGTGAGCAACTGTTATTTTGCCTTGGTGAAGAGATGTTTTGCTCCTTTTTGACCCTCGATGCCTCCTCTTTAAAGAAAAATGGGCGAGTAAGAGAAGGAAAGAATCTTCAGGCTTCTGCAGACATGGTCGAAGTGGACTTTTGAAGTTCCGGAAACTTGAACAATCAGAGACTAGAAAGTCTCTTTTCATTTGGCTGCGAGGAGGAAAAGGTATCGGCTCTCCGTGGTCCTAAAATCGCTTTACGACATATAATTCAGGGGTTCTGGGAGCAGCATGGGAACCTTATTTTGTTGCAGAAAAAAAAAAATCCTTTCGTAAAGTCAACCGGTACGGCCGGTCAACTTTTTCTCGTGTGTTAGGTCCCTTCTGTTAAAAAAAAAAAAAAAAAAAAAAAAAAAAAAAAAAAAAAAAAATAATAATAATAATAATAATAATAATAATAATAACAATATATATATATATATATGTATATATATACATATATATACACACACATATACATATATATATATTATATATAAATATATATATATATATATATATATATATATATATATATATATATTAAAGTATGGAAGACAAAAGAGTGGACGGGTGGTGAGTTAAACACAGAGGACAGTTGGAGTTTTATTCACTAACTTTTCGTCCTGACTAGGACAATCTCAATGTACATACAGTTTCTGAAAATTAACAGTTTATATAATCCATCCTTGCCGTGTTCCCCTCCCTCTATACTCTCATCCGTCCTCTACCCTTTTCATGTGACTCCGACCATGTCACTTCTCCTCCGTTCTCAATTGTCCTTTTTTACCTCCTTGATAATCAGAGTACCTACCGCTCCTGCTAATTTTATAAACCCTTCCCTATGGTTGATGCAGGGGTGGGAAGTAATGTAGGCTGCCTCCACTATTTTTCTTATCTTTTTCTCTAGACCTTTGTGGAGCACCTCTATCTTGTTCCAATCTGAAAAGATGACCACATTGGTCTAAATGAACTACTAGCGAGTTGGAGGTTCTGTGAGCTCTGACGTCATTTTTGTGCTCATATGTCCGTAGCTCCACTGATCTTCCCGTCTCTCCATAATATCCTAACGGACAACCACCACATGGTATATTGTAAATCGCGCCCTTCTCTATATCCTTTTCTGATTTATTTCTGTTCTTGACAACTTCTCCTAATTTTGTACCCGTGTAGAAAGCAACGCTCACACCCACTTTTGTGAGAATATGTCCCAACTCCTCCGCGTACTTCGAGTTGGGGACGGACAAAAACCCCGCCCTGCCTTCTCCAGACCAGTCGTCCTTCTTCCTTCTCATTATTACCGTTGCTTTCTTCCTTAATCTGTGCAGTAGCCCTTCCGGGTATCTGAGTTTAGTGAATACTTTGAAAATATATTTGATTTCATCCTCTAAAAATTCTTCGCTACAAATACGGTACGCCCTTAAGAAAAATCCTATAACCACTCCGTTTTTTAATTTTGTTGCTATGCGCTGAGTAGAAATGAATCACATCGTCTTTATTGGTGCTTTTCCTGTAGACAGAGAATGATATCTTACTACCTCTACTCCAAATCACCGTATCCAAGAAAGCTACTCTGTTACCCGTCTCGTGTTCGATAGTAAACTGATTATCAAGGAGGTAAAAAGGACAATTGAGAACGGAGGGAGAAGTGACATGGTCGGAGTCACATGAAAAGGGTAGAGGACGGATGAGAGTATAGAGGGAGGGGAACACGGCAAGGATGGATTATATAAGCTGTTAATTTTCTGAAACTGTATGTACTTTGAGAATGTCCTGGTAAGGACGAAACGTCAGTGAATAAAACTCCAACTGTTCTCTGTGTTTAACTCACCACCCTTCCACTCATTTGTCTTCCATACTTCAATATATATATGTATATATATATATATATATATATATATATATATATACGAGTATATGTATATATATATATGTATATATATATATATGTACCTTGGAGGACTTGTTACCTTGGAGGACTTATTACCTTGGAGGACTTATTACCTTGGAGGACTTATTACCTTGGAGGATTTACAACCTCGTAGGACTTGCAACTTCAGAGGACTTGCACCCTCGTATGACTTACGACCTCGGAGGAGTTACAGCCTCGAAGGGCTTACAACTTCGGAGGACTTGCACCCTCGGAGGACTAGCACCCTCGGAGGACTGGCATCCTCGGAGGACTTGCACCCTCGGAGGACTTGCACCCTCGGAGGACTTGCACCCTCGGAAGATTTGCACCCTGGGAGGACTTGCACCCTCAAAGGACTTGCACCCTCGGAGAACTTGCACCCTCGTAGAACTTACAGCTTAGAAAGGCTTACTGCCTCGGAGAACTTACGACCTCGGAGGAATTACAGACCCCCCTCTCCAAGACATGTAACATTTTAAAAATATGTCACCATTGAAATGGTTTCATTTTTATTAGTAGTAGATACCACCGTTAGTAACCATGTAATGAACGGTGAAACAATTGTTTGTTTTATGAGATGAGATAATTTTGTGGATAGGGATGACGGGTGGTAAGGGACATGGAACTGCCTGGTGTAGTCCTCATGGTCTTCTACAGTATCCTACATTCTTATGTTCTTGTGTTTTTATTAGACGGTTTCCCTTGTCCGTTTTCTTTACTCCCTCTTACGCCATGGGTGCCTTGCTTGGCCTGCGGCGCTTCCTCGCTTCGCTCGCTCTAGGACCTCCGGTCTCTTTTATTTTCATTTTTTTCCATGGGACACTCTCGATGTACTCATCGGCAGCCCGTTTTGAAATATTTCTTATGTTCTCCTTTAATTCTTCTTTCTCCTTCTTTAATTCTTCTTTTTCTTGCAAAGTCCTTTCCCAAAACTTAAGGGGGACCAACACATTTGATTCCGATTCATCATCGGCATAGTCGTACTCAGGCAGTATCATTACCAAGGATTAGCCCGGTAGGTTACGTGAAGATATATTTGTCATTAAGATTTATTTGTCATAGCATCAGTGTACACAATCGTAACATTTTGTTGAACCCCAATATTTTCCTATGGAATTTTTTAATCGTGGCTGTGGGTTTTTGAGTGAGGCGTAAAGATGGGGAAACTCATTCATGTGCTCCCTGCCCTTCGCTTGCGGCCAATCAATCGTCTCCGTTGCCGTGACGTCAGTGTTCTCGTCCAATCAGCCGTCTCCGTTGCCGTGACGTCACCACTCTCGGCCAATCAGCCGTCTCCGTTGCCGTGACGTCACCACTCTCGGCCAATCAGTTGTCTTCGTTGCCGTGACGTCACCACTCTCTCAGCCAATCAGATTCCTTACACAATGTAACGTTTTTACCGGATTTCGGAAGGTGGTCATAAAAACGCCAGGAAATTTTCAAAACTGGAAAACTTTATATTTTTATATACACAAGAGTGTCATTGGTAAAGAACCATTGAAGAGTTGAATTACCCTCAATATCAAGTATTAGGCTGCCTCCCTTGTAAGAGGGAAAAAGCCTTTGGTATATGTAT
>NC_134812.1:23974379-23976879 GCF_046742065.1 Oratosquilla oratoria
AATTTTCAAAACTGGAAAACTTTATTTTTTTATATACACAAGCACCCGGCTGACGCCGGCCGTGGCTCCGCCACGGGTGCTTGGCCTGCGGCGCCGCTTCGCCTTTTCCTCGTCTTCATGGATTTTATTCGGTCTCCTTTGGTCACGGGAGTCTTTCATAGCTTTCCTGATGGCGTATTTGTTTCTTCGTTTTGCCTGGTTGAACGTTTTGAAGGCCTTCTCTAGAAAATACATTTGATATGTTTTGTGGTCGGGTTTTCCGCCCGATTTCACAGTTTTTATACCCGACGAAATAATGTTTCGAGAAATTTTAAGAAACGCTGTCTTCAATTTCTCCGTCAAAAAGTTCAAAATTGTCAAACATTTCGTCGGAATACTCGAAATCTTCAACTTCTCGTAGAGTCTCGTTGAATTTAAGCACTTTTCGTTGGAATTCTCGAACAGATGCGTTGGCACTGAAGGTTTTAACGTCTCTGTACAGATCCGGGAAAACTTTTGTGTGTTCGTTACGTAACTGGGCATGCAGGTTCTTTTCATTCTGCAGTTCTGTTTTTTTTTTTTTCGGTTAACCATAATCCATTTCCAAAAGTGGCGAAGACGCCTTTTCTTGTTAGCGTCGGGTTCCCTGGCGGGCATGGTGCCTAAGATACAAAAAAAAAAAAAAAAAAAAACGACCACTATCTTAAACAACGCACATGTAATAAAACCTTACGTGACGTGGCCCAAAAACGCCGGACCCCTTTCCGTTTTCGCTCAAGCTCACTGTGGTTTTGTGAAAACTGACCATTTGAGAAAACTCCGCTCTTTATAGTAAGTAGACAAGAGTGTCATTGGTAAAGAACCATTGAAGAGTTGAATTACCTTCAATATCAAGTATTAGGCTGCCTCCCTTGTAAGAGGGAAAAAGCCTTTGGTATATGTATCAAGTATTTTCAGTTACAAATCTGCATCATTAAAGTCCTCTGCATTCCTAAAAAAAAGGGTTTTCAAAGATAGGCTCTGTTGTCTTCCACGGAGATCTTGAAAGTGTTTCTCAAAGTTTATTTTCAAGTCTTCACAATGTTTGACATATCTGCTGTAGTCAGGGGGTGTCACAGTTTCACTAAGGATTGTCTTCATTGATTTAAATTGCAAAAGGATGACCTTTCTCTGCCAAAATGACCCAGTCTGCCTTTTCATTTCGTACACATTTCTTAATGAGAACTACACACACATTTGTTTTACCCATCATTGCTGGCGCCCCGTGTGTGGAGAATGTCAAAGGAAAGAATATTTTCATAAATAACAAACTCCTCTGTGATACCTCGGAGACTTTCAAAGGAAAATATATTTTCATCAATAGAAAATAGACAAGAACTTGAGGGTCCCATGCTGCTCCCAGAAACCCTGACATATATGACGTGTGTAAAGCGATTTTAGGACCACAGAGAGCCAATACCTTTTCCTCCTCGCAGACGAATCAAAAGAGACTCTCTAGTCTCTGATTTTTCAATTTTCCGGAACTTCAAAGTCCACTTGGACCATGTCTGCAGAAGCCTGACGATTCTTTCCTTCTCAAACTCACACATTTTTTCTTAAAGAGGAATCCTCGAGTGTCAAAAAGGAGCAAAATATCTCTTCGCCAAGGCAAAATAACATTTAACTACAAATATTAGAAAATGTGTAAAAAAACTGGCCAGCACAAGTTCATTTCTAATTTCAAGCGGGTGCTTCTTCCTTCCCACTTGGTTGACAAGGTGTGACCCACTCCTTCGGAGGTTTAAAGGGTATTGTCTGAGGAGGAGCTGGAAAAATGATGGGGACTCTGAGGGAACGATAAGGTATTTTCCCGGCGTCGTCCGCGTTCTTTCGGGTACTTTGTCCTTCTTCCCTCCAATGTTTTCGATCGACGTTTTGAAAGGCTCTTAGACTGTTTTCCCTCCAGTTCTCTTTAGCCTGAGAAGGAAATGGAAAATGTTTGCTGACTTTGACAGAACAATTGGGTCTTTTTTCGAGGTCATCAACGTTCTCGTTGGTACGTCGTTTTATTTCTCTCCAATTTTGTTCTGTGACATCTGGGAAAGCTCTTGGTCTAGAATCCCTCCAGCTCTTGCTTCGCCAATTCAAACTTCTCTCTGGGTTCCACATCTTTCTCCTGACAATTTCTACGTCCTCAACGATTCAAAAACCTGGAGAATCTTTTATCAGAAACAAAATCTCAGATTCTGATATGAAAAAAAAAATTAGATTGTGAAAAATAAATATATACAAATATAATTACAAGAATAAAATCATTATATATACGACAACCTCACGCATTATTACACATGATACATATATACATATATATATATATATATATATATACATATATATATATATATATATATATATATATATACAGATATATATATATATATATATATATATATATATATATATACAGGTATATATATACATATATATATGTATATATATATATAAGTATATAAATATATATATATATATAAATATATATATA
>NC_134812.1:23996879-24006879 GCF_046742065.1 Oratosquilla oratoria
ATTCAGACTCGGAAAATATAGTACAGATAAGACCAGACCAATTAAGATTAAATTCAGGTCACAAACAACGGCAGAGAAAATTCTATCCAAAACAGGGAAACTAGCAACAAATGATCAATATAAAAAGGTATGGATAAAAAGAGAAATGAATAAGGAGGAAAGAGAGGCAGAAAAGCAGAAAAGAATTGAAGCTAAGGCAAAAAACGACGAAAGAACGGAGTCAGAGAAAGAGAGATTCTATTGGAGAGTAGTGAACATGAAAATAAAGCAGTTCGACATACTAAAGAAAAACATAAGGGAAACAGAGAACACAATGGAAGTGGCAGAAAACTAAGAGCGTCTTACACAAATATAGATGGATTGATAACAGGATTGAATGAACTGAATGATTATTTGAAAGAAAAAGAACCGGACATAATGGGAATTGTAGAAACAAAATTAAAAGGCCCACTACCACCCAACAGTGTAGGACATGATACATACAATTATTGGATTAGAAACAGAGAGAAAAAACAAGGGGGTGGAGTTATGTTCCTGACTAAGAAGGATATAACGTGAAAGGTGTCATATATGGAAAGAATACAGTAGAGATGATTATGATAGAAGTGGAAGACCGAGATAAGAAGAGCAGAAAATTTGTGATCAATTATGTGCCTCCGAAAACAGCCTCATGGGAGGAGAGTGAACATAAAAGTATGTTAGAGGACACAAAGATAGCATTAACTAAAATAATGGAAGACGGAGGAAGAATAGTTATGATGGGCGACTTTAATTGCAAAGAAATCTGCTGGGAAGAAATGACAGTAAAGAGTGGTGATGACTCATGGGGAAATGCTCTACTTGAGATGATTACTGACCATTCAATGACACAATGGATACAAGAGAACACTAGGTATAGAAATGAAGAAGAACCATCGAGGCTAGACTTAATAATTACATCTGAACCTAGAATAGTGGACAAGATTGAATATAAAACACCAATAGGTAAAAGTGACCACATATTGATTGAACTGGAACTTAATGAAGAAAAATATATCAAAAGAAATGAACAATATAGAAAAGGAAGAATGATGTATGAAAAAACAAACTTTGATAAAATAAGAGAATTCTTTCAAAAGGAAAACTGGGAAGAAATATACAAAGAAGAAACATCAGTGGAAGAGAAATGGAATATTTTGACAAAAATTTACAAAAAAGGAGTGGAAAAGTATGTCCCAAGACAAAAACAAGAAAAAGAATATGTAAAATGCTGGTACAACAAAAGCTGTAGGGAGTTAAAAGACAAAAGAGACAAAGCCTGGAACAGATGGAAAAAAGACAGAAGACCTGAAAAATGGAAAATATATACTGGTTATAGAAATGAATATGTACAAAAGTGCAGAGAAGAAAAAAGAAAATATGAAAAAGATGTTATAGAAAAGTGTAAAGATCAACCAAAACTATTCTACAGAT
This sequence comes from Oratosquilla oratoria, assembly GCF_046742065.1. NCBI lineage: Eukaryota > Metazoa > Arthropoda > Malacostraca > Stomatopoda > Squillidae > Oratosquilla > Oratosquilla oratoria. Next base: position 23,998,332 of record NC_134812.1, read on the forward strand.
TTGTAAACAATAAACTGAAAAACAAACAAGACTTGGAGAAATTAAGACAAGGAGGAGTTGAATACACTGAGGAAATGGAAATGGCAGAAATTATGAACAAACATTTTAAATCAGTGTTTACAAGGGAAAATATACAACCTGAAGAGATTGAGTGGAAAGAAAAAGTCCCCCCTATGGAAGAAATAGAAGTAACAAAGAATGAAATATTGACACACTTGGGTAATCTTGATGTCAGAAAATCGCATGGGCCAGATGAAATAGCAAACTGGATTCTGAAAGAATGCAGGAATGAACTGGCAGACAAAATACATAGCATAATAAGCAGTTCCTTAAAAGAAGGAAAAGTTCCAGAAGATTGGAAAAAAGCAAATATAGTACCTATATATAAAGGAGGAAATAAAGAAGAACCTACCAACTATAGACCAGTCTCTCTAACAAGTACAATAGCAAAAATTTGTGAAAGAATTATCAAAAGTAGATGGGTAAAATACTTGGAAAAAAACAACGTACTAAATCCAAGGCAATTTGGATTCAGACAAGGACGATCATGCGTCACCAATTTAATATGTTTCTATTCAAGGCTAATAGATATGATACAAGAAAGAGATGGATGGGCTGATTGTGCATTTCTAGACCTAAAAAAAGCTTTTGACAAAGTACCACATAAGAAGTTGCTTAAGAAATTAGAATATGAAGGAGGAATACAAGGTAAATTGCTAAATTGGATGGAAGACTTTTTGCAAGAAAGAAAAATGAGAGTAGTGATAAGAGATCAGCACTCAAAATGGAATGAAGTAATAAGCGGTGTCCCGCAGGGAACAGTTCTGGCCCCAATAATGTTTGCTATATATATTAATGATATGGATGAAGGAATTGAAAGCTATATGAGCTTCTTTGCAGATGATGCAAAACTACTGAAAAGAGTGAAAACTGAAGAAGATTGTGAATCACTACAGAGAGATCTAAATAAAGTACAAGAATGGAGTAGGAAGTGGGAGATGGAGTTCAATACAAAAAAGTGTAGTATAATGGAATTTGGAAAAAGCAAAAACAGAATAACAGGATCATATAATTTGGGAGAAGAAGGAATAAAAAAAGTAGAAAATGAGAAGGACCTGGGAGTCATTGTTATGAATAATATGTCACCTGAGAAACATATAAATAAGATTTTTGGAGAAACTTATAACCTAATAAGAACAATCAAAGTGGCATTTACATACCTGGATGAAGAAATGGTGAGGAAAATCCTAATCACCCTGATAAGACCAAGATTGGAATATGCAGCAACGATATGGTCACCAAGTACAAAAAAATGTATAAAAAAACTTGAAAGAATACAAAGAGCAATTACAAAATTGGCACCAACACTCTCAAAACTATCATATGAAGAGAGACTACAAAAACTTAAACTACAGACACTAGAGCAAAGAAGAGAGAGAGGAGATTTGATAGCTATTTACAGAATCATGAAAGGCATAGAAATTACTGATAGAGAGAATCTGATAAAATGGGATGACAGAAATACAAGAGGACACGGAAAGAAAATAAAAAAAGACAGCTATAGAAGAGATTTGAAAAAGAACAGCTTTGCTCACAGAGCAATAGACAGTTGGAACAAGTTAGATGAGAAAGTGGTGTGTGCAAAAACAATACATGAATTTAAAAATAGTTTAGATAAAATGAGATATGAAGACGGGACCCCACGAGCATAGCTCCCCTTCCCGTAAAATACAACTAGGTAAATACAACTAGGTAAATACACACACACACACACACATACACACACACACACACACACACACACACACACACACACACACACACACACACACACACACACACACACACACACACACACACACACACACACACACACACACACACATATATATATATATATATATATATATATATATGTATACATATTTATTATATATATATACATATATATGTACACACACATATATGTGTATATATATATATATATATATATATATATGTATATATACACACACATATATGTATACATATGTATATATATATAAATATATATATATATATATATATATATACATACATATATATATATATATATATGCTTGTAACCACGAGGAAAATGAAGATCGGAATACTGAACGTTTTCGTCTTAATAGACGAAAACGTTCAGTATTTCGATCTTTATTTTCCTCGTGGTTACAAGCATAAATCTTTATTCACGTGTTTTATGTGATTACTGTTGCACATATATATATATACAAACACCCACACCCACACCCACCCACATACACACACACACACACACACACACACACACACACACACACACTTCAACGAATGGACGGCTTAGAAGACGTTCTGAAGAAAAGTGAAGTCTGTGGATCCCAACGCAAAGAGAAGTGCCTAGTGTTTTTGCAGGGTGGGGGGGAAATTGCTCGTGGAGTAGTGGGAACGTAGGGAAAGAGGAAAAGGGGAGGGATTACTGAGGAAATGGAAGGAAATGAGGAGGGAGTAGACTTTGACCAGCCAGACAAGCGGAAGGTAAACAAAAGACTTAGCGAGGATCAAATGTCTAATAAAAATGTAAAGATTAGAAGTATAGAGAGGAGCAATACAGAAGAAAGTGACGAGAATATGTTCCAGGGATTTAAAGAGGGTGGGGGGGACACAACCCCCCCCCCCCCCCGACTGATAAGACTAGAGGAGAGAGTTGATAAGGTGATCGAGGACTTGGAGCGTAAGTTAGGTAACGTAGACTCCATCTTCCAAAGAATTGAAAGGTTGGAACAACTAGAGAAGGCTAACAGAAACTTAACTGAAGAAATAGAGGACCTAAAAAGACAGTTAGGAAATGTAAAGGAGGAGAATGAGAAATTGAAGAAGAATAGTAATGAAAACAGAGAGAAAATAGCTACAGAAGTTAAAAATTGGAGAATAACTCAAGAAGGGAATAAGGTTTCATTCACTGACATAGTCAAACAGCAATTGAAAGAACATAATGAAGACTCAGTTATTAAAGTGATGAGACAGAAGGAGAATATAGTAAGAGAATTAGCTGACAAAAAGAAATGTATAATTATATTAGGAATGGAAGAGAAACATAACCCAGATAGAACTGCAAGAATCAAGGAGGAAAATGAAAGAGTAAGCAGTTTATTAAAATTAGTCCAGGAAGATGAACCAGAAATTATAAAGGAAATTGAGGAAAAATTCAGACTCGGAAAATATAGCACAGATAAGACCAGACCAATTAAGATTAAATTCAGGTCACAAACAACAGCAGAGAAAATTCTATCCAAGACAGGGAAACTAGCAACAAATGATCAATATAAAAAGGTATGGATAAAAAGAGAAATGAATAAGGAGGAAAGAGAGGCAGAAAAGCAGAAAAGAATTGAAGCTAAGGCAAAAAACGAGGAAAGAACGGAGTCAGAGAAAGAGAGATTCTATTGGAGAGTAGTGAACATGAAAATAAAGCAGTTCGACATACTAAAGAAAAACATAAGGGAAACAGAGAATACAATGGAAGTGGCAGAAAACTAAGAGTGTCTTACACAAATATAGATGGATTGATAACAGGATTGAATGAACTGAATGATTATTTGAAAGAAAAAGAACCGGACATAATGGGAATTGTAGAAACAAAATTAAAAGGCCCACTACCACCCAACAGTGTAGGACATGATACATACAATTATTGGATTAGAAACAGAGAGAAAAAACAAGGGGGTGGAGTTATGTTCCTGACTAAGAAGGATATAAACGTGAAAGGTGTCATATATGGAAAGAATACAGTAGAGATGATTATGATAGAAGTGGAAGACCGAGATAAGAAGAGCAGAAAATTTGTGATCAATTATGTGCCTCCGAAAACAGCCTCATGGGAGGAGAGTGAACATAAAAGTATGTTAGAGGACACAAAGATAGCATTAACTAAAATAATGGAAGACGGAGGAAGAATAGTTATGATGGGCGACTTTAATTGCAAAGAAATCTGCTGGGAAGAAATGACAGTAAAGAGTGGTGATGACTCATGGGGAAATGCTCTACTTGAGATGATTACTGACCATTCAATGACACAATGGATACAAGAGAACACTAGGTATAGAAATGAAGAAGAACCATCGAGGCTAGACTTAATAATTACATCTGAACCTAGAATAGTGGACAAGATTGAATATAAAACACCAATAGGTAAAAGTGACCACATATTGATTGAACTGGAACTTAATGAAGAAAAATATATGAAAAGAAATGAACAATATAGAAAAGGAAGAATGATGTATGAAAAAACAAACTTTGATAAAATAAGAGAATTCTTCCAACAAGAAAACTGGGAAGAAATATACAAAGAAGAAACAACAGTGGAAGAGAAATGGAATATTTTGACAAAAATTTACAAAAAAGGAGTGGAAAAGTATGTCCCAAGACAAAAACAAGAAAAAGAATATGTAAAATGCTGGTACAACAAAAGTTGTAGGGAGTTAAAGGACAAAAGAGACAAAGCCTGGAACAGATGGAAAAAAGACAGAAGACCTGAAAAATGGAAAATATATACTGGTTATAGAAATGAATATGTACAAAAGTGCAGAGAGGAAAAAAGAAAATATGAAAAAGATGTTATAGAAAAGTGTAAAGATCAACCAAAACTATTCTACAGATTTGTAAACAATAAACTGAAAAACAAACAAGACTTAGAGAAATTAAGACAAGGAGGAGTTGAATACACTGAGGAAATGGAAATGGCAGAAATTATGAACAAACATTTTAAATCAGTGTTTACAAGGGAAAATATACAACCTGAAGAGATTGAGTGGAAGGAAAAAGTCCCCCCTATGGAAGAAATAGAAGTAACAAAGAATGAAATATTGACACACTTGGGTAATTTTGATGTCAGAAAATCGCATGGGCCAGATGAAATAGCAAACTGGATTCTGAAAGAATGCAGGAATGAACTGGCAGACAAAATACATAGCATAATAAGCAGTTCCTTAAAAGAAGGAAAAGTTCCAGAAGATTGGAAAAAAGCAAATATAGTACCTATATATAAAGGAGGAAATAAAGAAGAACCTACCAACTATAGACCAGTCTCTCTAACAAGTACAATAGCAAAAATATGTGAAAGAATTATCAAAAGTAGATGGGTAAAATACTTGGAAAAAAACAACGTACTAAATCCAAGGCAATTTGGATTCAGACAAGGACGATCATGCGTCACCAATTTAATATGTTTCTATTCAAGGCTAATAGATATAATACAAGAAAGAGATGGATGGGCTGATTGTGCATTTCTAGACCTAAAAAAAGCTTTTGACAAAGTACCACATAAGAAGTTGCTTAAGAAATTAGAATATGAAGGAGGAATACAAGGTAAATTGCTAAATTGGATGGAAGACTTTTTGCAAGAAAGAAAAATGAGAGTAGTGATAAGAGATCAGCACTCAAAATGGAATGAAGTAATAAGCGGTGTCCCGCAGGGAACAGTTCTGGCCCCAATAATGTTTGCTATATATATTAATGATATGGATGAAGGAATTGAAAGCTATATGAGCTTCTTTGCAGATGATGCAAAATTACTGAAAAGAGTGAAAACTGAAGAAGATTGTGAATCACTACAGAGAGATCTAAATAAAGTACAAGAATGGAGTAGGAAGTGGGAGATGGAGTTCAATACAAAAAAGTGTAGTATAATGGAATTTGGAAAAAGCAAAAACAGAATAACAGGATCATATAATTTGGGAAAAGAAGGAATAAAAAAAGTAGAAAATGAGAAGGACCTGGGAGTCATTGTTATGAATAATATGTCACCTGAGAAACATATAAATAAGATTTTTGGAGAAACTTATAATTTAATAAGAACAATCAAAGTGGCATTTACATACCTGGATGAAGAAATGGTGAGGAAAATCCTAATCACCCTGATAAGACCAAGATTGGAATATGCAGCAACGATATGGTCACCAAGTACAAAAAAATGTATAAAAAAACTTGAAAGGATACAAAGAGCAATTACAAAACTGGCACCAACACTCTCAAAACTATCATATGAAGAGAGACTACAAAAACTTAAACTACAGACACTAGAGCAAAGAAGAGAGAGAGGAGATTTGATAGCTATTTACAGAATCATGAAAGGCATAGAAATTACTGATAGAGAGAATCTGATAAAATGGGATGACAGAAATACAAGAGGACACGGAAAGAAAATAAAAAAAGACAGCTATAGAAGAGATTTGAAAAAGAACAGCTTTCCTCACAGAGCAATAGACAGTTGGAACAAGTTAGATGAGAAAGTGGTGTGTGCAAAAACAATACATGAATTTAAAAATAGTTTAGATAAAATGAGATATGAAGACGGGACCCCACGAGCATAGCTCCCCTTCCCGTAAAATACAACTAGGTAAATACAACTAGGTAAATACACACACACACACACACACACACACACACACACACACACACACACACACACAGACTTGCGACCTTTTAAGGATTTGTTACCTCGGAGGACTTGTTACCTTGGAAGACTTGTTACCTTGGAGGACTTGTTAGCTTGGAGGACCTATTGCTATGGAGGACTTGTTACCTTGGTGGACTTGTTACCTTGGAGGACTTATTTCCTTGGAGGAGTTATTACCTTGGAGGACTTATTACCTTGGAGGATTTATAACCTCGTAGGACTTGCAACTTCAGAGGACTTGCACCCTTGTAGGACTTACTACCTCGGAGGACTTGCAGCCTCGAAGGGCTTACAACTTAGGAGGACTTGCACCCTCGGAGGACTTGCACCCTCGGAGGACTTGCGCCCTCGGAAGATTTGCACCCTGGGAAGACTTGCACCCTCGAAGGACTTGCACCCTCGGAGAACTTGCACCCTCGTAGAACTTACAGCTTAGAAAGGCTTACTGCCTCGGAGAACTTACGACCTCGGAGGACTTACAGATCCCCCTCTCCAAGACATGTAACATTTTAAAAATGTGTCATCGTTGAAATGGTTTCATTTTTATTATTAGTAGATACCACCGTTAGTAACCATGTAATGAACGGTGAAACAATTGTTTGCCTTTATGAGATGTGATAATTTTAAGGATAGGGATGACGGGTGGTAAGGGACATAGAACTGCCTAGTGTAGTCCTCATGGTCTTCTACAGTATCCTACATTCTTATGTTCTTCTGTTTTTATTAGACGGTTTCCCTTGTCCGTTTTCTTTACTCCCTCTTACGCCATGGGTGCCTTGCTTGGCCTGCGGCGCTTCCTCGCTTCGCTCGCTCTAGGACCTCCGGTCTCTTTTATTTTCATTTTTTTTCCATGGGACACTCTCGATGTACTCATCGGCAGCCCGTTTTGAAATATTTCTTATGTTCTCCTTTAATTCTTCTTTTGTTTCTTCTTTCTTCTTCTTTAATTCTTCTTTTTCTTGCCAAGTCCTTTCCCAAAACTTAAGGGGGACCAACACATTTGATTCCGATTCGTCAACGGCATAGTCGTAATCAGGCAGTATCATTACCAAGGATTTGCCCGCTAAGTTACGTGAATATATATTTGTCATAGCATCAGTGTACAGTACACAATCGTAACATTTTGTTGAACCCCAATATTTTCCTATGGATTACGCCTCACTGAGTTTTTTTCTGAGTGAGGCGTAAAGATGGGGAAACTCATTATTGTGCTCCCTGCCCTTCGCTTGCGGCCAGTCAATCGTCTCCATTGCCGTGACGTCAGTGTTCTCTTCCAATCAGCCGTCTCTGTTGCCGTGACGTCACCACTCTCGGCCAATCAGCCGTCTACGTTGCCGTGACGTCACCACTCTCGGCCAATCAGCCGTCTCCGTTGCCGTGACGTCACCACTCTCTCAGCCAATCAGATTCCTTACACAATAGGACACTTTTGCAGGATTTCGGAAGGTGGTCATAAAGACGCCAGGAAATTTTCAAAACCGGAAAACTTAATTTTTTTATATACACAAGAGTGTGATTGGTAAAGAACCATTGAAGAGTTGAATTACCCTCAATATCAGGTATTAGGCTGCCTTCCTTGTAGGAGGGAAAAAGCCTTTGGTATATGTATCAAGTATTTCCAGTTACAAATCTGCATCATTAAAGTCCTCTGCATTCCCAAGGAAAGGGTTTTCAAAGATAGGCTCTGTTGTCTTCCACGGAGATCTCGAAAGTGTTTCTCAAAGTTTATTTTCAAGTCTTCACAATGTTTGACATAATTTATCTGCTGTAGTCGGGGGATGTCACAGTTTCACTAAGGATTGTCTTCATTGATTTAAATTGCAAAAGGATGACCTTTCTCTGCCAAAATGACCCAGTCTGCCTTTTCATTTCGTACACATTTCTTAATGAGAACTACACACACATTTGTTTTACCCATCATTGCTGGCGCCCCGTGTGTGGAGAATGTCAAAGGAAAGAACATTTTAATAAATAACAAATTCCTCTGTGATACCTCGGAGACTTTCAAAGGGAAATATATTTTCATCAATAGAAAATAGACAAGAACATGAGGGTCCCATGCTGCTCCCAGAAACCCTGACATATATGACG
>NC_134812.1:24019379-24024379 GCF_046742065.1 Oratosquilla oratoria
AGCCTTGGTATATGTATGTATGTATATATATATATATATATATATATATATATATATATACATATATACACTCTATATATATATATGAATTTATGTAGATTATAATTATAAACAGTACATACAGAGAGGGTTAGAGATAGAGACAGAGGATAAAAGCTTAAATAAGCCAAGAAATGCTGCATAGAATATAGATGGAACAGAGTATTGATAACATTCAAACTAAGATTATTGGTTGTGTCGTAATTCCAATGTAAATATTCCTTCGTGGAATGCATGTAGGACTCAGGTATTTCGCGGGCCTGTCTTCATGTGCTGCACACTGTATAACGAGCCAATGAACTCCCCCTTACAGACCAGACAATTCTGCTTCCTCTTCTAATGGAAACCACGCTGCCTTAATCCATTGGACCAAATGAATTTAATCAACGTGTTCCAATGACAGCAGTTTTCATTAATATACATATATACTAACACACATACACACTTATCTATAATGGTATATATACATAGATATGCGTATATGTATATATATATATACATACATATATATATATGTTTATACACACACACACACATATATATATATATATACATATATATACATATATATATATATATACATATATATATATATATACATATACATATATATATATATACATATACTGTATATATATATATATATATATATATTCTGGAGAAGGGCTTCTGATTTCGTACAAACAAAAATGTCGTCAATGTATCTGTAGTAGAGTAATGGTCTGACGTCGTCGTCCTGGAAAACTGCTTCCTCAACTCCAGACATGAATGCTTGAGCAAAGAGTAATCCCAGGGGGGAGCCCATTGCTATTCCATCGTGCTGGATATACAACTTTCCCTCCGGACATTTAAAGGGAGCCTCAGTTGTGCAGATTCTCAGCATCTCCTCAATTATGTGCCTCGGGATGATTAAAGGGGGGAAATCTGCGTGTTCATAAACATACTTAAGGACGATGTTAATAATGAGTACGATTTTCTTATATTTGTATGCTCGAATTACATACATCTACACGAAATATCGCGTTCAACCCACTTCCGCTATGATATTGCATTTAGCTAGTATGTGCACGTGGGATAGATTATACATCTACACTGAATGGTTCCCAGCGATCAATTATCTTTATTCAACCACAAACAACTTTTAATTCCATGCCATCGCAATCGAGACTGAAGAATCTCTCGATGGAGACATAATCTATAATCTATCCCACGTGCACATACTAGCTAAATGCAATATCATAGCGGAGGTGGGTTGAACGCGATATTTCGTGTAGATGTATGTAATTCGAGCATACAAATATAAGAAAATTGTACTCAACTTATATCTCTCTTGATAGCGCATTGGTTTAAGTCACTGTAACTTTGTTACGGGTTAGCTGGGTTCGAATCCTCGGCTCGTCCACGTTTCAATTTCCAACAAAATGTCTCCATCGAGCGATTCTTCAGTCTCGATTGCGATGGCATGGAATTAAAAGTTGTTTGTGGTTGAATAAAGATAATTGATCGCTGGGAACCATTCAGTGTAGATGTATAATCTATCCCACGTGCACATACTAGCTAAATGCAATATCATAGCGGAGGTGGGTTGAACGCGATATTTCGTGTAGATGTATGTAATTCGAGCATACAAATATAAGAAAATCGTACTCAACTTATATCTCTCTTGATAGCGCATTGGTTTAAGTCACTGTAACTTTGTTACGGGTTAGCTGGGTTCGAATCCTCGGCTCGTCCACGTTTCAATTTCCAACAAAATGTCTCCATCGAGCGATTCTTCAGTCTCGATTGCGATGGCATGGAATTAAAATTTGTTTGTGGTTGAATAAAGATAATTGATCGCTGGGAACCATTCAGTGTAGATGTATATATATATGTATATATATAAGTATATATATACATGTATATATATATATATATATATATATATATATATATACATATATATATATATATGTATGTATATGGCTCTAGGCGAATTCACCGACAACAATTTCCCGACAACAACTCATCGACACGCTCAATTCATCGATATACACAATTCATCGACAAATATAAACAAAAATATTTCAATTTGAAATATATAACTAGGTCCTGTTTTCATCCATGATTTAGCACACTTTTACCTTTGATAATGAAATAATCACTTTCATAGCCTATATATCGGATACTACAAAAACATGGTAGAATTTATTTTCGTATTTTTTACGAATAGTTCAAATTATCTAATGAGCAGAACCTCCCGTGGACAGTTCAGACAGTTGGGGACGGTTCAGTCAGTCCCGGATATCCTCATAATATATGGACCCTGCATCAGTAGTTCTTATTTTCTATGTTTTCATTATAATTGGTAATGTTTACGAAAACCGTTTTACATTCTTTAACAAAAACAAATAATTCGCTTGAAGGACATTTGGCATAGGACATTTCAGACACAGGTTGCTGGACACCACCCTAATATTTGGAAGTTTTTCGACTGCCTGAAGAAAAAACAAAACTATAATGAAGGCAAATTCGATCAATGCTTGGCTGGTACTTTATCTCAACACCAAAGAAAGAAATACCGTGACTCATCTGAACGGATAAAAACATTGTAGAAAGATATCCTTCGTATAGCAACGTTGTTGATTATTTGCGGCCAATAGCCCATAACCTTTCTAATTTTAAGTAAGCTAATTTATAGTTTTAAGTTTAGTTTATATCAATTTGTCATTTCCAATAGTTCTTTCATTAAAGAATTTTAACTCTTCTTGATAAATACTACGAAAATAAAATCTACCTTGTTTTTTGTAGTATCCTAAATAAAAGCTATGGAAGTAAATATTTCATTATCAATGGTCAAAGTACGCTAAATCAAGGATGAAAACAGGACCTAGTTATATATTTCAAACTAGAATATTCTTATTTTTATTTGTCGCTGAATTGTGTATATCGATGAATTGAGCGTGTCGATGAGTTGTGTATATCGATAAATTGAGCGTGTCGATGAATTGTTGTTGTCGATGAATTGTTGTCGGTGAATTGTTCTCGGTGAATTCGCCGGATACACACACACACACACACACACACACACACACACACACACACACACACACACACACACACACACACACACACACACACACACACACACACACACAGACAGCCACACACACACACACACACACACACACACACACACACACACACACACACACACACACACACACACACACACACACACACACACACACACACACACACACACACACACACACATATATATATATATATATTTGTATACATATATATATATACATATATATATATATACACACACATATATGTATATATATATATATATATATATACACACACATATATGTATATATATGTGTATATATATATATATATATATATATATATATATATATATATATATACAAACACCCACACCCACCCACATACACACACACACACACACACACACACACACACACACACACACACACACACACACACACACACACACACACACACACACACACACACACACACACAGACTTGCGACCTTTGAGGACTTGTTACCTCGAGGACTTGTTACCTTGGAAGACTTGTTACCTTGGAGGACTTGTTACCTTGGAGGACCTGTTACTATGGAGGACTTGTTACCTTGGTGGACTTGTTACCTTGGAGGACTTATTTCCTTGGAGGAGTTATTACCTTGGAGGATTTATTACCTTGGAGGATTTATAACCTCGTAGGACTTGCAACTTCAGAGGACTTGCACCCTCGTAGGACTTACGACCTCGGAGGACTTGCAGCCTCGAAGGGCTTACAACTTAGGAGGACTTGCACCCCCGGAGGACTTGCACCCTCGGAGGACTTGCACCCTCGGAGGACTTGCACCCTCGGAGGACTTCCACCCACGGAAGGTTTGCACCCTCGGAAGATTTGCACCCTGGTAGGACTTGCACCCTCGGAGGACTTGCACCCTCGGAGAACTTGCACCCTCGGAGAACTTACAGCTTAGAAAGGCTCACTGCCTCGGAGAACTTACGACCACGGAGGACTTACAGATTCCCCTCTCCAAGACATGTAACATTTGTAAAATGTGTCACCATTGAAATGGTTTCATTTTTAATATTAGTAGACACCACCGTTAGTAACCATGTAATGAACTGTGAAACAATTGTTTGCCTTTATGAGATGTGATAATTTTAAGGATAGGGATGATGGGTGGTAAGGGACATGGAACTGCCTAGTGTAGTCCTCATGGTCTTCTACAGTATCCTACATTCTTATGTTCTTCTGTTTTTATTAGACTGTTTCCCTTGTCCGTTTTCTTTACTCCCTCCTACGCCATGGGTGCCTTGCTTGGCCTACGGCGCTTCCTCGCTTCGCTCGCTCTAGGACCTCCGGTCTCTTTTATTCTCATTTATTTCCATGGGACACTCTCGATGTACTCATCGGCAGCCCGTTTTGAAATATTTCTTATGTTCTCCTTTAATTCTTCTTTTGTTTCTTCTTTCTTCTTCTTTAATTCTTCTTTTTCTTGCCAATCCCTTTCCCAAATCTTAAAGGGAACCAACACATTTTATTCCGATTCGTCAACGGCATAGTCGTAATCAGGCAGTATCATTGCCAAGGATTTGCCCGCTAAGTTACGTGAAGATATATTTATCATTAAGATTTATTTGTCATAGCATCAGTGTACACAATCGTAACATTTTGTTGAACCACAGTATTTTCCTATGGAATTTTTTAACTGTGGCTGTTACTGAGTTTTTTTTTGAGTGAGGCGTAAAGATGGGGAAACTCATTCTTGTGCTCCCTGCCATTCGCTTGCGGCCAATCAGTTGTCTCCGTTGCCGTGACGTCAGTGTTCTCGTCCAATCAGCCGTCTCCGTTGCCGTGACGTCACTACTTTCGGCCAATCAGCCGTCTCCGTTGCCGTGACGTCACAACTGTCGGCCAATCAGCCG
>NC_134812.1:24029379-24031879 GCF_046742065.1 Oratosquilla oratoria
TGTTGCCTCCTGTCAAATCATTAACATTAGAAATGAGTTTGTTGAGTATAGATTTGATCTGAGCAACAGGGTTACGAGAGATACGTTTAAACTTAGAATTATCCAGGAGGATATCACGGCATTTCTGAAAATAAACTTCTCAGTTAAGGATACACACACACACACACACACACACACACACACACACACACACACACACACACACACACACACACACATACACACACACACACACACACACACACACACACACACACACACACACACACACACACACACACACACACACACAGACACACACACACACACACACACACATACATACACACACACATATATATATATATATATATATATATATATATATATATATATATGCAAAGTAGACCACTTGGAAAAAGAAACTAACGAAGCAGAGCGCTTTCGTATATTACATCTTCAGTGCAACAAGTACATAGTGATAGGAATACATAGACATTATATACATGATACAAAGGAACCAGGACAGTTTTGAATAAGCATACCGACCAATTACCCCCTAGAGAGCGGAAGGTCATTGTCAATTAACTTACTAGGGTCGGTCGACATTAGGTCACAGTCGCCAAGGAGAGCGGAAGGTCATTGTCAATTATCTTACGATGGTCGGGAGACATCAGGTCACAGTCGCCAAAGAGAGCGGAAGGTCATTGTCAATTATCTTACGATGGTCGGGCGACATCAGGTCACAGTCGCCAAGGGTCACTGTTTCTACTACTTATATAGGGCGACATTAAGTCAATTTGTTGGATTACATTTTACATGATATTATCTTACTAATTTCTTGACAAATGAAATTATCAAGTTTGTACAAGCCTTTATGTAGGTTGGTATTTTGATTACTACATAAAGGCTTGTACAAACTTGATAATTTCATTTGTCAAGAAATTAGTAAGATAATATCATGTAAAATGTAATCCAACAAATTGACTTAATGTCGCCCTATTTAAGTAGTAGAAAATACAATATCAGAGGACCTGCAAACAATACAAAAATACTTTGAGAAATGGTATCTGCAAATGAACACAAACAAAACTGTGTCAACACTGTTTCACCTAAACAATAAACAAACTGACAAAACTCTGGATATTAAAATAAACAACCAAACCCTCCCAGCCGACAAAACCCCCAAGTACCTTGGTATAACCCTAGACAGGACTCTAACATATAAAAAGCATATAGAAAACACAGCGCACAAATTGAACAAAAGAAACTGCTTGATCAGAAAACTAGCTGGAACCACCTGGGGAGCAAAACAAACAGTGCTTAAAACCGCAGCACTTGCCCTGTGCTACAGTGTAGCAGAATATGGGGCCCCAGTGTGGGCTCAGAGTGCACACACAAATAAAATTGACAATAAACTCCACGCAACCATGCGGATAATATCAGGGGCCATTAAACCAACACCACTCATTTGGCTGCCAACGATGAGTGGCATAGCACCACCAAATATACGACGTGAGGATGCCATACAAAAACAACACCAACGCATAGACAACCTTCCAGCAGATATACCCCTCAAACAAATAATGGAGGAGGCCCCACTAACAACGAGGCTAAAATCAAGAAAACCTTTCTTTAAAACAAAAAACGAAAATTTCAACCTAAAAGAAGCCTGGCAAGAAGAATGGACAAGGAAACTACCCACTGGGGGAAACTTAGTAACAGACCCTACCGAAATACTACCTGGATTTTCCAACCTAACCAGAAGAGAATGGACACAAGCCAACAGGCTCATATCACAACAAGGCAAAACAGCCGTTAACCTGCATCGCTGGGGCTACAAAGACTCCCCAATGTGCCCATCTTGTCATAATTCGCCCCAAGATACAGACCATCTCGTACTGCACTGCCCAATCACAGCAGTGCCAGGGGGTTACCAGACTATCTATGAAGCAAATCAAACATTCATAGACTGGCTAGCAAATACAAAGTTGGAGGTGTAAGAAAGCCATACGATACTACTAGTAGTAGAAACAGTGACCCTTGGCGACTGTGACCTGATGTCGCCCGACCATCGTAAGATAATTGACAATGACCTTCCGCTCTCTTTGGCGACTGTGACCTGATGTCTCCCGACCATCGTAAGATAATTGACAATGACCTTCCGCTCTCCTTGGCGAATGTGACCTAATGTCGCCCGACCATCGTAAGATAATTGACAATGACCTTCCGCTCTCTAGGGGGTAATTGGTCGGTATGCTTATTCAAAACTGTCCTGGTTCCTTTGTATCATGTATATAATGTCTATGTATTCCTATCACTATGTACTTGTTGCACTGAAGATGTAATATACGAAAGCGCTCTGCTTCGTTAGTTTCTTTTTCCAAGTGGTCTACTTTGCATAAGTGAACACACGTACCCGTGTTCTTATTAGCATATATATATATATATATATATATATATACATATATATATATATATACATAAATACATATATATACATATATATATATAAATATAT
>NC_134812.1:24051879-24059379 GCF_046742065.1 Oratosquilla oratoria
CAAATCATCCAAGCAGTGTATTTCAGCCTCTGAGAAAGCAAATAAGATTCTAGGACTGATTGCGCGATCTTTTGATTTCAAAAGTCCATCACTCATTAACAAGCTATATAAATCTTTAGTTCGTCCACATTTGGAATATGCTGTTTCCGTATGGTCACCGAATCTCATTAAAGACATTGACAGGTTGGAAAAAGTACGACGGCGAGCCACAAAACTGATTCCATGTCAGAAATAAATCATACGAAAATCGACTAAAACATATGAATCTGTTTTCCCTAAAAAATCGTAGACTCAAGGATGACTTGTTACAGGTTTTTAAAGTTCTAAAGGGAATCGACATCAAAAGTGACAAAAATTTCACATTGAATGAGAATCAGACAAGAAACAATGGTCTTAAACTCTCCGGAAATAGATTCAATTTGGAAGTAGGTAGAAACAACTTTGCCAACCGTGTAGTTAATGAATGGAATAAACTTCCTGCACAGGTAGTGCAATGTAGTTCAGTTCAAAGCTTTAAGAATCATTTAGATAAATACCTAAGTAAGATGCTGTAATGATTATAATTTATCTTATATTATTTGTTTTTGTTTTGTTATCATTTGTCTGTCTGTTTTTTATTTATTATTAGTTATATGTCAATTAATTATTATTTACTATTTAACTGCTGGTTTATTATTTAACTATACATATGCATTTATTTATTATTTTATTTGTTATTTACATTATCATACTTTTTATTTATTATTTTATTATCAATATGATTTTTTTTCGCATCCGACCTAGATATGGATCAAAAGGTCTCCTGTTGGCATGCTCCGCCTTTGTAATACTTTGTAATATCCTTTACCTTTACCATACACCAGGTAGGGCCAGTACCTTGTCATTTGTGATGCCTCACGAAACTTCTCCACCAGGTACGATCCTCGTAAAGTTGCTCTTCTTCCACACTCTCTATTGTTGATCCTCTCGCTTCAATTGCTTCCCTCACTCCATCTCTCCATCTCTTTCTGGGTCTTCCTACCGGCCTGTTCCCTATTGAATTCCATCGATAATATTTAGCAGGGTACCTTTCTTGACTCATCCTCATGATTTGTCCATACCATCTCAGTTTACTTCTTTCTACAAATTCTAATATTGATTCGATGTCCAGTTCATCTATGACATCCTCATTTCTTAAGCGATCTCTTCTTGTTACTCCCTTTATTAATCGCAACATTCTCATCTCTGCTGCCTTTATCTTGCCCTTTAATCTCATTGTTAGTGTCCAGGTCCCTGAGACATATGTTAATGCACTGTATATATATATATTATATATAAATATAATAATATATATATATATAAATATATTATATATATATATATATATGTATATATAAATATATGTATATATATTATATATATAAATATATAAATATATATATATATATATATATATATACATACACGTGGAGTTAAAAACTACAGCATTGTTGTAGTTCAGTTTTTTTTTTTACAACAATGCTGTCGTTTTTAACTCCACATGTATTACTGAGAACCTGCTCCCCCCTTTACTAATATATATATATATATATATATATATATATACATATATAATATATATATGTATATATAAATATATACATATACATATATGTATATGTATGTATATATACACATATAAATATCTATATGTTTAGATATATATATAAATGATATATATACATATATATATATATATATATATATATATATATATATGTATATATGCTGGTACATTGTGAGAAGTTGATGGAGGTGGAAAAAGAAGTCACGGGTCTATTTCCGAGTTCCTAATTTGATCCGTTATTTCAACATAAAGCATTATATAACCACCGTATTGATTGGTCTAGTGTAACAATTTTAGCCAAAGGGAAAAGCCTACAAAAATGAAATATAATAGAATCCTGCTTAATATCAGGCACGTTTGATAAAAATATAAACTTAAGCTATTGTCATTTTACACACACACACACGCACACACACACACACACACACACACACACACACACACACACACACACACACACACACACACACACACACACACACACACACACACACACACTTCAACGAACGGACGGCTTAGAAGACGTTCTGAAGAAAATTGAAGTTTTGTGGATCCCAACGCAAAGAGAAGTGCCTATTGTATTTACAGGGTGGGGAAAATTGCTCGTGGGGTAGTAGGAAAGTAGGGAAAGAGGAGAAGGGGAGGGATTGCTGAGGGAAATGGAAGGAAATGAGGAAGGAGTAGACTTGGCCAAGGCAGACAGGCGAAAGTTAATCAAAAGTCCCCCCGATCAGCTGAGCGACGATGAAATGTCTAATAAAAAAGTAAAGTTTAGAAGTATAGAGAAGAGCAATACAGTAGAAAGTGATGAGAATATTTTCCAGGGATTTAAAGACGGGGGGGGGGGGACACAACCCCCCCCCCCCCACCCCCATGTTAAAAACATTCTACAAATATTTGAAAAATTGGAAGAACTAGAGAAGGCGAACAAAAACTTAACTGATGAAATAGAAAACCTGAAAAGACAGTTAAAAGAAGTAAAGGTGGAGAATGATGAATTGAAGAGGAATAGTAAAGAAAACAGAGAGGGATGGAAGTCGATAAAAGAAAACAGTAAAGTTGCATTTACTGATATAATTAAACAGCAAATGAGAGAACAAACTGAAGACTCAGTTATTAAAGTGATGAGACAGAAGGAGAATATAGTAAGAGACTTAGCTGACAAAAAGAAATGTATAATTATATTAGGAATGGAAGAGAAACATAACCCAGATAGAACCTCAAGAACCAATGAGGAAAATGAAAAAGTAAGCAGTTTACTAAAATTAGTTCAGGAAGATGAACCAGAGATTATGAAGGAATTTGAGGAAAAATTCAGGCTCGGAAAGTATAGTACAGATAAGACCAGACAAATTAAGATTAAATTCAGGTCACAAACGACTGCAGAGAATATCTTATCCAAAACAGGGAAACTAGCAACAAGTGAACAATATAAAAAGGTATGGATAAAAAGGGAAATGAATAAAGAGGAAAGAGAGGAAGAAAAGCAGAAAAGACTTGAAGCTAAGACAAAAAATGAGAGCAGAACGGAGTCAGAGAAAGAGAGATTCTATTGGAGAGTAGTGAATATGAAACTAAGGCAGTTCGACATACAAGCGAAAAACAAAAGGGAAACAGAGAACACAATGGAAGTGACAGAAAACTAAGAGTGTCTTACACAAATATAGATGGATTAATAACAGGATTGAATGAGCTGAATGATTACCTGATGGAAAAAGAATCTGACATAATGGGAATTGTGGAGACAAAATTGAAAGGCCCACTACCACCCAACAGTGTAGGACATGATGCATATTATTATTGGATTAGAAACAGAGACAAAAAGCAAGGGGGTGGAGTTATGTTCCTGACTAAGATGGATATAAACGTGAAGGGTGTCATATATGGAAAGAATACAGTAGAGATGATTATGATAGAAGTAGAAGACAGAGATAAGAAGAGCAGAACGTTTTTCATAAATTATGTGCCTCCGAAAACAGCCTCGTGGGAAGAGAGTGAACAAAAAAGTATGTTAGAGGACACAAAGATAACATTAAATAAGATAATGAAAGATGAAGGAAGAATAGTTATGATGGGCGACTTTAATTGCAAAGAAGTCTGCTGGGAAGAGATGACAGTAAAGGGTGGAGACGGCTCATGGGGAAACGTTCTACTTGAGATGATTACTGACCATACAATGACACAATGGATACAGGAGAACACCAGGTATAGAAATGAAGAAGAACCATCGAGACTAGACTTAATAATTACATCTGAACCTAGAATAGTGGACAAGATTGAATATAAAACACCAATAAGTAAAAGTGACCACATATTGATTGAACTGGAACTTAATGAAGAAAAATATATGAAAAGAAATGAGCAATATAGAAAAGGAAGAATGATGTATGAAAAAACAAACTTTGATAAAATAAGAGAATTATTTCAACAAGAAGACTGGGAAGAAATATACAAAGAAGAAACAACAGGGAAGAGAAGTGGAATATTTTGACAAAAATTTACAAAAAATGTTTGGAAAAGTATTTCCCAAGTCAAAAACAAGAAAAAGTATATGTAAAATGCTGGTACAAAAAAAAATGTAAGGATTTAAAAGAAAAAAGTGAAAAAGCCGGGACCAGATGGAAAAAATACAGAAGACCTGAAAAATGGAAAAATATATACCGGTTATAGAAATGAATATGTACAAACGTGAAGAGAGGAAAAGAGAAAATATGAAAAAGAAGACATAGAAAAGTGTAAAGATCAACCAAAACAAAACTACAGATTTGTAAACAATAAACTGAAAAACAAACAAGACAAGGAGAAATTAAGAAAAGAGTGAGTTGAATACACTGAGGAAATAGAAATGGCGGAAATTACGAACAAACATTTTAAATCAGTGTTTACAAGGGAGAACATACAACCTGAAGAGATTGAATGGAAAGAGAAAGTCCCCCCTATGGAAGAAATATAATTATCAAAGAATTAAATATTAACAAACTTGATTAATCTTGATGTCAGATAATCTCATGGACCAGATGAAATAGCAAACTGGATTCTGAAAGAATGCAGGAATGAACTGGCAGACAAAATACATAGCATACTATACAGTTCCTTGAAAGAAGGAAAAGTTCCAGAAGATTGGAAAAAAAGCAAATATAGTACCTATATATAAAGGAGGAAATAAAGAAGAACCTACAAACTATAGACCAGTCTCTCTAACAAGTACAATAGCAAAAATTTGTGAAAGAATTATCAAAAGTAGATGGGTAAAATAAAAAAAAAAAAATAAAAATGTTAAATCCAAGGCAATTTGGATTCAGACAAGGACGATCATGCGTCACCAATTTAATATGTTTCTATTCAAGGCTAATAGATATAATACAAGAAAGAGATGGATGGCGGACTGTGCATTTCTAGACCTAAAGAAAGCTTTTGACAAAGTTCCACATAAGAAGTTGCTAAAGAAATTAGAAACTGAAGGAGGAATACAGGGAAAAACTACTAAATTGGATGGAAGACTTTTTGGTAGAAAGAAAAATGAGAGTAGTGATAAGAAACCATCACTCTAAATGGGATGAAGTAATAAGCGGTGTTCTGCAGGGAACAGTTCTGGCCCCAATAATGTTTTGCTATATAGATTAATGATATGGATGAAGGAATTGAAAGCTATATGAGCTTCTTTGCAGATGATGCAAAACTACTGAAAAGAGTGAAAACTGAAGAAGATTGTGAATCACTACAGAGAGATCTAAATAAAGTACAGGAATGTAGTAGGAAGTGGGAGATGGAGTTCAATACAAAAAAGTGAAGTATAATGGAATTTGGAAAAAGCAAAAAACAGAATAACAGGAGCATATAAATTGGGAGAAGAAGGAATAAAAAAAGTAGAAAATGAGAAGGACCTGGGAGTCATTGTTATGAATAATATGTCACCTGAGAAACATATAAATAAGATTTTTGGAGAAACTTATAATTTAATAAGAACAATCAAAGTGGCATTTACATACCTGGATGAAGAAATGGTGAAGAAAATCCTAATCACCCTGATAAGACCAAGATTGGAATATGCAGCAACGATATGGTCACCAAGTACAAAAAAATGTATAAAAAAAAACTTGAAAGAATACAAAGAACAATTACAAAACTGGCACCAACGCTCTCAAAACTATCATATGAAGAGAGACTAGAAAAACTTGAACTACAGACACTAGAGCAAAGAAGAGAGAGAGGAGATTTGATAGCTATTTACAGAATCATGAAAGGCATAGAAATTACTGATAGAGAGAATCTGATAAAATGGAATAACAGAAATACAAGAGGACACGGAAAGAAAATAAAAAAAGACAGCTATAGTAGAGACTTTAAAAAGAACTTCTTTCCTCTCAGAGTAATAAACAGTTGGAACAAGTTAGATGAGAAAGTGGTGTGTGCAAAAACAATACATGAATTTAAAAATAGTTTAGATAAAATGAGATATGAAGACGGGACCCCACGAGCATAGCTCCCCTTCCCGTAGAATACAACTAGGTATATACAACTAGGTAAATACACACACACACACACACAGACTTGCGACCTTTGAGGACTTGTTACCTTGGAGGACTTGTTACCTTGGAAGACTTGTTACCTTGGAGGACTTGTTACCTTGGAGGACCTGTTACTATGGAGGACTTGTTACCTTGGTGGACTTGTTACCTTGGAGGACTTATTTCCTTGGAGGAGTTATTACCTTGGAGGACTTATTACCTTGGAGGATTTATAACCTCGTAGGACTTGCAACTTCAGAGGACTTGCACCCTCGTAGGACTTACGACCTCGGAGGACTTGCAGCCTCGAAGGGCTTACAACTTAGGAGGACTTGCACCCTCGGAGGACTTGCACCCTCGGAGGACTTGCACCCTCGGAAGATTTGCACCCTGGGAAGACTTGCACCCTCGAAGGACTTGCACCCTCGGAGAACTTGCACCCTCGTAGAACTTACAGCTTAGAAAGGCTTACTGCCTCGGAGAACTTACGACCTCGGAGGACTTACAGATCCCCCTCTCCAAGACATGTAACATTTTAAAAATGTGTCATCATTGAAATGGTTTCATTTTTATTATTAGTAGATACCACCGTTAGTAACCATGTAATGAACGGTGAAACAATTGTTTGCCTTTATGAGATGTGATAATTTTGTGGATAGGGATGACGGGTGGTAAGGGACATGGAACTGCCTAGTGTAGTCCTCATGGTCTTCTACAGTATCCTACATTCTTATGTTCTTCTGTTTTTATTAGACGGTTTCCCTTGTCCGTTTTCTTTACTCCATCCTACGCCATGGGTGCCTTGCTTGGCCTGCGGCGCTTCCTCGCTTCGCTCGCTCTAGGACCTCCGGTCTCTTTTATTTTCATTTCTTTCCATGGGACACTCTCGATGTACTCATCGGCAGCCCGTTTTGAAATATTTCTTATGTTCTCCTTTAATTCTTCTTTAATTTCTTCTTTCTCCTTCTTTAATTCTTCTTTTTCTTGCAAAGTCCTTTCCCAAAACTTAAGGGGGACCAACACATTTGATTCCGATTTGTCAACGGCATAGTCGTAATCAGGCAGTATCATTACCATGGATTTGCCCGCTAAGTTACGTGAAGATATATTTGTCATTAAGATTTATTTGTCATAGCATCAGTGTACACAATCGTAACATTTTGTTCAACCCCAATATTTTCCTATGGAATTTTTTAATTGTGGCTGTTACTAAGGTTTTTTGAGTGAGGCGTAAAGATGGGAAAACTCTTTCTTGTGCTCCTTGCCCTTCGCTTGCCCTGACGTCACCCCTCTCTCAGCCAATAAGATTCCTTACACATTGGGACATTTTTGCCAGATTTCGGAAGGTGGTCTGTAAAACGCCAGGAAATTTTCAAAACTGGAAAACTTTACTTTTTTATATACACT
>NC_134812.1:24079379-24081879 GCF_046742065.1 Oratosquilla oratoria
CCGTTGCCTTGACGTCACCACTCTCGGCCAATATGCATCATTAAAGTCCTCTGCATTCCCAAGGAAAGGGTTTTCAAAGATAGGCTCTGTTGTCTTCCACGGAGATCTTGAATATGTTTCTCAAAGTTTATTTTCAAGTCTTCACAATGATTGACATATTTGCAATAGTCAGGGGGTGTGACAGTTTCACTAAGGGTTGTCTTCATTGATCTAAATTGCAAAAGGATGACCTTTCTCTGCCAAAATGACCCAGTCTGCCTTTTCATTTCGTACACATTTCTTAATGAGAACTACACACACATTTGTTTTACCATGTCTGCAGAAGCCTGACGATTCTTTCCTTCTCAAACTCACACATTTTTTCTTAAAGAGGAATCATCGAGTGTCAAAAAGGAGCAAAATATCTCTTCGCCAAGGCAAAATAACATTTAACTACAAATATTAGAAAATGTGTAAAAAACTGGACAGCACAAGTTCATTTCCAATTTCAAGCGGGTGCAGATTCCTTCCCACTTGGTTGACAAGGTGTAAGCCACTCCTTCGGAGGTTTAAAGGGTATTGTCTGAGGAGGAACTGGAAAAATTATGGGGACTCTGAGGGAACGATAAGGTATTTTCCCGGCGTCGTCCGCGTTCTTTCTGGTACTTTGTCCTTCTTCCCTCCAATGTTTTCGATCGACGTTTTCAAAGGCTCTTAGACTGGTTTCCCTCCAGTTCTCTTTAGCCTGAGAAGGAAATGGAAAATCTTTGCGGACTTTGACAGAACAATTGGGTCTTTTTCTGAGGTCATCAACGTTCTCGTTGGTACGTCGTTTCATTTCTCTCCAATTTTTTTCTGTGACATCTGGGAAAGCTCTTGGTCTGGAATCCCTCCAGCTCTTGCTTCGCCAATTCAAATTTCTCTCTGCGTTCGACATCTTTCTCCTGACAAATTCTACGTCCTCAACGATTCAAAAACCTGGAGAATCTTTTATAAGAAACAAAATCTCAGATTCTGATATGAAAAAAAAAATAGGTTGTGAAAAATAAATATAAACAAATATAAATACAAGAATAAAATAATTATATATACGTCAGCCTCACGCATTATTACACATGATACATATATATATATATCTTAGTACTACTAAAAAATTAATTGGATGGGTTCTCTGACTTTTGGGTGGTTTTGCAAAACGCCTCGCGCCCCTGTGTTGACGTGGTGATTTTGTAACGCTTCTCAAGCCAGAGCCAGTAAGCCATGGACGATCATCGTTGAGTTGAGCCATGGACGATCATCGTTGAGTCAAGAACGATCATCGTTGAGCAATGGACGATCATCGTTGAGCCATGGACGATCATCGTTGAGCCATGGACGATCATCGTTGAACCATGGACGATCATCGTTGAACCATGGACGATCATCGTTGGGCCGTGGACGATCATCGTTGAGCCGTGGATGATGATCGTTGAGCCGTGAACGATCATCGTTGAACAATGGACGATCATCGTTGAGCCATGGACTATCATCGTTGAATCAAGAACGATCATCGTTGAGCCATGGACGATCATCGTTGAGCCGTGGACGATCATTGTTGAGCCATGGACGATCATCGTTGAGCCGTGGACGATCATCGTTGAGCCGTGGACGATCATCGTTGAGCCGTGGGTGATGATCGTTGAATCGTGAACGATCATCGATGAGCAATGGACGATCATCGTTGAGTCAAGAACGATCATCGTTGAGCCATGGACGATCATCGTTGAGCCGTGGACGATCATAGTTGAGCCGTGGACGATCATCGTTGAGCCGTGGACGATCATCGTTAGACAATGGACGATCATCGTTGAGCCGTGGACGATCATCGTTGAGCCGTGGACGATCATCGTTAAGCAGTGGACGATCATCGTTGAGTCATGAATGATCATCGTTGAGCCGTGGACGATCATCGTTGAGCCGTGGATGTTCATTGTTGAGCCATGGACGATCATCGTTGGGCCGTGGACGATCATCGTTGAGCCGTGGATGATGATCGTTGAGCCGTGAACGATCATCGTTGAGCAATGGACGATCATCGTTGAGTCAAGAACGAACATTGTTGAGTCAAGAACGATCATCGTTGAGCCGTGGACGATCATCGTTGAGCCATGGACGATCATCGTTACCAATAATAGATTAGATTAAACCATTTCAAAGGTGACACATTTTTAAAATGTTACATGTCTTGGAGAGGAAGGTCTGTAAGTCCTCCGAGGTCGTAAGTTCTCCGAGGCAGTAAGCCTTTCGAGGCTGTAAATTCTCCGAGGGTACAAGTTCTCCGAGGGTGCAAGCCCTCCGAAGGTGCAAGTCCTCCCAGGTTGCAAATCCTCCGAGGGTGCAAGTTCTCCGAGGGTGCAAGTTCTCCGAGGGTGCAAGGGAGGGGGTGAGGAGAGAGGAGGATGTAACTTCCGCACCAGCTTATTTACTGCTGTGCGTGAGATTATGTCAGATGTCCACTGCCCTTTAGAAATATTAATATTAG
>NC_134812.1:24096879-24099379 GCF_046742065.1 Oratosquilla oratoria
TTGTTTCTGATAAAAGATTCTCCAAGTTATTGAATCGTTGAGGACGTAGAATTTGTCAGGGTCAAGATGTCGAACGCAAGCGAGAATTTAAATTGGCGAAACAAGAACTGGAGGGACAGCAGACCAAGAGCCTTTCGAGACGCCGAAGAAAAAAATTGGAGAGAAGAAAGACAACGTTCCAGTGAGAACTCGGACGACCTCGGGAAAATACATTATAGTTTCCTCAGAGTCCGCAAAATTTTCCCTTTCCTCCTCAGAATAAAGAGAACTGGAGGGAAAGGAGTCCAAGAGCCTTTCGCGACGTCGAAGGAAAAAGTTGGAGAGAAGAAAGGCAAAGTACCAGCAAGAACGTGGACGACGTCGGAAAAATATCCTATATTTCTCTCAGACTCCCCAAAATATTTCCAGATCCTCCTCAGACTATACCCTTTAAACCTGCGAAGGAGTGGCTCACACCTTGTCAACCAAGTGGGAAGGAAGCTGCACCCGCTTGAAATGGAAATCAACTTGTGCTAGTCACTAGTTTTTTATACGTTTTCTAGTATTTGTGAGCAACTGTTATTTTGCCTTGGTGAAGAGATGTTTTGCTCCTTTTTGACCCTCGATGCCTCCTCTTTAAGGAAAAATGGGCGAGTAGGAAAAGAAAAGAATCTTCAGGCTTCTGCAGACATGGTCGAAGTGGACTTTTGAAGTTCCGGAAACTTGAACAATCAGAGACTAGAAAGTCTCTTTTCATTTGGCTGCGAGGAGGAAAAGGTATCGGCTCTCTGTGGTCCTAAAATCGCTTTACGACATATAATTCAGGGGTTCTGGGAACAGCATGGGAACCTTATTTTGTTGCAGAAAAAAAAAATCCTTTCGTAAAGTCAGCCGGTCAACTTTTTCTCGTGTGTTAGGTCCCTTCTGTTAAAAAATAGATAAAGAAATAAATTAATAAAGAAAAAATACAAATATATATATATATATATTTATATATATATATATATATATATATATATATATATATGTATATATATATTTTTTTATATATATATATATATATATATATATATATATATATATATATATGTGTGTGTGTGTGTGTGTGTGTGTGTGTGTGTGTGTGTGTGTGTGTGTGTGTGTGTGTGTGTGTGTGTGTGTGTGTTTACCAAATATACAAAGAACATAAAGTTCGTTACCATAGTAAAGGATTATATGTAAGGAACTTGTGGTAAATTAATAATGAATTGAAATGTTCTTAACTTTTTATCGCATAGAGGGTAAACTTACACATTACTAAAATTGTTTGACAAAAAGAAAAAAATATATATATATATATATATATATATATATATATATATACATATATATATACATATATATACATATATACATATATATATATATATATATATATATATATATATATATATATATATATATAATTTTTGTAAAACACCCCCATTCAATCATTTTCTTACCCACTAGGGAGTCCAGTTGTCTTATTTCTATATCATATTTACTTCTTTATGTAATTCATACGATCTTGTTCATCTATTACTCTATTTGCTCATTTCATATTTTATATTCATATATGTTGGATTTTTTTTTTCATTTTATTTTATTTTTCATATATAACCAAAGGCCCACACCCACAAGGGAACTAGCACATGAGAAAAAATTGACCGACCGTACTGGTTGACTTCTACAAAAGATTTTTTTTTTTTTTTTTTTTTTTTTTGAGACCGCAACCACGAATCCGTCTTCATTCACGGAGCAATTTAAACTGCAAGTCACGAAGTGACTTGAGACGACCGTCCCACTATAGCAGCCAGCTATATCAGTCCCAAAGAAAGCCGGCCACGAAGATTCTCGGGGAAAATGTTGTCCAAATTAAATCACACAGCGGCATGCACCCAATGGTCCTGAACAATGTCCATTGCTGGTATTTGGTGCTATGTTTACGTAGATAAAAAGTCACTGGTCCACAATGAGAAAACACTAGTACGTCTCAACTAACAAATCCTGTAGCCTGTGGAAAGGAAAATGGGAGAGAGAAAAAGAACACAACGGACGTGCAGAACGCTAATGTTAGTCTATGGAGGCGTGCACAATGATTGTTTATACGCTGCCACCATTTAATGTAATGGGTGGCTAATGAGTGCGCAAATTAAAGAGTTGAATTTTATATTTGGATACACACAAAATGACACAATCAACAAATGTGTGCACCCTCAACAAGGCTGTCTTCGAAACTGACGTCACGCTCTCGTTTGCGCCAAAACAAAGACGCGCATCGCATCTGCGATATCCAACATAAATACAAAATACATTTTATAATATAATCATTACAATAAATACTAAAATAATACAATATATATACTATACACCATGCCAACACAGACTTGCGACCTTTGAGGACTTGTTACCTTGGAGGACTTGTCACCTTGGAAGACTTGTTACCTTGGAGGACTTGTTACCTTGGAGGACCTGTTACTATGGAGGACTTGTTACCTTGGAG
>NC_134812.1:24106879-24109379 GCF_046742065.1 Oratosquilla oratoria
CTTATCTTTAGATACCGGATGACAGTTCTTGGTGATGATGTCTTTAATTATTTTTTCATCTTTCTTGTAACCCTTGTTGAAGATGTTATGGTAGTATATATCAATGAATTGGGGCTTGGGGGATGTTTGTGGGGAAAGGTGGTCACACAACATTTTATTACAAATTACATCAAAATCCCTATTAGGGAAACCATTATTCACCAGAATCTGGCGGATGTGCTGCAATTCAGTATGCAGAGCCTGCCAGGAAGAACACACTTTGATCGCCCTCCGGACGTACGCTCTAATCACACTGGTTTTATAGCTAGTCGGGCACTCACTTTTGTAGTTCAAACACTTCTCAGAGTTCGTAGGTTTCCTGTACACCTTCGTTGTCATATACAAATTCCAAAATGATGTTAAATCAGACTTAATGAACTTATTTCCACTGTTAACGCCGTGATAGGAGGTAACAAATTTGTACCCTTAGTCGGAGATTTTTCTCCTGGTTATTTTTATGGTAATGTTAAGACCCATAAGGAAGGAAACCCCCTCAGACCCATTATTTCCCAAATTCCTACCCCCTCTTACAGCGTAGCTAAAACTCTTCATGAAATAATTTCTCCTTATATCCCTAATACTTATTCTTTAAAGTCTAGGGATGAATTCATAGACATCTTAAAAGATAATAAGCCTAACGGCATTATAGCATCGTTGGATGCTGCTAGTTTATTTTCAAATGTCCCTGTGCATAGAACTATTAACATCATTTTGGAATTTGTATATGAACACGCAGATTTCCCCCCTCCAACCATCCCGAAGCACATAATGGAAGAGATGCTGAAAATCTGCACTACCGAGGCCCCCTTTAAATGTCCAGAGGGAAAGTTGTACGTCCAGCACGACGGGATAGCGATGGGTTCCCCCCTGGGAGTACTCTTTGCCCAAGCGTTCATGTCGGCAGTAGAGGAAGCAGTCTTTAAAGATGACGTCACCAAACCTTCATTATACTTCAGGTACATAGACGACATCTTTGTGTGCGCACAGTCAGAAGCCCTTCTCCAGGGATTGAGACTGCGCCTCCAGGAGGAATCTGGTCTTAGCTTCACGACTGAAATGAACAAGGATGGCAAACTCCCTTTCCTCGATATTTTAGTGGACTCTTCTTCCGGGGAATTTACAACGAAGGTGTACAGGAAACCTACGAACTCTGAGAAGTGTTTGAACTACAAAAGTGAGTGCCCGACTAGCTATAAAACCAGTGTGATTAGAGCGTATGTCCGGAGGGCGATCAAAGTGTGTTCTTCCTGGCAGGCTCTGCATACTGAATTG
This sequence comes from Oratosquilla oratoria, assembly GCF_046742065.1. Taxonomy (NCBI): domain Eukaryota; kingdom Metazoa; phylum Arthropoda; class Malacostraca; order Stomatopoda; family Squillidae; genus Oratosquilla; species Oratosquilla oratoria. The sequence continues at coordinate 24,108,191 of NC_134812.1, forward strand.
CAGCACATCCGCCAGATTCTGGTGAATAATGGTTTCCCTAATAGGGATTTTGATGTAATTTGTAATAAAATGTTGTGTGACCACCTTTCCCCACAAACATCCCCCAAGCCCCAATTCATTGATATATACTACCATAACATCTTCAACAAGGGTTACAAGAAAGATGAAAAAATAATTAAAGACATCATCACCAAGAACTGTCATCCGGTATCTAAAGATAAGGAAATCCGGGTGGTTGTATACTACTCCAACCCTAAAACTAGTTCATTGGTTATTACTAATAACTTAAATAGTAATACTGAGACTATGTCTAAAACTAATTGTGTTTATGAATTCACCTGTAGCACCGGGAACTGTGTAGCCCGTCATACAGCATATATTGGTTTTACTAGATGTAGTCTCAGTAGGAGAATTACTATGCATTTACAAAATGGGGCTATAAAACATCACTTAAAGAAATACCATAACCTAACAGCCACCCGTGAATACCTAGTTTCAAACACTAGGATTATAGCAAGTAATAGGGATGTACATAAACTTAAGCTCCTAGAAGCTATGTTTATCAGAGAATGTAGTCCTATCATTAATATCCAATGCAACATGACTTCTGTCATCGCTTTGTATAGCAGCACCAAGCTACTACCTAGCATGACCTCTCTCCGAAACCTCCCCCTCCACCTCCTCCTACCCACTCCTTCCATCCTCCCCCAACCGACCCCGCAACCCCCTAACCCCCAACCCCTCCCCCAACCCCCCTCGACTCCTATTAATGAGATACCACCCCCGCCCCCTCTCCCGCCCTCCACCACCACCCAAGCCGGCTAGGCGCATATATATGTCACCGAGCGAAGGGTTTTCTTCGTCATTTCATCGGCCCTTTAACTATTGTAAGTAACGGTCCCCATCAGCCCATGTATAGTGTTTATTTTGTGTGAATTTGCGCATTTATTGATATTTGCTTCTATATTTGTATAATTGGTTAGATTTACATGTTGTTTTCTATATTTCTGTACGTCATTATTATCTATGTTACAGAATTTCCTGAAGATGTCTCTTTGTTAGACGAAACGTTGAAATAAATGAATCATTTTGGCAACTTGGTATATGCCCACCCTCTAAATGGCAGAATATTGGTTAGAAAACTGGAGAATACTCACAAGAAGATCAACAACCTCACTAACGCTGTCGA
>NC_134812.1:24111879-24121879 GCF_046742065.1 Oratosquilla oratoria
TATTAAATTGGTGACGCATGATCGTCCTTGTCTGAATCCAAATTGCCTTGGATTTAGTACGTTGTTTTTTTCCAAGTATTTTACCCATCTACTTTTGATAATTCTTTCACAAATTTTTGCTATTGTACTTGTTAGAGAGACTGGTCTATAGTTGGTAGGTTCTTCTTTATTTCCTCCTTTATATATAGGTATACTATGTTTGCTTTTTTCCAATCTTCTGGAACTTTTCCTTCTTTCAAAGAACTGCTTATTATGCTATGTATTTTGTCTGCCAGTTCATTCCTGCATTCTTTCAGTATCCAGTTTGCTATTTCATCTGGTCCATGCGATTTTCTGACATCAAGATTATTCAAGTGTATCAATATTTCATTCTTTGATACTTCTATTTCTTCTATAGGGGGGACTTTCTCTTTCCATTCAATCTCTTCAGGTTGTATGTTCTCCCTTGTAAACACTGATTTAAAATGTTTGTTCATAATTTCCGCCATTTCCATTTCCTCAGTGTATTCAACTCCCCCTTGTCTTAATTTCTCCAAGTCCTGTTTGTTTTTCAGTTTCTTGTTTACAAATCTGTAGAATAGTTTTGGTTGATCTTTACATTTTTCTATGACGTCTTTTTCATATTTTCTCTTTTCCTCTCTGCACGTTTGTACATATTCATTTCTATAACTGGTATATATTTTCCATTTTTCAGGTCTTCTGTCTTTTTTCCATCTGGTCCAGGCTTTGTCTCTTTTGTCTTTTAACTCCCTACAACTTTTGTTGTACCAGCATTTTACATATTCTTTTTCTTGTTTTTGTCTTGGGACATACTTTTCCACTCCTTTTTTGTAAATTTTTGTCAAAATATTCCATTTCTTTTCCACTGATGTTTCTTCTTTGTATATTTCTTCCCAGTTTTCTTGTTGAAAGAATTCTCTTATTTTATCAAAGTTTGTTTTTTCATACATCATTCTTCCTTTTCTATATTGTTCATTTCTTTTGATATATTTTTCTTCATTAAGTTCCAGTTCAATCAATATGTGGTCACTTTTACCTATTGGTGTTTTATATTCAATCTTGTCCACTATTCTATGTTCAGATGTAATTAATAAGTCTAGTCTCGATGGTTCTTCTTCATTTCTATACCTAGTGTTCTCCTGTATCCATTGTGTCATTGTGTGGTCAGTAATCATCTCAAGTAGAGCGTATCCCCATGAGTCGTCTCCACCCTTTACTGTCATTTCTTCCCAGCAGATTTCTTTGCAATTAAAGTCGCCCATCATAACTATTCTTCCTCCCTCTTCCATTATCTTGTTTAATGTTATCTTTGTGTCCTCTAACATACTTTTATGTTCACTCTCTTCCCATGAGGCTGTTTTCGGAGGCACATAATTTATCACAAATTTTCTGCTCTTCTTATCTCTGTCTTCCACTTCTATCATAATCATCTCTACTGTATTCTTTCCATATATGACACCTTTCACGTTTATATCCTTCTTAGTCAGGAACATAACTCCACCCCCTTGCTTTTTCTCTCTGTTTCTAATCCAATAATTGTATGCATCATGTCCTACACTGTTGGGTGGTAGTGGGCCTTTTAATTTTGTTTCTACAATTCCCATTATGTCCGGTTCTTTTTCCTTCAAATAATCATTCAGCTCATTCAATCCTGTTATTAATCCATCTATATTTGTGTAAGACACTCTTAGTTTTCTGCCACTTTCATTGTGTTCTCTGTTTCCCTTATGTTTTTCTTTTGTATGTCGAACTTCCTTAGTTTCATATTCACTTCTCTCCAATAGAATCTCTCTTTCTCTGACTCCGTTCTGTTCTCGTTTTTTGCCTTAGCTTCAAGTCTTTTCTGCTTTTCTTCCTCTCTTTCTTCTTTATTCATTTCCCTTTTTATCCATACCTTTTTATATTGTTCACTTGTTGCTAGTTTCCCTGTTTTGGATAAGATATTCTCTGCCGTTGTTTGTGACTTGAATTTAATCTTAATTGGTCTGGTCTTATCTGTGCTATACTTTCCAAGTCTAAATTTCTCTTCAATTTGTTTCATAATTTCTGGTTCATCTTCCTGAACTGACTCTAGTAATTGGCTTACTTTATCATTTTCCTCTTTGATTCTTGTGGTTCTATCTGTGTTGTGTTTCTCTTCCATTCCTAATATAATTATACATTTCTTCTTGTCTGCTAAATCTCTTACTATATTCTCCTTTTGTCTCATCACTTTAATAACTGAGTCTTCAGTATGTTCTTTCAATTGCTGTTTGACTATGTCAGTGAATGAAACCTTATTTCCTTCTTGGGTTGCTTTCCAGTTCTTAGCTTCTTTAGCTATTGTCTCTCTGTTTTCTTTATTATTCTTCTTCAATTCCTCATTCTCCACCTTTACATCTCTTAACTGTCTTTTTAGGTCTTCTATTTCATCAGTTAAGTTTTTATTCGCCTTTTCTAGTTCTTCCAATCTTTCAATCCTTTGTAAAACGGTGTTCATATGACCGAACCTACGCTCCAAGTCCTCGATCACCTTATCAACCTTCTCCTCTAGTCTTGTGTCCCCCCCACCCTCTTTAAATCCCTTGAAAATATTCTCATCACTTTCTACTGTATTGCTCCTATCTATACTTCTAATATTTACATTCTTATTAGACATTTCGTCGTCTTCCAGTTGGTCTTGCGGTCGCTTGTTTACTTTTCGGCGGTCTGTTAGGGCCAAGTCCTCTACTTCCTCATTTCCTTCCATTTCCCCAGCAATCCCTCCCCTTCTCCTCTTTCCTTACCTTCCCACTACCCCACGAGCAATTTCCCCCCACCCTGTAAATACAAAAAGGCATTTCTCTTTGCGTTGGGATCCACAATCGGCACTTTTCTTCAGAACGTTCTTCAAGCCGTCCGTTCGTTGAAAGTGTGTGTGTGTGTATGTGTGTGTGTGTGTGTGTGTGTGTGTTTGTGTGTGTATGTGTGTGTTTGTGTGTATTTACCTAGTTGTATTTACCTAGTTGTATTTTACGGGAAGGGGAGCTATGCTCGTGGGGTCCCGTCTTCATTTCTCATTTTATCTAAACTATTTTTAAATTCATGTATTGTTTTTGCACACACCACTTTCTCATCTAACTTGTTCCAACTGTCTATTACTCTGTGTGGAAAGCTGTTCTTTTTCAGATCTCTTCTATAGCTGTCTTTTTTTATTTTCTTTCCGTGTCCTCTTGTATTTCTGTCATCCCATTTTATCAGATTCTCTCTATCAGTAATTTCTATGCCTTTCATGATTCTGTAAATAGCTATCAAATCTCCTCTCTCTCTTCTTTGCTCTAGTGTCTGTAGTTCAAGTTTTTGTAGTCTCTCTTCATATGATAGTTTTGAGAGTGTTGGTGCCAGTTTTGTAATTGCTCTTTGTATTCTTTCAAGTTTTTTTATACATTTTTTTTGTACTTGGTGACCATATTGTTGCTGCATATTCTAATCTTGGTCTTATCAGGGTGATTAGGATTTTCCTCACCATTTCTTCATCCAGGTATGTAAATGCCACTTTGATTGTTCTTATTAAATTATAAGTTTCTCCAAAAATCTTATTTATATGTTTTTCAGGTGACATATTATTCATAACAATGACTCCCAGGTCCTTCTCATTTTCTACTTTTTTTATTCCTTCTTCTCCCAAATTATATGATCCTGTTATTCTGTTTTTGCTTTTTCCAAATTCCATTATACTACACTTTTTTGTATTGAACTCCATCTCCCACTTCCTACTCCATTCCTGTACTTTATTTAGATCTCTCTGTAGTGATTCACAATCTTCTTCAGTTTTCACTCTTTTCAGTAGTTTTGCATCGTCTGCAAAGAAGCTCATATAGCTTTCAATTCCTTCATCCATATCATTAATATATATAGCAAACATTATTGGGGCCAGGACTGTTCCCTGCGGGACACCGCTTATTACTTCATTCCATTTTGAGTGCTGGTTTCTTATCACTACTCTCATTTTTCTTTCTTGCAAAAAGTCTTCCATCCAATTTAGTAATTTACCTTGTATTCCTCCTTCAGATTCTAGTTTCTTAAGCAACTTCTTATGTGGTACTTTGTCAAAAGCTTTTTTTAGGTCTAGAAATGCACAATCAGCCCATCCATCTCTTTCTTGTATTATATCTATTAGCCTTGAATAGAAACATATTAAATTGGTGACGCATGATCGTCCTTGTCTGAATCCAAATTGCCTTGCATTTAGTACGTTGGTTTTTTCCAAGTATTTTACCCATCTACTTTTGATAATTCTTTCACAAATTTTTGCTATTGTACTTGTTAGAGAGACTGGTCTATAGTTGGTAGGTTCTTCTTTATTTCCTCCTTTATATATAGGTACTATATTTGCTTTTTTCCAATCTTCTGGAACTTTTCCTTCTTTCAAGGAACTGCTTATTATGCTATGTATTTTGTCTGCCAGTTCATTCCTGCATTCTTTCAGAATCCAGTTTGCTATTTCATCTGGTCCATGTGATTTTCTGACATCAAGATTACTCAAGTGTATCAATATTTCATTCTTTGATACTTCTATTTTTTCTATAGGGGGGACTTTCTCTTTCCATTCAATCTCTTCAGGTTGTATGTTCTCCCTTGTAAACACTGATTTAAAATGTTTGTTCATAATTTCCGCCATTTCCATTTCCTCAGTGTATTCAACTCCCCCTTGTCTTAATTTCTCCAAGTCCTGTTTGTTTTTCAGTTTCTTGTTTACAAATCTGTAGAATAGTTTTGGTTGATCTTTACATTTTTCTATGACGTCTTTTTCATATTTTCTCTTTTCCTCTCTGCACGTTTGTACATATTCATTTCTATAACTGGTATATATTTTCCATTTTTCAGGTCTTCTGTCTTTTTTCCATCTGGTCCAGGCTTTGTCTCTTTTGTCTTTTAACTCCCTACAACTTTTGTTGTACCAGCATTTTACATATTCTTTTTCTTGTTTTTGTCTTGGGACATACTTTTCCACTCCTTTTTTGTAAATTTTTGTCAAAATATTCCATTTCTTTTCCACTGATGTTTCTTCTTTGTATATTTCTTCCCAGTTTTCTTGTTGAAAGAATTCTCTTATTTTATCAAAGTTTGTTTTTTCATACATCATTCTTCCTTTTCTATATTGTTCATTTCTTTTGATATATTTTTCTTCATTAAGTTCCAGTTCAATCAATATGTGGTCACTTTTACCTATTGGTGTTTTATATTCAATCTTGTCCACTATTCTATGTTCAGATGTAATTAATAAGTCTAGTCTCGATGGTTCTTCTTCATTTCTATACCTAGTGTTCTCCTGTATCCATTGTGTCATTGTGTGGTCAGTAATCATCTCAAGTAGAGCGTTTCCCCATGAGTCGTCTCCACTCTTTACTGTCATTTCTTCCCAGCAGATTTCTTTGCAATTAAAGTCGCCCATCATAACTATTCTTCCTCCCTCTTCCATTATCTTGTTTAATGTTATCTTTGTGTCCTCTAACATACTTTTATGTTCACTCTCTTCCCATGAGGCTGTTTTTGGAGGCACATAATTTATCACAAATTTTCTGCTCTTCTTATCTCTGTCTTCCACTTCTATCATAATCATCTCTACTGTATTCTTTCCATATATGACACCTTTCACGTTTATATCCTTCTTAGTCAGGAACATAACTCCACCCCCTTGCTTTTTCTCTCTGTTTCTAATCCAATAATTGTATGCATCATGTCCTACACTGTTGGGTGGTAGTGGGCCTTTTAATTTTGTTTCTACAATTCCCATTATGACCGGTTCTTTTTCCTTCAAATAATCATTCAGCTCATTCAATCCTGTTATTAATCCATCTATATTTGTGTAAGACACTCTTAGTTTTCTGCCACTTCCATTGTGTTCTCTGTTTCCCTTATGTTTTTCTTTTGTATGTCGAACTTCCTTAGTTTCATGTTCACTACTCTCCAATAGAATCTCTCTTTCTCTGACTCCGTTCTGTTCTCGTTTTTTGCCTTAGCTTCAAGTCTTTTCTGCTTTTCTTCCTCTCTTTCCTCTTTATTCATTTCTCTTTTTATCCATATCTTTTTGTATTGTTCACTTGTTGCTAGTTTCCCTGTTTTGGATAAGATATTCTCTGCCGTTGTTTGTGACTTGAATTTAATCTTAATTGGTCTGGTCTTGTCTGTGCTATACTTTCCGAGTCTAAATTTCTCTTCGATTTGTTTCATAATTTCTGGTTCATCTTCCTGAACTGATTCTAATAATTGGCTTACTTTTTCATTTTCCTCTTTGATTCTTGTGGTTCTATCTGTGTTGTGTTTCTCTTCCATTCCTAATATAATTATACATTTCTTCTTGTCTGCTAAATCTCTTACTATATTCTCCTTTTGTCTCATCACTTTAATAACTGAGTCTTCAGTATGTTCTTTCAATTGCTGTTTGACTATGTCAGTGAATGAAACCTTATTTCCTTCTTGGGTTTTCTTCCAATTTATAGTTTCTTTAGCTATTGTCTCTCTGTTTTCTTTACTATTCTTCTTCAATTCCTCATTCTCCACCTTTACATCTCTTAACTGTCTTTTTAGGTCTTCTATTTCATCAGTTAAGTTTTTATTCGCCTTTTCTAGTTCTTCCAATCTTTCAACCCTTTGTAAAATGGTGTTCATATGACCTAACCTACTCTCCAAGTCCTCGATCACCTTATCAACCTTCTTCTCTAGTCTTGTCAGTCGGGGGGGATTTGTGTCCCCCCCCCCCACTCTCTTTAAATCCCTTGAAAATATTCTCATCACTTTCTACTGTATTGCTCCTATCTATACTTCTAATCTTTACATTCTTATTAGACATATCGTCGTCCTCCAGCTCGTCTTGCGGTCGCTTGTTTACTTTTCGGCGGTCTGTTAGGGCCAAGTCCTCTACTTCCTCATTACCTTCCATTTCCCCAGCAATCCCTCCCCTTCTCCTCTTTCCTTACTTTCCCACTACCCCACGAGCTATTTCCCCCCACCCTGCAAATACAAAAAGGCACTTCTCTTTGCGTTGGGATCCACAATCTGCACTTTTCTTCAGAACGTTCTTCAAGCCGTCCGTTCGTTGAAAGTGTGTGTGTGTGTGTGTGTGTGCGTGCGTGTGCGTGTGTGTGTACATGTATATATATATATATATATATATATATATATATACATATATATGTATGTACGTGTAAATGTAAACATATATATTTACATAATATATATGTATATGTATATATATATATAAGTATATATATACATGTATATATATATATATATATATATATATTTATATATATATATATATATATATATATATATATATATATATATATATATATGTATATGGCTCTAGGCGAATTCACCGATAACAATTTCCCGACAACAATCCATCGACAACAATTCATCGACCCGCTCAATTCATCGATATACACAATTCATCGAGAAGTATAAACAAAAATATTTTAATATGAAATATATAACTAGGTCCTGTTTTCATCCATGATTTAGCACACTTTTACCTTTGATAATGAAATAATCACTTTCATAGCCTATATATCGGATACTACAAAAACATGGTAGAATTCATTTTCGTATTTTTTAAGAATAGTTCAAATTATTTAATGAGCAGAACCTCCCCTGGACAGTTCAGACAGTTGGGGACGGTTCAGTCAGTCCCGGATAACCTGACAATATATGGACCCTGCATCAGTAGTTCTTATTTTCTATGTTTTCATTATAATTGGTAATGTTTACGAAAACCGTTTTACATTCTTTAACAAAAACAAATAATTCGCTTGAAGGACATTTGGCATAGGACATTTCAGACACAGGTTGCTGGACACCACCCTAATATTTGGAAGTTTTTCGACTGCCTGAAGAAAAAACAAAACTATAATGAAGGCAAATTCGATCAATACTTGGCTGGTACTTTATCTCAACACCAAAGAAAGAAATACCGTGACTCATCTGAACGGATAAAAACATTGTAGAAAGATATCCTTCGTATAGCAACGTTGTTGATTATTTGCGGCCAATAGCCCATAACCTTTCTAATTTTAAGTAAGCTAATTTATAGTTTTAAGTTTAGTTTATATCAATTTGTCATTTCCAATAGTTCTTTCATTAAAGAATTTTAACTCTTCTTGATAAATACTACGAAAATAAAATCTACCTTGTTTTTTGTAGTATCCTAAATAAAAGCTATGGAAGTAAATATTTCATTATCAATGGTCAAAGTACGCTAAATCAAGGATGAAAACAGGACCTAGTTATATATTTCAAACTAGAATATTCTTATTTTTATTTGTCGCTGAATTGTGTATATCGATGAATTGAGCGTGTCGATGAATTGTGTATATCGATAAATTGAGCGTGTCGATGAATTGTTGTTGTCGATGAATTGTTGTCGGTGAATTGTTCTCGGTGAATTCGCCGGATACACACACACACACACACACACACACACACACACACACACACACACACACACACACACACACACACACACACACACACACACACACACACACACACACACACACACACACACACACACACACACACACACATATATATATATATATATATATGTATACATATATATATATATATATATATATATATATACATATATATATACACACACATATATGTATATACATATATATATGTATATATACACACACATATATGTATATATATGTATATATATATATATATATATATATATATACATATATATATATATACAAACACCCACACCCACCCACATACACACACACACACACACACACACACACACACACACACACACACACACACACACACACACACACACACACACACACACACACACACACACACACACACACACACACACACACACACACACACACACACACACACACACACACACACACACACACACACACAGACTTGCGACCTTTGAGGACTTGTTACCTCGGAGGACTTGTTACCTTGGAAGACTTGTTACCTTGGAGGACTTGTTAGCTTGGAGGACCTGTTGCTATGGAGGACTTGTTACCTTGGTGGACTTGTTACCTTGGAGGACTTATTTCCTTGGAGGAGTTATTACCTTGGAGGACTTATTACCTTGGAGGATTTATAACCTCGTAGGACTTGCAACTTCAGAGGACTTGCACCCTTGTAGGACTTACTACCTCGGAGGACTTGCAGCCTCGAAGGGCTTACAACTTAGGAGGACTTGCACCCTCGGAGGACTTGCACCCTCGGAGGACTTGCACCCTCGGAAGATTTGCACCCTGGGAAGACTTGCACCCTCGAAGGACTTGCACCCTCGGAGAACTTGCACCCTCGTAGAACTTACAGCTTAGAAAGGCTTACTGCCTCGGAGAACTTACGACCTCGGAGGACTTACAGATCCCCCTCTTCAAGACATGTAACATTTTAAAAATGTGTCATCGTTGAAATGGTTTCATTTTTATCATTACTAGATACCACCGTTAGTAACCATGTAATGAACGGTGAAACAATTGTTTGCCTTTATGAGATGTGATAATTTTAAGGATAGGGATGACGGGTGGTAAGGGACATGGAACTGCCTAGTGTAGTCCTCATGGTCTTCTACAGTATCCTACATTCTTATGTTCTTGTGTTTTTATTAGACGGTTTCCCTTGTCCGTTTTCTTTACTCCCTCTTACGCCATGGGTGCCTTGCTTGGCCTGCGGCGCTTCCTCGCTTCGCTCGCTCTAGGACCTCCGGTCTCTTTTATTTTCATTTTTTTTCATGGGACACTCGATGTACTCATCGGCAGCCCGTTTTGAAATATTTCTTATGTTCTCCTTTAATTCTTCTTTTGTTTCTTCTTTCTTCTTCTTTAATTCTTCTTTTTCTTGCCAAGTCCTTTCCCAAAACTTAAGGGGGACCAACACATTTGATTCCGATTCGTCAACGGCATAGTCGTAATCAGGCAGTATCATTACCTTGGATTTGCCTGCTAAGTTACGAGAATATATATTTGTCATTAAGATATATTTGTCA
>NC_134812.1:24131879-24134379 GCF_046742065.1 Oratosquilla oratoria
GCGCATCGCATCTGCGATATCCAACATAAATACAAAATACATTTTATAATACAATCATTACAATAAATACTAAAATAATACAATACATATACTATACACCATGCCAACACAAACTTGCGACCTTTGAGGACTTGTTACCTTGGAGGACTTCTTACCTTGGAGGACTTCTTACCTGTAAGGACCTGTTGCTATGGAGGACTTGTTACCTTGGAGGACTTGTTACCTTGGAGGACTTATTACCTTGGAGGACTTATTACCTTGGAGGACTTATTACCTTGGAAGATTTACAACCTCGTAGGACTTGCAACTTCAGAGGACTTGCACCCTCGTAGGACTTACGACCTCGGAGGACTTGCAGCCTCGAAGGGCTTACAACTTTGGAGGACTTGCACCCTCGGAGGACTGGCACCCTCGGAGGACTGGCATCCTCGGAGGACTTGCACCCTCGGAGGACTTGCACCCTCGGAGGACTTGCACCCTCGGAAGATTTGCACCCTGGGAGGACTTGCACCCTCGGAGGACTTGCACCCTCGGAGAACTTGCACCCTCGTAGAACTTACAGCTTAGAAAGGCTTACTGCCTCGGAGAACTTACGACCTCGGAGGACTTACAGATACCCCTCTCCAAGACATGTAACATTTTAAAAATGCGTCATCGTTGAAATGGTTTCTATTTCATTATTAGTAGATACCACCGTTAGTAACCATGTAATAAACGGTAAAACAATTGTTTGTTTTATTAGATGAGATCATTTTGTGGATAGAGATGATGGGTGATAAGGGACATGGAACTGCCTAGTGTAGTCCTCATGGTCTTCTACAATATCCTACATTCTTATGTTCTTCTGTTTTTAAAAGACGGTTTCCCTTGTCCGTTTTCTTTACTCCTTTATACGCCATGGGTGCCTTGCTTGGCCTGCGGCGCTTCCTCGCTTCGCTCTCTCTAAGACCTCCGGTCTCTTTTATTTTAATTTTTTCCATGGGACACTCTCGATGTACTCATTGGCAGCCCGTTTTGAAATATTTCTTGTTTTCCTTTAATTTTTCTTTTGTTTCTTCTTTCTCCTTCTTTATTTATTTATTTTTTCTTGCAAAGTCCTTTCCCAAAATTTAAGGGGGGACCAACACATTTGATTCCGATTCGTGAACGGCATGGTCGTAATCAGGCAGGATCATTACCACGGATTTGCTCGCTAAGTTACGTGAAGATATATTTGTCATTACGATTTATTTGTCATAGCATCAGTGTACACAATCGTAACATTTTGTTGAGCTCCAATATTTTCCTATGGAATTTTTTAATTGTGGCTGTTACTGAGTTTTTTTTTGAGTGAGGCATAAAGATGGGGAAACTCATTCTTGTGCTCCCTGCCCTTTGCTTGCGGCCAATCAATCGTCTCCGTTGCCGTGACGTCAGTGTTCTCGTCCAATCAGCCGTCTCCGTTGCCGTGACGTCACCACTCTCGGCCAATCAGCCGTCTCCGTTGCCGTGACGTCACCACTCTCGGTCAATCAGTTGTCTCATTTGCCGTGACGTCACCACTCTCTCAGCCAATCAGATTCCTTACACAATGGGACATTTTTGCCGGATTTCGGAAGGTGGTCATAAAAACGCCAGGAAATTTTCAAAACTGGAAAACTTTATTTTTTTATATACACAAGAGTGTCATTGGTAAAGAACCATTGAAGAGTTGAATTACCCTCAATATCAAGTATTAGGCTGCCTCCCTTGTAAGAGGGAAAAAGCCTTTGGTATATGTATCAAGTATTTCCAGTTACAAATCTGCATTCCCAAGGAAAGGGTTTTCAAAGATAGGCTCTGTTGTCTTCCACGGAGATCTTGAAAGTGTTTCTCAAAGTTTATTTTCAAGTCTTCACAATGTTTGACATATCTGCTGTAGTCAGGGGGTGTCACAGTTTCACTAAGGATTGTCTTCATTGATCTAAATTGCAAAAGGATGACCTTTCTCTGCCAAAATGACCCAGTCTGCCTTTTCATTTCGTACACATTTCTTAATGAGAACTACACACACATTTGTTTTACCCATCATTGCTGGCGCCCCGTGTTTGGAGAATGTCAAAGGAAAGAATATTTTCATAAATAACAAACTCCTCTGTGATACCTCGGAGACTTTCAAAGGAAAATATATTTCCATAAATAGAAAATAGACAAGAACATGAGGGTCCCATGCTGCTCCCAGAAACCCTGACATATATGACGTGTGTAAAGCGATTTTAGGACCACAGAGAGCCAATACCTTTTCCTCCTCGCAGACGAATCAAAAGAGACTCTCTAGTCTCTGATTTTTCAATTTTCCGGAACTTCAAAGTCCACTTGGACCATGTCTGCAGAAGCCTGACGATTCTTTCCTTCTCAAACTGACACATTTTTTCTTAAAGAGGAATCATCGAGTGTCAAAAAGGAGCAAAATATCTCTTCGCCAAGGCAAAATAACATTTAACTACAAATATTAGAAAATGTGTAAAAAAGTGGCCAGCAC
>NC_134812.1:24141879-24144379 GCF_046742065.1 Oratosquilla oratoria
GTCATTTCCAATAGTTCTTTCATTAAAGAATTTTAACTCTTCTTGATAGATACTACGAAAATAAAATCTACCTTGTTTTTTGTAGTATCCTAAATAAAAGCTATGGAAGTAAATATTTCATTATCAATGGTCAAAGTACGCTAAATCAAGGATGAAAACAGGACATAGATATATATTTCAAACTAGAATATTCTTATTTTTATTTGTCGCTGAATTGTGTATATCGATGAATTGAGCGTGTCGATGAATTGTGTATATCGATAAATTGAGCGTGTCGATGAATTGTTGTTGTCGATGAATTGTTGTCGGTCAAATGTTCTCGGTGAATTCGCCGGATACACACACACACACACACACACACACACACACACACACACACACACACACACACACACACACACACACACACACACACACACACATATATATATATATATGTATATATATATATATATACATATACATAGGCATATATATATAATATATATATATACACACATATATGTATATATATATATATATATATATATATATATATTATACACACACATATATGTATATATATATATATATATATATATATATATATATACAAACACACACACACACACACACACACACACACACACACACACACACACACACACACAATTCTGATAAAATGGGATGACAGAAATACAAGGACGGAAAGAAAATAAAAAAAGACAGCTATAGAAGAGATTTGAAAAAGAACAGCTTTCCTCACAGAGCAATAGACAGTTGGAACAAGTTAGATGAGAAAGTGGTGTGTGCAAAAACAATACATGAATTTAAAAATAGTTTAGATAAAATGAGATATGAAGACGGGACGCCACGAGCATAGCTCCCCTTCCCGTAAAATACAACTAGGTAAATACAACTAGGTAAATACACACACAGACTTGCGACCTTTGAGGACTTGTTACCTCGAGGACTTGAACCTTGGAAGACTTGTTACCTTGGAGGACTTGTTACCTTGGAGGACCTGTTACTATGGAGGACTTGTTACCTTGGTGGACTTGTTACCTTGGAGGACTTATTTCATTGGAAGAGTTATTATTGGAGGACTTATTACCTTGGAGGATTTATAACCTCGTAGAACTTGCAACTTCAGAGGACTTGCACCCTCGTAGGACTTACGACCTCGGAGGACTTGCAGCCTCGAAGGGCTTACAACTTCGGAGGACCTGCACACTCGGAGGACTTGCACCATCGGAGGACTTGCACCTTCGGAGGACTTGCATCCTCGGAAGATTTGCACCCTGGGAGGACTTGCACCCTCGAAGGACTTGCACCCTCGGAGAACTTGCACGCTCGTAGAACTTACAGCTTAGAAAGGATTACTGCCTCGGAGAACTTACGACCTCGGAGGACTTACAGATCCCCCTCTCCAAGTCATGTAACATTTTAAAAATGTGTCATCGTTGAAATGGTTTCATTTTTAATATTAGTAGATACCACCGTTAGTAACCATGTAATGAACGGTGAAACAATTGTTTGCCTTTATGAGATGTGATAATTTTAAGGATAGGGATGACGGGTGGTAAGGGACATGGAACTGCCTAGTGTAGTCCTCATGGTCTTCTACAGTATCCTACATTCTTATGTTCTTCTGTTTTTATTAGACGGTTTCCCTTGTCCGTTTTCTTTACTCCCTCTTACGCCATGGGTGCCTTGCTTGGCCTGCGGCGCTTCCTCGCTTCGCTCGCTCTAGGACCTCCGGTCTCTTTTATTTTCATTTTTTTCCATGGGACACTCTCGATGTACTCATCGGCAGCCCGTTTTGAAATATTTCTTATGTTCTCCTTTAATTCTTCTTTTGTTTCTTCTTTCTCCTTCTTTAATTCTTCTTTTTCTTGCCAATCCCTTTCCCAAAACTTAAGGGGAACCAACACATTTGATTCCGATTCGTCAACGGCATAGTCGTAATCAGGCAGTATCATTACCAAGGATTTGCCCGCTAAGTTACGTGAAGATATATTTGTCATTAAGATTTATTTGTCATAGCATCAGTGTACACAATCGTAACATTTTGTTGAACCCCAATATTTTCCTATGGAATTTTTTAATTGTGGCTGTTACTGAGTTTTTTTTGAGTAAGGCGTATATATACACAAGAGTGTGGTTGGTAAAGAATCCTTGAAGAGCAGAATTAGCCTGAATGTCAAGTATTAGGCTACCTCCCTTGTAAGAGGGAAAAAGCCTTTGGTATATGTATCAAGTATTTCCAGTTACAAATCTGCATCATTAAAGTCCTCTGCATTCCCAAGGAAAGGGTTTTCAAAGATAGGCTCTGTTGTCTTCCACGGAGATCTTGAAAGTGTTTCTCAAAGTTTATTTTCAAGTCTTCACAATGTTTGACATATCTGCTGTAGTCAGGGGTGTCACAGTTTCACTAAGGATTGTCTTCATTGATTTAAATTGCAAAAGGATGACCTTTCTCTGCCAAAATGAGCCAGTCTGCCTTTTCATTTCGTACACA
>NC_134812.1:24149379-24151879 GCF_046742065.1 Oratosquilla oratoria
ATATATATAAAAGTATATATATACAAGTATATATATATATATATATATATATATATATATATATATATATAAATATATATATATATATATATGGCTCTAGGCGAATTCACCGACAACACTTTACCGACAACAATTCACCGACAACAATTCATCGGCAACAATTCATCGACACGCTCAATTCATCGATATACACAATTCATCGACAAATATAAACAAAAATATTTTAATTTGAAATATATAACTAGGTCCTGTTTTCATCCATGATTTAGCACACTTTTACCTTTGATGATGAAATAATCACTTTCATTGCCTATATTTCGGATACTACAAAAACATGGTAGAATTAATTTTCGTATTTTTTAAGAATAGTTCAAATTATTTAATGAGCAGAACCTCCCCTGGACAGTTCAGACAGTTGGGGACGGTTCAGTCAGTCCCGGATAACCTGACAATATATGGACCCTGCATCAGTAGTTCTTATTTTCTATGTTTTCATTATAATTGGTAATGTTTACGAAAACCGTTTTACATTCTTTAACAAAAACAAATAATTCGCTTGAAGGACATTTGGCATAGGACATTTCAGACACAGGTTGCTGGACACCACCCTAATATTTGGAAGTTTTTCGACTGCCTGAAGAAAAAACAAAACTATAATGAAGGCAAATTCGATCAATACTTGGCTGGTACTTTATCTCAACACCAAAGAAAGAAATACCGTGACTCATCTGAACGGATAAAAACATTGTAGAAAGATATCCTTCGTATAGCAACGTTGTTGATTATTTGCGGCCAATAGCCCATAACCTTTCTAATTTTAAGTAAGCTAATTTATAGTTTGAAGTTTAGTTTATATCAATTTGTCATTTTCAATAGTTCTTTCATTAAAGAATTTTAACTCTTCTTGATAAATACTACGAAAATAAAATCTACCTTGTTTTTTGTAGTATCCTAAATAAAAGCTATGGAAGTAAATATTTCATTATCAATGGTCAAAGTACGCTAAATCAAGGATGAAAACAGGACATAGATATATATTTCAAACTAGAATATTCTTATTTTTATTTGTCGCTGAATTGTGTATATCGATGAATTGAGCGTGTCGATGAATTGTGTATATCGATAAATTGAGCGTGTCGATGAATTGTTGTTGTCGATGAATTGTTGTCGGTGAATTGTTCTCGGTGAATTCGCCGGATACACACACACACACACACACACACACACACACACACACACACACACACACACACACACACACACACACACACACACACACACACACACACACACACACACACACACATATATATATATATATATATATATATATATTTGTATACATATATATATATATATATATATATATATATATATATACATATATATATATACATATATATATACACACATATATATGTATATATACACACACATATATGTATATATACATGTATATATATATATATATATATATATATATATATATATATACAAACACCCACACCCACCCACATACACACACACACACACACACACACACACACACACACACACACACACACACACACACACACACACACACACACACACACACACACACACAGACTTGCGACCTTTGAGGACTTGTTACCTCGAGGACTTGTTACCTTGGAAGACTTGTTACCTTGGAGGACTTGTTACCTTGGAGGACCTGTTACTATGGAGGACTTGTTACCTTGGTGGACTTGTTACCTTGGAGGACTTATTTCCTTGGAGGAGTTATTACCTTGGAGGACTTATTACCTTGGAGGATTTATAACCTCGTAGGACTTGCAACTTCAGAGGACTTGCACCCTCGTAGGACTTACGACCTCGGAGGACTTGCAGCCTCGAAGGGCTTACAACTTAGGAGGACTTGCACCCTCGGAGGACTTGCACCCTCGGAAGATTTGCACCCTGGGAAGACTTGCACCCTCGAAGGACTTGCACCCTCGGAGGACTTGCACCCTCGGAGAACTTGCACCCTCGTAGAACTTACAGCTTAGAAAGGCTTACTGCCTCGGAGAACTTACGACCTCGGAGGACTTACAGATCCCCCTCTCCAAGACATGTAACATTTTAAAAATGTGTCATCGTTGAAATGGTTTCATTTTTATTATTAGTAGATACCACCGTTAGTAACCATGTAATGAACGGTGAAACAATTGTTTGCCTTTATGAGATGTGATAATTTTGTGGATAGGGATGACGGGTGGTAAGGGACATGGAACTGCCTAGTGTAGTCCTCATGGTCTTCTACAGTATCCTACATTCTTATGTTCTTCTGTTTTTATTAGACGGTTTCCCTTGTCCGTTTTCTTTACTCCCTCCTACGCCATGGGTGCCTTGCTTGGCCTGCGGCGCTTCCTCGCTTCGCTCGCTCTAGGACCTCCGGTCTCTTTTATTTTCATTTTTTTCCATGGGACACTCTCGATGTACTCATCGGCAGCCCGTTTTGAAATATTTCTTATGTTCTCCT
>NC_134812.1:24161879-24169379 GCF_046742065.1 Oratosquilla oratoria
GCAATTTTCCGGAACTTCAAAGTCCACTTGGACCATGTCTGCAGAAGCCTGACGATTCTTTCCTTCTCAAACTCACACATTTTTTCTTAAAGAGGAATCATCCAGTGTCAAAAAGGAGCAAAATATGTCTTAGCCAAGGCAAAATAACATTTAACTACAAATATTAGAAAATGTGTAAAAAAGTGGCCAGCACAAGTTCATTTCCAATTTCAAGCGGGTGCAGATTCCTTCCCACTTGGTTGACAAGGTGTGACCCACTCCTTCGGAGGTTTAAAGGGTATTGTGTGAGGAGGAACTGGAAAAATTATGGGGACTCTGTGGGAACGATAAGGTATTTTCCCGGCGTCGTCCGCGTTCTTTCGGGTACGTTGTCCTTCTTCCCTCCAATGTTTTCGATCGACGTCTTCAAGGGCTCTTAGACTGGTTTCCCTCCAGTTCTCTTTAGCCTGAGAAGGAAATGGAAAATTTTTGAGGACTTTGACAGAACAACTGGGTACTTTTCTGAGGTCATCAAGGTTCTCGTTGGTACGTCGTTTCATTTCTCTCCAATTTCTTTCTGTGACATCTGGGAAAGCTCTTGGTCTGGAATCCCTCCAGCTCTTGTTTCGCCAATTCAAATTTCTCTGTGCGTTCGACATCTTTCTCCTGACAAATTCTACGTCCTCAACGATTCAAACACCTGGAGAATCTTTTATCAGAAATACAATCTCAGATTCTGATATGAAAAAAAAAATTAGGTTGTGAAAAATAAATATAAACAAATATTATCACAAGAATATAATTTTTATATATACGACAGCCTCACGCATTATTACACATGATACATACATATATATATATATATATATACACATATATATATATATATATATAAATGTATATATATATATATAGATATATATATATATATATATAAGTATTTTTATGTAAATACATATATGTTTACATATAAATATATATATATATATATATGTATATATATTTTTATGTATATACATATATATCTATACATATAATACATATATATGTATATTATATATATATATATATATATATACATGTGTATATATATACATATATATATACGTACAAATATATATACATACTAATACATACATGTTTATATGTATGTATATATATATATATATATATATATATATACATACAAATATATTTACATATTAATACATACATGTATATATATATATATATATATGTACATATATATTTATATATATATATATTGATACATACATGTTTATATATATATATATGTATATGTATATATATATATATAGGTGTATGTATGTATATATATGAATATTTATATATATATATAAATATATGTATATACATACATACATATATATATATATATATATATATATATGTATATGTATATATATATATATTTATATATATACATATATTATGTATATATAACATATTATATACATATATACATATATAATATATATACATGTATATATATATATATATACATAACACATATATATAAAATATATATACATGTACACTGAATGGTTCCAAGCGATCAATTGATATTTTTATTCAACCACAAACAACTTTTAATTCCATGCCATCGCAATCGAGACTGAAGAATCGCTCGATGGAGACATTTTGTTGGAAATTGAAACGTGGACGAGCCGAGGATTCGAACCCAGCTAACCCGTAACAAAGTTACAGTGACTTAAACCATTGGTTTAAGTCAATGTAACTTTGTATATTGGTATATATACATAGATATATATATATATATATTATATATTATATATATATATATATATATTTACATATATATATATTTATATATATATATACACATATATATTTATATATATATTCATATATACATATATATATGTATATATATATGTATTCATATATATATATATATGTAGATATATACATATATATACATGTATATATATATATACATATATATATATATACACATATATATATATATATGTATATATGTATATACATATATATATATATTCTCGAGAAGGGCTTCTGATTTCGTACAAACAAAAACGTCGTCAACGTATCTCTAGTAAAGTAATGGTCTGACGTCGTCGTCCTGGAAAACTGCTTCCTCTACTCCAGACATGAATGCTTGTGCAAAAAGAAATCCCAGGGGGGAGCCCATTGCTATTCCATCGTGCTGGATATACAAACGTTCCCTCCGGACATTTAAAGGGGGTCTCAGTTGTGCAGATTTTCAGCATCTCCTCTTTTATGTACCTCAAGAAAGTTAAAGGGGGAAAATCTGCGTGTTCATAAACATATTTAAGGACGATGTTAATAGTCCTTAGCACTGGCGCATTTCAAAATAAAGTAACAGCATCCAGCGCTAGTGAGATTCGCTAGTGAACAGCGACATCAATCAGAGAATCTCCTTGAACAGTAGCGCACGGTATTCGAACCCGCTGCATGTGGAAGTAAACTCCCGATACACACTCGCCTTAGACCACTCGACCACTTGACAGCATAAAACCATGAGAAATCATAGTCAACCTGACTCATGGTGTGAAACGGGTGGTTAATGAGTGTAGTGAGCGCCCTCCCGAATCTCGATAGTCAGGTTCACTATGAGTTTCTTATGGTTTTATATTCTGTCAAGTGGTCGAGCGGTCCACGGCGAGTGTGTCTCGGGAGTTTACTTCCAGATGCAGCGTGTTCGAATCCCTTGCGCTACTGTCAACGAGATTTATTTATTGAGGTCTCTGTTTACTAGCAAATTTCTCAAATAGTTACGTTTGGCGAAAAGCGTGAA
This sequence comes from Oratosquilla oratoria, assembly GCF_046742065.1. Classification (NCBI taxonomy): domain Eukaryota; kingdom Metazoa; phylum Arthropoda; class Malacostraca; order Stomatopoda; family Squillidae; genus Oratosquilla; species Oratosquilla oratoria. The sequence continues at coordinate 24,164,680 of NC_134812.1, forward strand.
GGGATTCGTTCCGGTCCATACTACTCCCACTAGGTGCAGCGGCCATGGGGTGAAACGGGTGAAACGGGTGGTTAATGGGTGTGTAGTGAGCGCCCTCCCCAATCTCGATAGTCAGGTTCACTATGAATTCTCATAGTTTTATGCTGTCAAGTGGTCGAGCGGTCTAAGGCGAGTGTGTGTCTCGGGAGTTTAATTCCAGATGCAGCGGGTTTGAATCCCGTGCGCTACTGTCAAGGAGCTTGTCTATATATATATATATATATATATATATATATATATTTATATATACAATATATATATATATATATATATATATATATGTATATATGTGTATATATATATATATAAGTATATATGTATATGTATATATATATATATATATATATACATATATATATACACATACACATTTTCCACAATCTTAATTCTTTGTCATCTCAGAATCTGAGATTTTGTTTCTGCTAAAAGATTCTCCAGGTTATTGAATCGTTGAGGACGTAGAATTTGTCAGGATCAAGATGTCGAACGCAAGCTCGAATTCAAATTGGCGAAACAAGAACTGGAGGGATACCAGACCAAGAGCCTTTCGAGACGCCGAAGAAAAAAGTTGGAGAGAAGAAAGACAGCGTTCCAGTGAGAACGCGGACGACCTCGGGAAAATACATTATAGTTTCCTCAGAGTCCGCAAAATTTTTCCCTTTCCTCCTCAGAATAAAGAGAACTGGAGGGAAAGGAGTCCAAGAGCCTTTCGCGACGTCGAAGGAAAAAATTGGAGAGAAGAAAGACAAAGTACCAGCAAGAACGTGGACGACGTCGGAAAAATATCCTATATTTCTCTCAGACTCCCCAAAATATTTCCAGATCCTCCTCAGACTATACCCTTTAAACCTGCGAAGGAGTGGCTCACACCTTGTCAACCAAGTGGGAAGGAAGCTGCACCCGCTTGAAATGGAAATCAACTTGTGCTAGTCACTAGTTTTTTATACGTTTTCTAGTATTTGTGAGCAACTGTTATTTTGCCTTGGTGAAGAGATGTTTTGCTCCTTTTTGACCCTCGATGCCTCCTCTTTAAGGAAAAATGGGCGAGTAAGAGAAGGAAAGAATCTTCAGGCTTCTGCAGACATGGTCGAAGTGGACTTTTGAAGTTCCGGAAACTTGAACAATCAGAGACTAGAAAGTCTCTTTTCATTTGGCTGCGAGGAGGAAAAGGTATCGGCTCTCTGTGGTCCTAAAATTGCTTTACGACATATATGTCAGGGGTTCTGGGAGCAGCATGGGAACCTTATTTTGTTGAAAAAAAAAAAAAAAAAAAAAATCCTTTCGTAAAGTCATACGGCCGGTCAACTTTTTCTCGTGTGTTAGGTACCTTCTGCAAAAAAAAAAAAAAAAAAATAGATGAAGAAATAAATTAATAAAAAAAGAAAAGAAATATATATATATATTTATATATATATATATATATATATATATATATATATATATATATATATATATACATATATATATACAAAGAAACATAAAGTTCGTCACTATAGTAAAGGATTATATGTAAGGAACTTGTGATAATTTTAATAATGAATTGAAATGTTCTTAACATTTTATCGCATAGAGGGTAAACTTACACATTACTAAAATTGTTTGACAATAAGAAAAAACATATATATGTATATATATGTATATACATATATATACATATATACATATACATATATATATATATATATATATATATATATATATATATATATATATATATTCAATTTTTGTAAAACACATCATTCAATCATTTTCTTACCCACTAGGGAGTCCATTTGTCCTTTTTTTTTATCTATATTTACTTGTTTATGTAATTCATACGACCTTGTTCATCCATTACTCTATTTGCTCATTTCATATTTTACATTCATATATGTTGGATTTTTCTTCATATATCTTATTTTTTTATATATCTTTAATAACCAAAGGCACACACAAACAAGGTAACTAGCACATGAGAAAAATTAACCGGCCGTACCGGATGACTTTTACGATTTTTGTTTTTTCTTCTCTTTCTTTTTTTTCTTGTTTTTTTTTTTAGACAAGCCGCGGGCTTCGCCCTCCCTGGCTTTGCCGGGTGCTTGGCTGCGCAAACAGCGGCCTACGGCCGCAGCGATACGCGCTCTAATCCCCCGAGGCCGAGGCCTAACCCAAGGGACATTTTTTCCTTGTCAGTTCAAGTGAACATTGCGACCACTGAGTACTTGAGACCACTGAGGACTTGCGACCACTGAGGACTTGCGACCACTGAGGGACTTGTGACCGCTGAGGACTTGCGAGCACTGAGGGCTTGCGACCTTTGAGGACTTGTTATCTTGGAGGACTTGTTACCTTGGAAGACTTGTTACCTTGGAGGACTTGTTACCTTGGAGGACCTGTTACTATGGAGGACTTGTTACCTTGGAGGACTTGTTACCTTGGAGGACTTGTTACCTTGGAGGACTTGTTACCTTGGAGGACTTGTTACCTTGGAGGACCTGTTACTATGGAGGACTTGTTACCTTGGAGGACCTGTTACCTTGGAGGACTTGTTACCTTGGAGGACTTATTACCTTGGAGGACTTATTACCTTGGAGGATTTACAACCTCGTAGGACTTGCAACTTCAGAGGATTTCCACCCTCGTAGGACTTACGACCTCGGAGGACTTACAGCCTCGAAGGTCCTACAACTTCGGAGAACTTACACCCTCGGAAGACTGGCACCCTCGGAGGACTGGCATCCTCGGAGGACTTGCACCCTGGGAGGACTTGCACCCTCGGAAGATTTGCACCCTCGGAGGACTTGCACCCTCGGAGGACTTGCACCCTCGGAGAACTTGCACCCTCGTAGAACTTGCAGCTTAGAAAGGCTTACTGCCTCGGAGAACTTACGACCTCGGAGGACTTACAGACATGTAACATTTTTAAAATGTGTCACCATTGAAATGGTTTCATTTTTACTACTAGTAGATACCACCGTTAGTAACCATGTAATGAACGGTGAAACAATTGTTTGTTTTATGAGATGAGATAATTTTGTGGATAGGGATGACGGGTGGTAAGGGACATGGAACTGCCTAGTGTAGTCCTCATGGTCTTCTACAGTATCCTACATTCTTATGTTCTTGTGTTTTTATTAGACGGTTTCCCTTGTCCGTTTTCTTTACTCCCTCTTACGCCATGGGTGCCTTGCTTGGCCTGCGGTGCTTCCTCGCTTCGCTCGCTCTAGGACCTCCGGTCTCTTTTATTTTCATTTTTTTTCCATGGGACACTCTCGATGTACTCATCGGCAGCCCGTTTTGAAATATTTCTTATGTTCTCCTTTAATTCTTCTTTTGTTTCTTCTTTCTCCTTCTTTAATTCTTCTTTTTCTTGCAAAGTCCTTTCCCAAAACTTAAGGGGGACCAACACATTTGATTCCGATTCGTCAACGGCATAGTCGTAATCAGGCAGTATCATTACCAAGGATTTGCCCGCTAAGTTACGTGAAGATATATTTGTCATTAAGATTTATTTGTCATAGCATCAGTGTACACAATCGTAACATTTTGTTGAACCCCAATATATTCCTATGGAGTTTTTTTTATTGTGGCTGTTACTGAGGTTTTTTGAGTGAGGCGTAAAGTTGGGGAAACTCATTCTTGTGCTCCCTGCCCTTCAATCGTCTCAGTTGCCATGACGTCAGTGTTCTCGTCCAATCAGCCGTCTCCGTTGCCGTGACGTTAGTGTTCTCGTCCAATCAGCCGTCTCCGTTGCCGTGACGTCACTTCTCTCGGCCAATCAGTTGTCTCCGTTGCCGTGACGTTACCACTCTCTCAGCCAATCAGATTCCTTACACAATGGGACATTTTTGCCAGATTTCGGAAGGTGGTCATGAAAACGCCAGGAAATTTTCAAAAGAACCATTGAAGAGTTGAATTACCCTCAATATCAAGTATTAGGCTGCCTCCCTTGTAAGAGGGAAAAAGCCTTTGGTATATGTATCAAGTATTTCCAGTTACAAATCTGCATCATTAATGTCCTCTGCATTCCCAAGGAAAGGGTTTTCAAAGATAGGCTCTGTTGTCTTCCACGGAGATCTTGAAAGTGTTTCTCAAAGTTTATTTTCAAGTCTTCACAATGTTTGATACATCTGCTGTAGTCAGAGGTGTCACAGTTTCACTAAGGGTTGTCTTCATTGATCTAAATTGCAAAAGGATGACCTTTCTGTGCCAAAATGACCCAGTCTGCCTTTTCATTTCGTACACATTTCTTAATGAGAACTACACACACATTTGTTTTACCATGTCTGCAGAAGCCTGACGATTCTTTCCTTCTCAAACTCACACATTTTTTCTTAAAGAGGAATCATCGAGTGTCAAAAAGGAGCAAAATATCTCTTCGCCAAGGCAAAATGACATTTAACTACAAATATTAGAAAATGTGTAAAAAACAGGACAGCACAAGTTCATTTCCAATTTCAAGCGGGTGCCGATTCCTTCCCACTTGGTTGACAAGGTGTAAGCCACTCCTTCGGAGGTTTAAAGGGTATTGTCTGAGGAGGAACTGGAAAAATTATGGGGACTCTGAGGGAACGATAAGGTATTTTTCCGGCGTCGTCCGCGTTCTTTCTGGTACTTTGCCCTTCTTCCCTCCAATGCTTTCGATCGACGTTTTTAAAGGCTCTTAGACTGGTTTCTCTTCA
>NC_134812.1:24174379-24179379 GCF_046742065.1 Oratosquilla oratoria
GTATGTATCTATATGTATATATATACATATATCTATATATATATATATATATATATACATATAAATAAAAAAGTATATATATTTGTGTGTGTGTGTGTGTGTGTGTGTGTGTGTGTGTGTGTGTGTGTGTGTGCCTGTGTGTGTACATGTAAATATATACATATATTTATATATATATATATATATATATATATATGTATGTATGTATGTGTATATATAAACATATATATTTACATATACATATATATATATATATATGTATTTATATACATGTATATATATATATATATATATACATACATATATACATATATATATATATATATATATATATATATGTATGTAATATGGCTCTAGGCGAATTCACCGACAACAATTTCCCGACAACAATTCGTCGACAACAATTCGTCGACACGCTCAATTCATCGATATACACTATTCATCGACAAATATAAACAAAAATATTTCATTTTGAAATATATAACTAAGTCCTGTTTTCATCCATGATTTAGCACACTTTACCTTTGATAATGTAATAATCACTTTCATAGCCTATTTATCGGATACTACAAAAACATGGTAGAATTCATTTTCGTATTTTTTAAGAATAGTTCAAATTGTTTAATGAGCAGAACCTCCCCTAGACAGTTCAGACAGTTGGGGACGGTTCAGTCAGTCCCGGATAACCTGACAATATATGGACCCTGCATCAGTAGTTCTTATTTTCTATGTTTTCATTATAATTGGTAATGTTTACGAAGACCGTTTTACATTCTTTAACAAAAACAAATAATTCGCTTGAAGGACATTTGGCATAGGACATTTCAGACACAGGTTGCTGGACACCACCCTAATATTTGGAAGTTTTTCGACTGCCTGAAGAAAGAACAAAACTATAATGAAGGCAAATTCGATTAATACTTGGCTGGTACTTCATCTCAACCACAAAGAAAGAAATATCGTGACTCTTCTGAACGGATAAAAAACATTGTAGAAAGATATCCTTCGTATAGCAACGTCATTGATTATTTCCGGCCAATAGCCCATAACCTATTTCTCTAATTTTAAGTAAGCCAAATTGTAGTTTTACGTTTAGTTTATATCAATTTGTCATTTTCAATAGTTCTTTCATTAAAGAATTTTAACTCTTCTTGATAAATAGTACGAAAATAAAATCTACCTTGTTTTTTGTAGTATCCTATATATAAGCTATGCAAGTAAATATTTCATTATCGAAGGTACAAGTACGCTAAATCAAGAGTGAAACAGGACCTAGTTATATATTTAAAATTAGAATATTCTTATTTCTATTTGTCGATGAATTGTGTATATCGATGAATTGAGCGTGTCGATGAATTGTTGTTGTCGGTGAATTCGCCGGACACATATATATACATATATATGTATATATATATATATATATATATATACATATATATATATATATATATATATATGTATATGTATACATAATATATATATATATATATATATACATATATGTATACATATATATGTATATATATATATATATATATATATATGCACAAACACACACGCACACAACACACATATACATACACACACACACACACACACACACACACCATATATATATGTATATTATATATATATATATATATATATATGATGTAAGCGGAATAGGAAACACAGTCTTAGTCTTGAGTTTATTCCTGACTAGTTTCGTAGGTATGCTTTTTCAATATGCGAAACTAGTCAGGAATAAACTCAAGACTAAGACTCCTATGTTTCCTATTCCGCTTACATCAACCTGTCAGAATGTCTCAACAATATATATATTATATATATATTATATATATATATATATATATATATATATATACATACATTTTCCACAATCTTAATTGATTGTCATAACAGAATCTGAAATTTTGTTTCTGATAAAAGATTCTCCAAGTTATTGAATCGTTGAGGACGTAGAATTTGTCAGGATCAAGATGTCGAACGCAAGCGAGAATTTAAATTGGCGAAACAAGAACTGGAGGGATACCAGACCAAGAGCCTTTCGAGACACCAAAGAAAAAAATTGGCTTGGTTGCGCAAACAGCGGCCTACGGCCGCAGCGCTCCGCACTTTAACTCCACGATAGGGATTCCATGCTGGGGATCTCGTGTTGGGGTTCCGCCCCGAGGCCGAGGCCGAACCCAAGGGACATTTTTTCCTGCTCAGTTCAAGGGAACATGGCGACCACTGAGGACTTGAGACCACTGAGGACTTGCGACCACTGAGGACTTGTGACCACTGAGGACTTGCGACCTTTGAGGACTTGTTACCTTGGAGGACTTGTTACCTTGGAGGACTTGTTACCTTGGAGGACTTGTTACCTTGGAGGACCTGTTACTATGGAAGACTTGTTACCTTGGAGGACTTATTACCTTGGAGGACTTATTACCTTGGAGGAATAATTACCTTGGAGGACTTATTTCCTTGGAGGAATAATTACCTTGGAGGACTTATTACCTTGGAGGATTTACTACCTCGTAGGATTTGCAACTTCAGAGGTCTTGTTCCCTCGTAGGACTTACGACCTCGGAGGACTTACAGCCTCGAAGGGCTTACAAATTTGGAGGACTTGCACCCTCGGAGGACTGGCAATCTCGGAGGACTGGCATCCTCGGAGGACTTGCACCCTCGGAGGACTTGCACCCTCGGAAGATTTGCACCCTCGGAGGACTTGCACCCTCGGAGGACTTGCACCCTCGGAGGGCTTGTGCCCTCGAAAGATTTACACCCTGGGAAGACTTGCACCCTCGAAGTACTTGCACCCTCGGAGAACTTGCACCCTCGTAGAACTTACAGCTTAGAAAGGCTTACTGCCTCGGAGAACTTACGACCTCGGAGGACTTACAGACTCCCCTCTCCAAGACATGTAACGTTTTTAAAATGTGTCACCATTGAAATGATTTCATTTTTATTAGTAATAGATACCACCGTTAGTAACCATGTAATGAACGGTGAAACAATTGTTTGTTTTATGAGATGAGATAATTTTGTGGATAGGGATGACGGGTGGTAAGGGACATGGAACTGCCTAGTGTAGTCCTCATGGTCTTCTACAGTATCCTACATTCTTATGTTCTTCTGTTTTTATTAGACGGTTTCCCTTGTCCGTTTTCTTTACTCCCTCTTACGCCATGGGTGCCTTGCTTGGCCTGCGGCGCTTCCTCGCTTCGCTCGCTCTAGGACCTCCGGTCTCCTTTATTTTCATTTTTTTCCATGGGACACTCTCGATGTACTCATCGGCAGCCCGTTTTGAAATATTTCTTATGTTCTCCTTTAATTCTTCTTTTTTTTCTTTCTCCTTCTTTAATTCTTCTTTTTCTTGCAAAGTCTTTTCTCAAAACTTAAGGGGGACCAACACATTTGATTCCGATTCGTCAACGGCATAGTCGTAATCAGGCAGTATCATTACCAAAGATTTGCCGGCTAAGTTACGTGAAGATATATTTGTCATTAATATATATTTGTCCAAGCATCAGTGTAAACAATCTTAACATTTTGTTTAACCCCAATATTTTCCTATGGAATTTTTTAACTGTGGCTGTTACTGATTTTTTTTTTTTTTTTTTTTTTTTAGTGAGGCGTAAAGATGGGGAAACTCGTTTTTGTGCTCCCTGCCCTTTGCTTGCGGCCAATCAATCGTCTCCGTTGCCGTGACGTCAGTGTTCTCGTCCAATCAGCCATCTCCGTTGCCCGTGACGTCACCACTCTCGGCCAATCAGCCGTATCCGTTGCCGTGACGTCACCACTCTCGGCCAATCAGTTGTCTCTGTTGCTGTTACGTTACCACTCTCTCAGCCAATCAGATTCCAAACACAATGGGACCGTTTTTACCGGATTTTGGAAGGTGGTCAAGAAAAACGTCAGGGAATTTTCAAAACTGGAAAACTTTATTTTTTTATATACACACATATGTCATTGGTAAAGAACCATTGAAGAGTTGAAATTACCCTCAATATCAAGTATTAGGCTGCCTCCCTTATAAGAGGGAAAAATGCCTTTGGTATATGTATGAAGTATTTCCAGTTACAAATCTGCATCATTTAAGTCCTCTGCATTCCCAAGGAAAGGGTTTTCAAAGATAGGCTCTGTTGTCTTCCACGGAGATCTCGAAAGTGTTTCTCAAAGTTTATTTTCAAGTCTTCACAATGTTTGACATAATTTATCTGCTGTAGTCGGGGGATGTTCACAGTTTCACTAAGGATTGTCTTCATTGATTTAAATTGCAAAAAGGATGACCTTTCTCGCCAAAATGACCGAGTCTGCCTTTTCATTTCGTACACATTTTCTTAATGAGAACTAACACACACATTTCAAGCGGGTGCAGATTCCTTCCCACTTGGTTGACAAAGTGTGACCCACTCCTTCGGAGGTTGAAAGGGTATTTGTCTGAGGAGGAACTGGAAAAATGACGGGGACTCTGAGGGAACCATAAGGTATTTTCCCGGCGTCGTCCGCGTTCTTTCTGGTACTTTGTCCTTCTTCCCTCCAATGTTTTCGATCGACGTTTTTAAAGGCTCTTAGACTGTTTTTCCCTCCAGTTCTCTTTAGCCTGAGAAGGAAATGGAAAATTTTTGCGGACTTTGACAGAACAATTGGGTCTTTTTCTGATGTCATCAACGTTCTCGTTGGTACATCGTTTTCATTTCTCTCCAATTTGTTTTCTGTGACATCTGGGAAAGCTCTTGGTCGGGAATCTCTCCAGCTCTTGCTTCGCCAATTCAAATTTCTCTCTGCGTTCCACATCTTTCCTCCTGACAAATTCTACGTCCTCAACGATTCAAAAACCTGGAGAATCTTTTATAAGAAAACAAAATCTCAGGTTTCTGATATGAAAAAAAAAATTAGGTTGTGAAAAACGAATATGTACAAATATAATTACAAGAATAAAATCATTATATATACGACAGTCTCAAGCATTATTACACATGATACATATATATAAATACATATATATA
>NC_134812.1:24189379-24196879 GCF_046742065.1 Oratosquilla oratoria
GTCATTTACTATGATGAGTCCTGTCTGTCTCAACGTTTTGGAAAGCATGTGAGAGAGGCCAGAGTTAGGAACCACAAGGTATCGTAAATTTGTCCTCTCTTCACATCCTTTCCTCTGTCTGATTTTAATGGCTTTCCGTAGTGACGTCCCTAACATGCCCTCTGGGTACCTCAGGTTCCTGAATGCAGCGGTTACGTATTCAATTTCCTCTTGTAAATACTCTTCGCTGCATATTCTAAGAGCCCTAAGGTAAAACCCAATGATAACCCCTGATTTGGTCTTCTCGTCGTGTGCGCTAAAATAGTGGATAAAGTCGTCTTTGTTTGTCGGTTTACGGTATACCTTGAACCTAGCGCTGTTGTCCGATCTGATGACGACAGCGTCTAGGAAAGGTAGGGAACCGTTGGTCTCTTCCTCTACTGTGAATTTAATTCTTTTGTCCACGTTGTTCAGTTGTTCCAGTATGTTTCTTGTGTCGTTTGTTTTGTGTGAAATGAAGAGGATGTCGTCAACATAACGGTACCACCTGGAGTTAGCTGGGACGATATGCAGAAGGTGGTCCCTTTCCAAAGTCTCCATGTAGAGCGATGCTGCCACCGCACTCAATGGAGACCCCATTGGAAGCCCCTCATGTTGTCTGTATTCCTGCTTGTTAAAAACAAAGGAACCAAATTTTATGCACTTATCCATGCCTAACTGGGAGGGTTCCACCATTCTAGCTAAAGGACTACACAAGAAACAACGGAAAATAATTGAATCACTTTACATTGCCAACCACAAAAACACAAACAAGAGAACTGGTGACTCGAAATGGACAAAATCTACCGCGACACTTGCCCTCCAAGAATGGCTTCCCAGACCCCCCCGACCCTAAGTAGATACCTTTTTCCCACTTCGGCCTACCCTCTCCAGCTTTCTTCCTTTCACTCTGAAGTTCCTCCATGCTACCTTGCCCCAACTTTTTATCATGATTTATTCTTTTAATGCTATTTGTTACTATTTATTTTCAACACTATTATTATTATCATTGTTATTATAACTATTATTTATTATTTCTATCATTATATTTATAATTTTATCATTACATTTTATTTTTATTATTACCATTTTTACTTTCATTATCTTTATTATTATTATTGTTATTATTATTGTTACTATTTAAATATTTAATTATCATTGTTTTCACATTTATTGTCATAATTACTATTAATAATTTTATTTCTTGGTTATTAATATTATCATTTTTATTATTGTTTTTTATTATTATTACTTTATTTTATTGTTATTATTTCCTGTATTGCTACTATCATTTTTGTTATTGTTAATATTATTAATTTATCTTCATCGTTACCATTACTATTGTTACATTTTCTATTAATAATTTCTTTTGGTATTAGTGTTATCATATTTAATTGTAAAAATGTCTTCATTGTTACATGAGCCACAATGTGATGTTCACATTCGCCACCAACTATGACAACTCGGAGAGGTGGTGAGGTCCACCCCATATATATAATGCCCACAGCCCGTTTGTACACATATTCCTTTGAAAAAGCATACCTGCGAAACTAGTCAGGAATAAACTCAAGACTAAGACTCCTGTGTTTCCTATTCCGCTTACATCAACCTGTCAGAATGTCTCAACATTTGTCTCCGAGTGGAAATGGAATCCAGGAAGTCATAAGGTCCGAGTTCGTGCTACAAATGAAGCTGACGAGCATTTTAAACAGAGACGCCTTCCTCAAGGACTGTCTTGAAGAACTGGTTCTTCCAAGATCAGCCCCACACCACCTCCATCACCCCAACAAACCCTTCAGCGACACAGCCAGAGAATACCTGAAGGAAGCTAGAGAAACACTCAAACACGAAGCCGAAGTTGTCAGAAACAAGCTCCAGAACTACCCACTTCCCCCAGAACTCATTGAAGAACTCAAGAAGAAAAAGCAACAACAGAAGGTGGAACTTGAGAAGAAACTGCTACGACTGTGCAACAATAGCAAATGGAAAGAAGTGGGCAGACAGAATCTCATCAACAACCTTTCCGACTACAACCCCACACACACCCAAATGGAAGCCCTCTCCCTTGGTCTAAAATTCAGCACCAACATAAACCCAAAGAAATTGAACGACTACATAGGGAAGAACTACAACTGGAAGGACAGCGACATCGAGTCCGGCTTCAAACAAGGTGTTCTATTATGCTGTTCCATTGCAGCCAGGGACAACAGCAAGACCATCCCCAGGAGATACGTTCGCGCCCTTCAAGAACTCCTTAACAATGACGACATCATCATCACGTCCGCCGACAAAGGAGGTGGCGTCGTCATCATGAACAAGAGGGTCTACACCAACAAAATGGAACGTTTACTCTCTGACCAATCCACATATTGTAAACAAAGGGACGGTACAGCCAACAAAGAAGCCAAGAAGTTCAACACCGACATCAGAAAAATCCTCAAAAGAACCGAAAAGGGAAAAAGACTCCTCTACCTCCTAGAGGAAGACCCAACAATCCCATCCATGAAAGGACTTCCGAAAATCCACAAACAGGACATTCCCCTCCGACCTATAACTTCTGGCATAGGTAGCGCACCACATAGGCTAGCCAAGCTATTAGCCAAACCCCTTTCATCCTCCTTAGGTAGCATTAGCGGAACACACCTTAGAAACTCCTCCGACCTAATAGACAAACTCAACACACTTGACTTCACAGACCAACGCCTGATAAGCTTTGACATCACTTCCCTCTACACAAACGTAACAATAGACGGTGCCCTTCGGGCCGTTAAAGAAACAGTACAACACATTGACACCGACAACTTACCCATCAACAAGCGTGACTACTTGGAGTTGGTGGATAAGTGCATAAAATTTGGTTCCTTTGTTTTTAACAAGCAGGAATACAGACAACATGAGGGGCTTCCAATGGGGTCTCCATTGAGTGCGGTGGCAGCATCGCTCTACATGGAGACTTTGGAAAGGGACCACCTTCTGCATATCGTCCCAGCTAACTCCAGGTGGTACCGTTATGTTGACGACATCCTCTTCATTTCACACAAAACAAACGACACAAGAAACATACTGGAACAACTGAACAACGTGGACAAAAGAATTAAATTCACAGTAGAGGAAGAGACCAACGGTTCCCTACCTTTCCTAGACGCTGTCGTCATCAGATCGGACAACAGCGCTAGGTTCAAGGTATACCGTAAACCGACAAACAAAGACGACTTTATCCACTATTTTAGCGCACACGACGAGAAGACCAAATCAGGGGTTATCATTGGGTTTTACCTTAGGGCTCTTAGAATATGCAGCGAAGAGTATTTACAAGAGGAAATTGAATACGTAACCGCTGCATTCAGGAACCTGAGGTACCCAGAGGGCATGTTAGGGACGTCACTACGGAAAGCCATTAAAATCAGACAGAGGAAAGGATGTGAAGAGAGGACAAATTTACGATACCTTGTGGTTCCTAACTCTGGCCTCTCTCACATGCTTTCCAAAACGTTGAGACAGACAGGACTCATCATAGTAAATGACACAGGGAAGAAAATAGGACACTTGACCACCAACAGAACCAAGACGAACCGTGACAATAGCATCGTTTACAAAATTCCCTGCAAAGGATGTGACTGTGCATACTACGGAGAGACATACAGAGGACTTGACAACAGACTCAAGGAACACAAAGCGGACATTAGACACCACCGAGAAAACCAACGCTCTAGTTAACCACATTGACACGGAGGGACATTTGCCTAACTGGGAGGGTTCCACCATTCTAGCTAAAGGGACTACACAAGAAACAAAGTAAAATAATTTAATCACTTTACATTGCCAAACACAAAAACACACACAAGAGAACTGGTGACTCGAAATGTACAAACTCTACCGCGACACTTGCCCTCCAAGATTGGCTTCCCTGACCCCCCCGACCCAAAGTAGATACCTGTTTCCCACTTCGGCTACCCTCTCCAGCTTTCTTCCTTTCACTCTGAAGTTTCCTCCATGCTACCTTGCCCCAACTTTTTATCATGATTTATTCTTTTAATGCTATTTATTACTATTTATTTTCAACACTATTATTATTATCATTGTTATTATAACTATTATTTATTATTTCTATCATTATATTTATAATTTTATCATTACATTTTTATTTTTATTATTACCATCTTCATTTTCATTATCTTTATTATTATTATTGTTATTATTATTGTTACTAATTAAATATTTAATTATCATTGTTTTCACATTTATTGTCATAATTACTATTAATAATTTTATTTCTTGGTTATTAATATTATCACTTTTATTATTGTTTTTTTTTATTATTATTACTTTATTTTATTGTTATTATTTCCTGTATTGATACTATTATTTTTGTTATTTTTAATATTATTAATTTATCTTCATCGTTACCATTACTATTGTTACATTTTCTATTAATAATTTCTTTGGTATTAGTGTTATCATATTTAATTGTAAAAATGTCTTCATTGTTACATGAGCCACAATGTGATGTTCACATTCGCCACCAACTATGACAACTCGGAGAGGTGGTGAGGTCCACCCCATGTATATAATGCCCACAGCCCGTTTGTACACATATTCCTTTGAAAAAGCATACCTGCGAAACTAGTCAGGAATAAACTCAAGGCTAAGACTCCTGTGTTTCCTATTCCGCTTACATCATATATATTTATATATAAATATGTATATATATACATATATATAAATATATATATATATACATCTATATATATATATATATATATATATACATTTATATATGTATATATATATATGTATATATATATAATAATATATATATATATATATATATATATATTTATATATATATATATATATATATATATATATATATATATATATATATATATATATATATATATATATATATATATATGTATATATATATGGCTCTAGGCGAATTCACCGACAACAATTTACCGACAACAGTTCACCGACAACAATTCATCGACAACAATGCATCGACAATCTCAATTTATCGATATACACAATTCATCGACAAATATAAACAAAAATGTTTTAATTTGAAATATATAACTAGGTCCTATTTTCATCCATGATTTAGCACACTATTACCTTTGATAATGAAATAATCACTTTCATATATATGGACCCTGCATCAGTAGTTCTTTTTTTCTATGTTTCCATTATAATTGGTAATGTTTACGAAAACCTTTTTATAGTCTTTAACAAAAACAAATAATTCACTTGAAGGACATTTGGCATAGGACATTTCAGACACAGGTTGCTGGACACCACCCTAATATTTGGAAGTTTTTCGACTGCTGAAGAAAAAACAAAACTATAATGAAGGCAAATTTGATCAATACTTGACTGGTACTTCATCTCAACACCAAAGAAAGAAGTATCGTGTCTCTTCTGAACGGATAAAAAACATTGTAGAAAGATATCCTTCGTATAGCAACGTCGTTGATTATTTGCAGCCAGTAGCCCATAACCTATCTTTCTAATTTTAAGTAAGCCAATTTATGGTTTTAAGTTTAGTTTATATCAATTTGTCATTTTCAATAGTTCTTTCATTAAAGAATTTTAACTCTTCTAGATAAATACTACGAAAATAAAATCTACCTTGTTTTTTGTAGTATCCTAAATAAAAGCAATGGAAGTAAATATTTCATTATCAAAGGTAAAAGTACGCTAAATCAAGGGTGAAAACAGGACCTAGTTATGTATTTCAAACTAGAATATTCGTCTTTTTATTTGTCGATGAATTGTGTATATCGATGAATTGAGCGTGTCGATGAGTTGTGTATATCGATGAATTGAGCGTGTCGATGAATTGTTGTTGTCGATGAATTGTTGTCGGTGAATTCACCGGATACACACACACACACACACACACACACACACACACACACACACACACACACACACACACACACACACACACACACACACACACACACACACACACACACACACACACACACACACACACACACACACACACACACACACATATATATATATATATATATATATGTATATATATATGTATATTTATATATATATGTATATATGTATATATGTATATATGTATATATACACACGCATGTATGTATATATATATGTATATATATATATATATATATATATATATACAAACACCCACCCACCCACACACACACACACACACACACACACACACACACACACACACACACACACACACACACACACACACACACACACACACACACACACACACACACATACACACACACACACACACACACACACACACACACACACACACACACACACACAGACTTGCGACCTTTGAGGACTTGTTACCTTGGAGGACTTGTTACCTTGGAAGACTTGTTACCTTGGAGGACTTGTTACCTTGGAGGACCTGTTACTATGGAGGACTTGTTACCTTGGAGGACTTGTTACCTTGGAGGACTTATTACCTTGGAGGACTTATTACCTTGGAGGATTTATAACCTCGTAGGACTTGCAACTTCAGAGGACTTGCACCCTCGTAGGACTTACGACCTCGGAGGACTTGCAGCCTCGAAGGGCTTACAACTTCGGAGGACCTGCACCCTCGGAGGAATGACACCCTCGGAGGACTGGCATCCTCGGGGGACTTGCATCCTCGGAGGACTTGCACCTTCGGAGGACTTGCACCTACGGAGGACTTGCACCCTCGGAAGATTTGAACCCTGGAAGGACTTAAACCCTCGAAGGACTTGCACCCTCGGAGAACTTGCACGCTCGTAGAACTTACAGCTTAGAAAGGCTTACTGCCTCGAAGAACTTACGACGACGGAGGACATACAGATCCCTTTCTCCAAGACATGTAACATTTTTAAAATGTGTCATCGTTGAAATGGTTTCATTTTTATTATTAGTAGATACCACCGTTAGTAACCATGTAATGAACGGTGAAACAATTGTTTGCCTTTATGAGATGTGATAATTTTAAGGATAGGGATGACGGGTGGTAAGGGACATGGAACTGCCTAGTGTAGTCCTCATGGTCTTCTACAGTATCCTACATTCTTATGTTCTTGTGTTTTTATTAGACGGTTTCCCTTGTCCGTTTTCTTTACTCCCTCCTACGCCATGGGTGCCTTGCTTGGCCTGCGACGCTTCCTCGCTTCGCTCGCTCTAGGACCTCCGGTCTCTTTTATTTATTTTTTTTCCATGGGACACTCTCGATGTACTCATCGGCAGCCCGTTTTGAAATATTTCTTATGTTCTCCTTTAATTCTTCTTTTGTTTCTTCTTTCTCCTTCTTTAATTCTTCTTTTTCTTGCAAAGTCCTTTCCCAAAACTTAAGGGGAACCAACACATTTGATTCCGATTCGTCAACGGCATAGTCGTAATCAGGCAGTATCATTACCAAGGATTTGCCCGCTAAGTTACGTGAAGATATATTTGTCATTAAGATTTATTTGTCATAGCATCAGTGTA
>NC_134812.1:24221879-24229379 GCF_046742065.1 Oratosquilla oratoria
AGACAGATATCTACAGCGACATAGAAGAACCGGTCAACTCTACACCGCACCTCTTCACGACTCCAAACCAAGACGAAAACCCAGGCCGACGAGACACTCGTTCGCCACCCAAACTACCGTCACCAATCTCCGTGAGTATAAACCATAGACTCCCACTAATCCCCCCTTTTTTTTTATATATAATTCAGAAGCCGGACGAGAAACCAGCCTCCACCCCCACCCCTTCCACCCAGACCACAGCTTCACATCAGTTAGGCCCGGACCCGCCTAACATACCTGCTCTTCGCATCGGGTCAGCATTCTCGCTACTCGTAACCAACCCCAACCACCCAACATCACCCACCACCCACCGCCACCCTTGGCTCGAGCTACTCGCGAAAATTGCTTGCCCAAGCAATGTTCCAACACCAGCTAGGAATCCTCACCTCAGCCCACGACAGTCTCACATCCGCCCACGGAACCAACCAGTGCTTCCAGAATTCAGCGCAGACCTGCGTTAAGTACCCCAAATTTATTATTTTATTCTTGTACATCATACACCCATAGTGTATATGCATAACAAATGTAATAATAATTTTAATTACAATTTTTTAAATGTAAATTAGCTCACGTAGAACTATCTATTAGTTACAATTATAGAAATTCAAAGTCCACGATAAACAAAACCTAATAATCAAAACATCCACTATGTAATTTTAACTTACAAATAATTTTTCAATATTAACGTAGAATTAGAATATCAAAATGTCACTGCGAAGAAATCTCCCAGGCAGTCACCCGAAACATAGTAAATTAAGATAAATCAATATACAACGACAATTCCCAAGATGAACATAACCAACACGTAAATTATTCCCCTTCGGACGCAGGACGTCATGCGATTCGATAGGATAGGTCCTCACGATCATTTCCTTATAAAAAATTTTTTTTTCAAATAACTATAAAAGTACTTCTCTACTTCCTTCCGACCGTGAAGCCCCGGAATAATACACTCAAAACCCCACCCACTCAAACATGATGAATAAACAAAAATATATTAATAGATAAATAAAATAAAATAAATCAACTGCCTTAAATAAATATAAATGAAAAATTTTAGCCAATAACCATTCTCATAAATAACAAACTTGTATAAGTTTATATGTCTATAAAATGTTATATAATAATATGTATTTTTTAGCTCTACACAAACTAACATATTAATTAAAAACACACTAACCACTTAGGATGTCATGTCTTCAGTAAGCTATGACTGTAGTGAAATAGTACTATCTCATAGAAAAGAGATTATAAAATAAATTCTCATTGAACAGAGAAACAAGTGTATGGTGAACAGTGAAATTTGTCCTCATTGAAAAGAGATTATACAAGTGTAAAATGTTTTGTACATAGCTTACTGAAAACATTTTAAGATATGATAATATACGTAAAAAATCCCACCTTTTTTTTTACTCATTCAAACATATTTTGTTGATCAATATCACCCACTAGCAAACTTACAAATTATCATATATTAATTATGTATGCCATCCCCACTGTCACGACCTTAACCCAAGGTACGAGGACGTACCTCAAAAAGGTCAGGGAGGCAATGTATACCACACCATTATTAATCATCACCCACCACGCACGTGATCCACATGCTTGTAACAGAGCGAGACTTCCTCTTGCTTACCTTGCATTACCTTGCATTTCCCACGACATGCACCCCTAACACAGCACAATTTGAAGACAAACAAGTATAGATACCTAGTGTCACCAGACACGTATCATAAATCCTTTTATTATAACTGCCTAGTGTATTACGCATAAACTAACATAGATATAATATACCCAACAATATCCACCAATTATACAACTAACCCTTATATATCTAAACCGTCCCCAATCCATAGATTAACAAGACTAACGCCCTTGCTTACAGCAACCCTTCTAACCCTATATATTCTATGATACCCATGTAATGAGGGCAGAGCTGGAGTAGGTGAAGAACCTACTGCCAGAGGCTGGGTAGGTCACGAACCTACCGGCCGGAGGTCAGAGCTATCGTGCCCTAGGTCAAGGCCTGGCACTTATTATATTTAGCCCCAATGGGCATCCGATTTGTAGTTTAATCGCAAATGTGTTCCTTTAAAATAAACAACGAAAACTCCCGCTTTGGAGTCTATCTAGCCACATTAAGACTTCCCTACGTATACAACAGGTATACAAGCTATACTCGTGGTGTCCTGTCTTCATATCTCATTTTATCTAAACTATTTTTAAATTTATGTATTGTTTTTGCACACACCACTTTCTCATCTAACTTGTTCCAACTGTCTATTACTCTGTGAGGAAAGCTGTTCTTTTTCAAATCTCTTCTATAGCTGTCTTTTTTTATTTTCTTTCCGTGTCTTCTTGTATTTCTGTCATCCCATTTTATCAGATTCTCTCTATAAGTAATTTCTATGCCTTTCATGATTCTGTAAATAGCTATCAAATCTCCTCTCTCTCTTCTTTGCTCTAGTGTCTGTAGTTCAAGTTTTTCTAGTCTCTCTTCATATGATAGTTTTGAGAGTGTTGGTGCCAATTTTGTAATTGCTCTTTGTATTCTTTCAAGTTTTTTTAATACATTTTTTTGTACTTGGTGACCATATCGTTGCTGCATATTCCAATCTTGGTCTTATCAGGGTGATTAGGATTTTCCTCACCATTTCTTCATCCAGGTATGTAAATGCTACTTTAATTGTTCTTATTAGATTATAAGTTTCTCCAAAAATCTTATTTATATGTTTCTCAGGTGACATTATTCATAACAATGACTCCCAGGTCCTTCTCATTTTCTACTTTTTTTATTCCTTCTTCTCCCAATTTATATGCTCCTGTTATTCTGTTTTTGCTTTTTCCAAATTCCATTATACAACACTTTTTTGTATTGAACTCCATCTCCCACTTCCTACTCCATTCTTGTACTTTATTTATATCTCACTTTATTTATTCACAATCTTCTTCAGTTTTCACTCTTTTCAGTAGTTTTGCTCATCTGCAAAGAAGCTCATATAGCTTTCAATTCCTTCATCCATATCATTAATATATATAGCAAACATTATTGGGGCCAGAACTGTTCCCTGCGGAACACCGCTTATTACTTCATCCCATTTTGAGTGCTGGTTTCTTATCACTACTCTCATTTTTCTTTCTTGCAAAATGTACTCCATCCAATTTAGTAGTTTGCACTGTAATCCTCCTTCAGTTTCTAATTTCTTAAGCAACTTCTTATGTGGTACTTTGTCAAAAGCTTTCTTTAGATCTAAAAATGCACAGTCGGCCCATCCATCTCTTTCCTGTATTATATCTATTAGCCTTGAATAGAAACATATTAAATTGGTGACGCATGATCGTCCTTGTCTGAGTCCAAATTGCCTTGGATTTAACACTTTGTTTTTTTTTCTAAATATTTTACCCATCTACTTTTGATAATTCTTTCACAAATTTTTGCTATTGTACTTGTTAGAGAGACTGGTCTATAGTTGGTGTGTGTGTGTATGTGTGTGTGTGTGTGTGTTTATTCACTTGGTCTTTGGATCACGTGTTGGACTCGTGATCGACA
This sequence comes from Oratosquilla oratoria, assembly GCF_046742065.1. Lineage (NCBI taxonomy): Eukaryota > Metazoa > Arthropoda > Malacostraca > Stomatopoda > Squillidae > Oratosquilla > Oratosquilla oratoria. The sequence continues at coordinate 24,225,469 of NC_134812.1, forward strand.
GCTATTTCCCTCCTGGAAGAGAGCTCATAGCTCGTAGGTCCGATCTATGGGTAATGCTATGACCTTGCACACACACACACCCCCAACTCCCCGCCCACGAGAGTTGGAGTAACACCCCTCAGCGCTGCGATACTGATATTATTTCAGCCCCGGGCGAGAGTCGAACCCGGACCTTCGTAGTGGCAGGCCAGAGCTCTAACCACAGCTCCATGAGAGGTGTGTCTGCGTGTGTGTGTGTGTGTGTGTGTGTGTGTGTGCGTCTGTGTGTTTACTAAATATACAAAGAACATAAAGTTCGTTACCATAGTAAAAGATTATATGTAAGGAACTTGTGGTAAATTAATAATGAATTGAAATGTTCTTAACTTTTTATCGCATAGAGGGTAAACTTGCACATTACTAAAAATTTTTGACAATAAGAAAAAACATATGTATGTATATATATATATATACATATACTGTATATATATACATATATATACATATATACATATACATATATATATATATACATATACTGTATATATATACATATATATACATATATACATATACATATATATATATATATATATATATATATATATATATATATATATATAATTTTTGTAAAACACACCATTCAATCATTTTCTTACCCACTAGGGAGTCCAGTTGTCTTATTTCTATATCTATATTTACTTGTTTATGTAATTCATACGATCTTGTTCATCTATTACTCTATTTGCTCATTTCATATTTTATATTCATATATGTTGGATTTTTTTCATGTTATTTTATTTTTCATATATGTTTTTTAACCAAAGGCCCACACCCACAAGGGAACTAGCACATGAGAAAAAATTGACCGGCCGTACCGGTTGACTTTTACGATAGATTTTTTTTTTTTTTTTAAGACAAGCCGCGGGCTTCGCCCTCCCTGGCTTCGCCGGTGGCTTGGCTGCGCAAACAGCGGCCTACGGCCGCAGCGCTCCGCGCTTTAACCCCACGATAGGGATTCCGTGCTGGGGATCTCGTGTTGGGGTCCCGCCCCAAGGCCGAGGCCGAACCCAAGGGACATTTTTTCCTGGTCAGTTCAAGGGAACATGGCGACCACTGAGGACTTGCGACCACTGAGGACTTGCGACCACTAAGGACTTGTTACCACTAAGGACTTGCGACCACTGAGGACTTGCGACCTTTGAGGACTTGTTACCTTGGAGGACTTGTTACCTTGGAGGACTTGTTACCCTGGAGGACTTGTTACCTTGGAGGACTTGTTTTCTTGGAGGACCTGTTACTATGGAGGACTTGTTACCTTGGAGGACTTGTTACCTTGGAGGACTTATCACCTTGGAGGACTTATTACCTTGGAGGACTTATTACCTTGGAGGATTTACAACCTCGTAGGACTTGCAACTTCAGAGGACTTGCACCCTCGTAGGACTTACGACCTCGGAGGACTTGCAGCCTCGAAGGGCTTACAACTTCGGAGGACTTGCACCCTCGGAGGACTGGCACCCTCGGACGACTGGCATCCTCGGAAGACTTGCACCCTCGGAGGACTTGCACCCTCGGAGGACTTGCACCCTCGGAAGATTTGCACTCTGAGAGGACTTGCACCCTCGGAGAACTTACACCCTCGGGGAACTTGCACCCTCGTAGAACTTACAGCTTAGAAAGGCTTACTGCCTCGGAGAACTTACGACCTCGGAGGACATACAGACCCCCCTCTCCAAGACATGTAACATTTTAAAAATGTGTCACCATTGAAATGCTTTCATTTTTATTATTAGTAGATACCACCGTTAGTAACCATGTAATGAACGGTGAAACAATTGTTTGTTTTATGAGATGAGATAATTTTGTGGTTAGGGATGACGGGTGGTAAGGGACATGGAACTGCCTAGTGTAGTCCTCTTGGTCTTCTATAGTATCCTACATGCTTATGTTCTTCTGTTTTTATTAGACGGTTTCCCTTGTCCGTTTTCTTTACTCCCTCCTACGCCATGGGTGCCTTGCTTGGCCTGCGGTGCTTCCTCGCTTCGCTCACTCTAGGACCTCCGGTCTCTTTTATTTTCATTTTTTCCATGGAACACTCTCGATGTACTCATCGGCAGCCCGTTTTGAAATATTTCTTATGTTCTCCTTTAATTCTTCTTTTGTTTCTTCTTTCTCCTTCTTTAATTCTTCTTTTTCTTGCAAAGTCTTTTCTCAAAACTTAAGGGGGACCAACACATTTGATTCCGATTCGTCAACGGCATAGTCGTAATCAGGCAGTATCATTACCAAGGATTTGCCCGCTAAGTTACGTGAAGATATATTTGTCATTAAGATTTATTTGTCATAGCATCAGTGTACACAATCGTAACATTTTGTTGAACCCCAATATTTTCCTATGGAATTTTTTAATTGTGGCTGTTACTGAGTGTTTTTTTTGAGTGAGGCGTAAAAATGGGGAAACTCATTCTTGTGCTCCCTGCCCTTCGCTTGCGGCCAATCAATTGTCTCCGTTGCCGTGACGTCAGTGTTCTCGTCCAATCAGCCGTCTCCGTTGCCGTGACGTCACCACTCTCGTCCAATCAGCCGTCTCCGATGCCGTGACGTCACAACTCTCGGCCAATCAGCCGTCTCCGTTGCCGTGACGTCACCACTCTGTCAGCCAATAGGATTCCTTACACATTGGGACATTTTTGCCGGATTTCGGAAGGTGGTCTGTAAAACGCCAGGAAATTTTCAAAACTGGAAAACTTTACTTTTTTATATACACAAGAGTGTGATTGGTAAAGAACCATTGAAAAGTTGAATTACCCTCAATATCAAGTATTAGGCTGCCTCCCTTGTAAGAGGGAATAAGCCTGTGGTATATGTATCAAGTATTTCCAGTTACAAATCTGCATCATTAAAGTCCTCTGCATTCCCAAGGAAAGGGTTTTCAAAGATAGGCTCTGTTGTCTTCCACGGAGATCTTGAAAGTGTTTCTCAAAGTTTATTTTTAAGTTTCACTAAGGATTTCACTAAGGATTGTCTTCATTGATTTATATTGCAAAAGGATGACCTTTCTGTGCCAAAATGACCCAGTCTGCCTTTTCATTTCGTACACATTTCTTAATGAGAACTACACACACATTTGTTTTACCCATCATTGCTGGCGCCCCGTGTGTGGAGAATGTCAAAGGAAAGAATATTTTCCTAAATAACAAACTCCTCTGTGATACCTCGGAGACTTTCAAAGGAAAATATATTTTCATAAATAAAAAAGAGACAAGAACATGAGGGTCCCATGCTCTTCCTAGAAACCCTGACATATGTGACGTGTGTAAAGTGATTTTAGGACCACAGAGAGCCAATACCTTTTCCTCCTCGCAGACTAATCAAAAGCGACTCTCTAGTCTCTGATTTTTCAATTTTCCGGAACTTCAAAGTCCACTTGGACCATGTCTGCAGAAGCCTGACGATTCGTTCCTTCTCAAACTCACACATTTTTTCTTAAAGAGGAATCATCGAGTGTCAAAAAGGAGCAAAAAATCTGTTCGCCAAGGCAAAATAACATTTACCTACAAATATTAGAAAATGTGTAAAAAACAGGAGAGCACAAGTTCATTTCCAACTTCAAGCGTGTGCAGTTTCCTTCCCACTTGGTTGAGAAGGTGTGAGCCACTCCTTCGGAGGTTTAAAGGGTATTGTGTGAGGAGGAACTGGAAAAATTATGGGGACTCTGTGGGAACCATAAGGTATTTTCCCGGCGTCGTCCGCGTTCTTTCGGGTACGTTGTCCTTCTTCCCTCCAATGTTTTCGATCGACGTCTTTAAGGGCTCTTAGACTGTTTTCCCTCCAATTCTCTTTAGCCTGAGAAGGAAATGGAAAATTTTTGAGGACTTTGACAGAATAACTGGGTACTTTTCTGAGGTCATCAAGGTTCTCGTTGGTAC
>NC_134812.1:24239379-24241879 GCF_046742065.1 Oratosquilla oratoria
GACGTAGAATTTGTCAGGATCAAGATGTCGAACGCAAGCGAGAATTTAAATTGGCGAAACAAGAATTGGAGGGGATACCAGACCAAGAGCCTTTTCGAGACACCAAAGAAAAAAATTGGCTTGGCTGCGCTAACAGCCTACGGCCGTAGCGCTCCGAGCTTTAACCCACGATACTGGGGATCTCGTGTTGGGGTTCCGCCCCGAGGCCGAACCCAAGGGACATTTTTCCTGGTCAGTTCACACAACACCCACCACTGAGAACTTCGACGACAGAGGACTTGCGACCACTGAGGACTTGCGAACCAGTGAGGACTTGCGACCTTTGAGGACTTGTTACCTTGGAGGACGTGTTTACCTTTGAGGACTTGTTACCTTGGAGGACTTGTTACTGTGGAGGACCTGTTACTATGGAGGACTTGTTACCTTGGAGGACTTGTTACCTTGGAGGACTTATTGTTACCTTGGAGGACTTCTTGGAATAAATACCTTGGAGGACTTATTACCTTGGAGGATTTAATAACCTCGTAGGAGTTGCAACTTCAGAGGACTTGCACCCTCATAGTACTTACGACCTCGGAGGACTTAGCCTCAAAGGGCTTACAACTTCGGAGGACTTGCACCCTCGGAGGACGGGCACCCTCGGAGGACTGGCATCCTCGAGGTACTTGCACCCTCGGAGCACTTGCTCCCTCGGAGGTCTGGCACCCTCGGAGGACTTGCACCCTCGGAGGACTTGCACCCTCGGAGGACTTGCACCCTCGGGCACCCTCGGAGGACTTGCACCCTCGAAGGACTTGCACCCTCGGAGAACTTGCACCCTCGGAGAACATACAGCTTAGAAAGGCTTACTGCCTCGGAGAACTTACGGACCTCGGAGGACTTACAGATCCCCCTCTCCAAGACATGTAACAGGTTTTAAAATGGGTCCTCCATTGAAATGGTTTCATTTTTATTATTAGTAGATACCACCGTTAGTAACCATGTAATGAACGGTGAAACTATTGATTGTTTTATGAGATGAGATAATTTTGGGGATAGGGATGATGGGTGGTAAAGCACATGGAACTGCTAGTGTAGTCCTCGTGGTCTTCTACAGTATCCTACATTCTTATGTTCTGTTTTTATTAGACGGTTTCCCTTGTCCGTTTTCTTTACTCCCTCCTAGGCCATGGGTGCCTTGCTTGGCCTGCGGGGCTTCCTCGCTTCGCTCGCTCTTGGACATCCGGTCTCATTTATTTTCATTTCTTTCCATGGGACACTCTCGATGTACTCATCGGCAGACCGTTTTGTAATTTTTCTTATTTTCTCCTTTTATTATTTTTTTTTTTTCTTTCTCCTTCTTTAATTCTTCTTTTTCTTGCAAAGTCTTTTCTCAAAACTTAAGGGGGACCAACACATTTGATTCCGATTCGTCAACGGCATAGTCGTAATCAGGCAGTATCATTACCAAGGATTTGCCCGATAAGTTACGTGAAGATATATTTGTCATTAAAATGTATTTTGTCATAGCATCAGTGTACACAATCGTAACATTTTGTTGAACCCCAATATTTTCCTATGGAATTTTTTGATTGTGGCTGTTACTGATTTTTTTTTTTTTTTTTTTTTTTTAGTGAGGCGTAAAGATGGGGAAACTCGTTTTTGTGCTCCCTGCCCTTCGCTTGCGGCCAATCAATCGTCTCCGTTGCCGTGACGTCAGTGTGGCGCGTCCAATCAGCCATCTCCGTTGCCGTGACGTCACCACTCTCGGCCAATCAGCCGTCTCCGTTGCCGTGACGTCACCACTCTCGGCCAATCAGTTGTCTCTGTTGCTGTTACGTTACCACTCTCTCAGCCAATCAGATTCCATACACAATGGGACGTTTTTACCGGATTTTGGAAGGTGGTCAGAAAAACGTCAGGGAATTTTCAAAACTGGAAAACTTTATTTTTTTTATATACACACTAGTGTCATTGGTAAAGAACCATTGAAGAATTGAATTACCCTCAATATCAAGTATTAGGCTGCCTCCCTTATAAGAGGGAAAAAGCCTTTGGTATATGTATCAAGTATTTCCAGTTACAAATCTGCATCATTAAAGTCCTCTGCATTCCCTAGGAAAGGGTTTTCAAAGATAGGCTCTGTTGTCTTCCACAGAGATCTCGAAAGTGTTTCTCAAAGTTTATTTTCAAGTCTTCACAATGTTTGACATATCTGCTGTAGTCGGGGAATGTCACAGTTTCACTATGGATTGTCTTCATTGATTTAAATTGCAAAAGGATGACCTTTCTCTGCCAAAATGACAGAGTCTGCCTTTTCATTTCGTACACATTTCTTAATGAGAACTACACACACATTTCAAGCGGGTGCAGATTCCTTCCCACTTGGTTGACAAAGTGTGACCCACTCCTTCGGAGGTTGAAAGGGTATTGTCTGAGGAGGAACTGGAAAAATGACGGGGACTCTGAGGGAACCATAAGGTATTTTCCCGGCGTCGTCCGCGTTCTTTCTGGTACTTTG
>NC_134812.1:24249379-24251879 GCF_046742065.1 Oratosquilla oratoria
GTCAGGATCATGATGTCGAAACGCAAGCGAGAATTTAAATTGGCGAAACAAGAAACTGGAGGGATACCAGACCAAGAGACTTTCGAGACGCCGAAGAAAAACGAGTTGGAGAGAAGAAAGACAGCGTTCCAGTGAGAACTCGGACGACCTCGGGAAAATACATTATAGTTTCCTCAGAGTCCGCAAAATTTTTTCCCTTTCCTCCTCAGACTAAAGAGAGCTGGAGGGAAAGGAGTCCAAGAGCCTTTCGCGACGTCGAAGGAAAAAATTGGAGAGAAGAAAGACAAAGTACCAGCAAGAACGTGGACGACGTCGGAAAAATATCCTATATTTCTCTCAGACTCCCCAAAATATTTCCAGATCCTCCTCAAACTATAACCTTTAAGCCTGCGAAGGAGTGGCTCACACCTTGTCAACCAAGTGGGAAGGAAGAAGCACCCGCTTGAAATGGAAATCAACTTGTGCTAGTCACTAGTTTTTTATACGTTTTCTAGTATTTGTGAGCAACTGTTATTTTGCCTTGGTGAAGAGATGTTTTGCTCCTTTTTGAGCCTCGCTGCCTCCTCTTTAAGGAAAAATGGGCGAGTAAGAGAATCTTCAGGCTTCTGCAGACATGGTCGAAGTGGACTTTTGAAGTTCCTCTTTTCATTTGGCTGCGAGGAGGAAAAGGTATCGGCTCTCTGTGGTCCTAAAATCGCTTTACGACATATATGTCAGGGGTTCTGGGAGCAGCATGGGAACCTTATTTTGTTGCAGAAAAAAAAATCCTTTCGTAAAGTCAGCCGGTCAACTTTTTCTCGTGTGTTAGGTCCCTTCTGTTAAAGAATAGATAAAGAAATAATAAAATTAATAAAAAAAATACAAATATATATATATATTATATATATATATAGATATATAATATATTATATATTATATATATATATATATATATATATATATATATATATATATATATATATATATATGTGTGGTGTGTTTGTGTGTGTGTGTGTGTGTGTGTGTGTGTGTGTGTGTGTGTGTGTGTGTGTGTGTGTGTGTGTGTGTGTGTGTTTACCAAATATACAAAGATTATAAAGTTTCGTTACCATAGTAAAGGATTATACGTAAGGAACTTGTGGTAAATTAATAATGAATTGAAATGTTCTTAACTTTTTAAGGCATAGAGGGTAAACTTACACATTACTAAAATTGTTTGACAATAAAAAAAACAATATTATATGTATATATATATATACATTATATATATATACATATACATATATATTTATATATATATATATATATTTATATATATACAGTAAATATATACATATACATATATATATATATATATATATATATGTATATATATAATTTTTGTAAAAGACCCCATTCAATAATTTTCTTACCCACTAGGGAGTCCAGTTGTCTTATTTCTATATCTATATGTACTTGTTTATGTAATCCATACGATCTTGTTCATTTATTACTCTATTTGCTCATTTCATATTTTATATTTCATATATGTTTGGATTTTTTTTTTACATTTTATTTTATTTTTCATATATAACCAAAGGCCCACACCCACAAGGGAAACTAGCACATGAGAAAAAATTGACCGACCGTACTGGTTGATCTTCTACAAAAGATTTTTTTTTTTTTTTTTTCTTTTTTTTTTGAGACCGCAAACCACGAATCCGTCTTCATTCACGGAGCAATTTAAACTGCAAGTCACGAAGTGACTTGAGGACGGACCGTCCCACTATAGCAGCCAGCTATATCAGTCCCAAAGAAAGCCGGCCACGAAGATTCTCGGGGAAAATGTTGTCCAAATTAAATCACACAAGCGGCATGCACCCAATGGTTCCTGAAACAATGTCCATTGCTGGTATTTGGTGCTATATTTACGTAAATAAAAAGTCACTGGTCCACAATGAGGAAAACACTAGTACGTCTCAACTAACAAAATCCTGTAGCCTGTGGAAAGGAAAAATGGGAGAGAGAAAAAAGAACACAACGGACGTGCAGAACGCTAATGTTAGTCTTATGGAGGCGGTGCACAATGATTGTTTATACGCTGCCACCATTTAATGTAATGGGTGGCTAATGAGTGGCGCAAATTAAAGAGTTGAATTTTATATTTGGATACACACAAAATGACACAATCAACAAATGTGTGCAACCTCAACAAGGCTGTCTTCGAAACTGACGTCACGCTCTCGTTTGCGCCAAAACAAAGACGCGCATCGCATCTGCGATAATCCAAACATAAATACAAAATACATTTTATAATATAATCATTACAATAAATACTAAAATAATACAATACATATACTATACACCATGCCAACACAGACTTGCGACCTTTGAGGACTTGTTATCTTGGAGGACTTGTTACCTTGGAAGACTTGTTACCTTGGAGGACTTGTTACCTTGGAGGACCTGTTACTATGGAGGACTTGTTACCTTGGAGGACTTGTTACCTTGGAGGACTTATTACCTTGGAGGACTTATTACC
>NC_134812.1:24254379-24259379 GCF_046742065.1 Oratosquilla oratoria
ACAAAAGACCACAAGACGAGCTGGAGGACGACGGAATGTCTAATAAGAATGTAAAGATTAGAAGTATAGATAGGAACAATACAGTAGAAAGTGATGAGAATATTTTCAAGGGATTTAAAGAGAGTGGGGGGGGACACAAACCCCCCCCCCCCCGACTGACAAGACTAGAGAAGAAGGTTGATAAGGTGATCGAGGACTTGGAGAGTAGGTTAGGTCATATGAACACCATTTTACAAAGGGTTGAAAGATTGGAAGAACTGGAAAAGGCGAATAGAAACTTAACTGATGAAATAGAAGAACTAAAAAGACAGTTAAGAGAGGTAAAGGGGGAGAATGAGGAATTGAAGAAGAATAGTAAAGAAAACAGAGAAACAATAGCTAAAGAAAGTAAAAATTGGAAGCAAACCCAAGAAGGAAATAAGATTTCATTCACTGACATAGTCAAACAGCAATTGAAAGAACATACTGAAGACTCAGTTATTAAAGTGATGAGACAAAAGGAGAATATAGTAAGGGATTTAGCAGACAAGAAGAAATGTATAATTATATTAGGAATGGAAGAGAAGAAACACAACACAGATAGAACCACAAGAATCAAAGAGGAAAATGAAAAAGTAAGCCAATTACTAGAATCAGTTCAGGAAGATGAACCAGGAATTATGAAACAAATCGAAGAGAAATTTAGACTCGGAAAGTATAGCACAGACAAGACCAGACCAATTAAGATTAAATTCAAGTCACAAACAACGGCAGAGAATATCTTATCCAAAACAGGGAAACTAGCAACAAGTGAACAATACAAAAATATATGGATAAAAAGAGAAATGAATAAAGAGGAAAGAGAGGAAGAAAAGCAGAAAAGACTGGAAGCTAAGACAAAAAACGAGAACAGAACGGAGTCAGAGAAAGAGAGATTCTATTGGAGAGTAGTGAACATGAAACTAAGGAAGTTCGACATACAAAAGAAAAACATAAGGGAAACAGAGAACACAATGGAAGTGGCAGAAAACTAAGAGTGTCTTACACAAATATAGATGGATTAATAACAGGATTGAATGAGCTGAATGATTATTTGAAAGAAAAAGAACCGGACATAATGGGAATTGTAGAAACAAAATTAAAAGGCCCACTACCACCCAACAGGGTAGGACATGATGCATACAATTATTGGATTAGAAACAGAGAGAAAAAGCAAGGGGGTGGAGTTTATGTTCCTGACTAAGAAGGATATAAATGTGAAAGGTGTCATATATGGAAAGAATACAGTAGAGATGATTATGATAGAAGTGGAAGACAGAGATAAGAAGAGCAGAAAATTTGTGATCAATTATGTGCCTCCGAAAACAGCCTCATGGGAGGAGAGTGAATATAAAAGTATGCTAGAGGACACAAAGATAGCATTAACTAAAATAATGGAAGACGGAGGAAGAATAGTTATGATGGGCGACTTTAATTGCAAAGAAATCTGCTGGGAAGAAATGACAGTAAAGAGTGTTGAAGACTCATGGCGAAAATCTCTACAAGAGAAGAGTACTGACCAATCAATGACACAATGGATACAAGAGAACACTAGGGATAGAAATGAAGAAAGAACCATCGAGGCTAGACTTAATAAATTACATCTGAACCTAGAATAGTGGACAAGATTGAATAAAAAACCCCAATAGGTAAAAGTGACCACATATTGATTGAACTGGAACTTAATGAAGAAAAATATATGAAAAGAAATGAACAATATAGAAAAGGAAGAATGATGTATGAAAAAACAAATTTTGATAAAATAAGAGAATTCTTCCAACAAGAAAACTGGGAAGAAATACACAAAGAAGAAACATCAGTGGAAGAGAAATGGAATATTTTGACAAAAATTTACAAAAAAGGAGTGGAAAAGTATGTCCCAAGACAAAAAACAAGAAAAAGAATATGTAAAATGCTGGTACAACAAAAGTTGTAGGGAGTTAAAAGACAAAAGAGACAAAGCCTGGACCAGATGGAAAAAAGACAGAAGACCTGAAAAATGGAAAATATATACTGGTTATAGAAATGAATATGTACAAAAGTGCAGAGAGAAAAAAAGAAAATATGAAAAAGATGTTATAGAAAAGTGTAAAGATCAACCAAAACTATTCTACAGATTTGTAAACAATAAACTGAAAAACAAACAAGACTTGGAGAAATTGAGACAAGGAGGAGTTGAATACACTGAGGAAATGGAAATGGCAGAAATTATGAAAAAACATTTTAAATCAGTTTTTACAAGGGAAAATATACAACCTGAAGAGATTGAGTGGAAAGAAAAAGTCCCCCCTATGGAAGAAATAGAAGTAACAAAGAATGAAATATTGACACACTTGGGTAATTTTGATGTCAGAAAATCGCATGGGCCAGATGAAATAGCAAACTGGATTCTGAAAGAATGCAGGAATGAACTGGCAGACAAAATACATAGCATAATAAGCAGTTCCTTAAAAGAAGGAAAAGTTCCAGAAGATTGGAAAAAAGCAAATATAGTACCTATATATAAAGGAGGAAATAAAGAAGAACCTACCAACTATAGACCAGTCTCTCTAACAAGTACAATAGCAAAAATTTGTGAAAGAATTATCAAAAGTAGATGGGTAAAATACTTGGAAAAAAACAACGTACTAAATCCAAGGCAATTTGGATTCAGACAAGGACGATCATGCGTCACCAATTTAATATGTTTCTATTCAAGGCTAATAGATATAATACAAGAAAGAGATGGATGGGCTGATTGTGCATTTCTAGACCTAAAAAAAGCTTTTGACAAAGTACCACATAAGAAGCTGCTTAAGAAATTAGAATATGAAGGAGGAATACAAGGTAAATTGCTAAATTGGATGGAAGACTTTTTGCAAGAAAGAAAAATGAGAGTAGTGATAAGAGATCAGCACTCAAAATGGAATGAAGTAATAAGCGGTGTCCCGCAGGGAACAGTTCTGGCCCCAATAATGTTTGCTATATATATTAATGATATGGATGAAGGAATTGAAAGCTATATGAGCTTCTTTGCAGATGATGCAAAATTACTGAAAAGAGTGAAAACTGAAGAAGATTGTGAATCACTACAGAGAGATCTAAATAAAGTACAAGAATGGAGTAGGAAGTGGGAGATGGAGTTCAATACAAAAAAGTGTAGTATAATGGAATTTGGAAAAAGCAAAAACAGAATAACAGGATCATATAATTTGGGAGAAGAAGGAATAAAAAGAGTAGAAAATGAGAAGGACCTGGGAGTCATTGTTATGAATAATATGTCACCTGAGAAACATATAAATAAGATTTTTGGAGAAAACTATAATTTAATAAGAACAATCAAAGTGGCATTTACATACCTGGATGAAGAAATGGTGAGGAAAATCCTAATCACCCTGATAAGACCAAGATTGGAATATGCAGCAACGATATGGTCACCAAGTACAAAAAAATGTATAAAAAAACTTGAAAGAATACAAAGAGCAATTACAAAATTGGCACCAACACTCTCAAAACTATCATATGAAGAGAGACTACAAAAACTTAAACTACAGACACTAGAGCAAAGAAGAGAGAGAGGAGATTTGATAGCTATTTACAGAATCATGAAAGGCATAGAAATTACTGATAGAGAGAATCTGATAAAATGGGATGACAGAAATACAAGAGGACACGGAAAGAAAATAAAAAAAGACAGCTATAGAAGAGATTTGAAAAAGAACAGCTTTCCTCACAGAGCAATAGACAGTTGGAACAAGTTAGATGAGAAAGTGGTGTGTGCAAAAACAATACATGAATTTAAAAATAGTTTAGATAAAATGAGATATGAAGACGGGACCCTACGAGCATAGCTCCCCTTCCCGTAAAATACAACTAGGTAAATACAACTAGGTAAATACACACACACACAGACTTGCGACCTTTGAGGACTTGTTACCTTGGAGGACTTGTTACCTTGGAGGACTTGTTACCTTGGAGGACCTGTTACTATGGAGGACTTGTTACCTTGGAGGACTTGTTACCTTGGAGGACTTATTTCCTTGGAGGACTTATTACCTTGGAGGACTTATTACCTTGGAGGATTTATAACCTCGTAGGACTTGCAACTTCAGAGGACTTGCACCCTCGTAGGACTTACGACCTCGGAGGACTTGCAGCCTCGAAGGGCTTACAACTTCGGAGGACTTGCACCCTCGGAGGACTGGCACCCTCGGAGGACTGGCATCCTCGGAGGACTTGCACCCTCGGAGGACCTGCACCCTCGAAGGACTTGCACCCTCGGAAGATTTGCACCCTGGGAGGACTTGCACCCTCGGAGGACTTGCACCCTCGGAGAACTTGCACCCTCGTAGAACTTACAGCTTAGAAAGGCTTACTGTCTCGGAGAACTTACGACCTCGGAGGACTTACAGATCCCCCTCTCCAAGACATGTAACATTTTTAAAATGTGTCACCATTGAAATGGTTTCATTTTTATTATTTGTAGATACCGTTAGTAACCATGTAATGAACGGTGAAACAATTGTTTACCTCTATGAGATGTGATAATTTTGTCGATAGGGATGACGGGTGTTAAGGCACATGGAACTGCCTAGTGTAGTTCTCATGATCTTCAACAGTATCCTACATTCTTATGTTCTTGTGTTTTTATTAGACGGTTTCCATTGTCCGTTTTCTTTACTCCCTCCTACGCCATGGGTGCCTTGCTTGGCCTGCGGCGCTTCCTCGCTTCGCTCGCTCTAGGACCTCCGGTCTCCTTTATTTTCATTTTTTTCCATGGGACACACTCGATGTATTCATCGGCAGCCCGTTTTGAAATATTTCTTATGTTCTCCTTTAATTCTTCTTTTTTTTTCTTTCTCCTTCTTTAATTCTTCTTTTTCTTGCAAAGTCTTTTCTCAAAACTTAAGGGGGACCAACACATTTGATTCCGATTCGTCAACGGCATAGTCGTAATCAGGCAGTATCATTACCAAAGATTTGCCGGCTAAGTTACGTGAAGA
>NC_134812.1:24276879-24279379 GCF_046742065.1 Oratosquilla oratoria
GAAATATTTCTTATGTTCTCCTTTAATTCTTCTTTTGTTTCTTCTTTCTCCTTCTTTAATTCTTCTTTTTCTTGCAAAGTCCTTTCCCAAAACTTAAGGGGGACCAACACATTTGATTCCGATTCGTCAACGGCATAGTCGTAATCAGGCAGTATCATTACCAAGGATTTGCCCGCTAAGTTACGTGAAGATATATTTGTCATTAAGATTTATTTGTCATAGCATCAGTGTACACAATCGTAACATTTTGTTGAACCCCAATATTTTCCTATGGAATTTTTTAATCGTGGCTGTTACTGAGTTTTTTTGAGTGACGTGTAAAGATGGGGAAACATTCTCGTGCTCCCTGCCCTTCGCTTGCGTCCAATCAATCGTCTCCGTTGCCGTGACGTCACCACTCTCGTCCAATCAGCAGTCTCCGTTGCCGTGACGTCACCACTCTCGGCCAATCAGCCGTCTCCGTTACCGTGACGTCACCACTCTCTCAGTCAATCAGATTCCTTACACAATGGGACGTTTTTGCCGGATTTCGGAAGGTGGTCATTAAAAAGGCCAGGAAATTTTCAAAACTGGAAAACTTTATTTTTTTATATACACAAGAGTGTGATTGGTAAAGAACCATTGAAGAGTTGAATTACCCTCAATATCAAGTATTAGGTTGCCTCCCTTGTAAGAGGGAAAAAGCCTTTGGTATATGTATCAAGTATTTCCAGTTACAAATCTGCATCATTAAAGTCCTCTGCATTCCCAAGGAAAGGGTTTTCAAAGATAGGCTCTGTTGTCTTCCACGGAGATCTTGAAAGTGTTTCTCAAAGTTTATTTTCAAGTCTTCACAATGTTTGACATATCTGCTGTAGTCAGGGGGTGTCACAGTTTCACTAAGGATTGTCTTCATTGATTTCAATTGCAAAAGGATGACCTTTCTGTGCCAAAATGACCCAGTCTGCCTTTTCATTTCGTACACATTTCTTAATGAGAACTACACACACATTTGTTTTACCCATCATTGCTGGAGAATGTCAAAGGAAAAAATATTTTCATAAATAACAAACTCCTCTGTGATACCTCGGAGACTTTCAAAGGGAAATATATTTTCATAAATAGAAAATAGACAAGAACATCAGGGTCCCATGCTGCTCCCAGAAACCCTGACATATAAGACGTGTGTAAAGTGATTTTAGGACTACAGAGAGCCAATACCTTTTCCTCCTCGCAGACGAATCAAAAGAGACTCTCTAGTCTCTGATTTTTCAATTTTCCGGAACTTCAAAGTCCACTTGGACCATGTCTGCAGAAGCCTGACGATGCTTTCCTTCTCAAACTGACACATTTTTTCTTAAAGAGGAATCCTCGAGTGTCAAAAAGGAGCAAAATATCTCTTCGCCAAGGCAAAATAACATTTAACTACAAATGTTAGAAAATGTGTAAAAAACTGGTCAGCACAAGTTCATTTCCAATTTCAACTGGGTGCAGATTCCTTTCCACTTGGTTGACAAGAAGTGAGCCACTCCTTCGGCGGTTTAAAGGGTATTGTTTGAGGAGGAACGGGAAAAATGATGGGGACTCTGTGGGAACGATAAGGCATTTTCCCGGCGTAGTCCGCGTTCTCTCTGGTACTTAGCCGTTCTTCCCTCCAATGTTTTCGATCTACGTCTTCAAAGGTTCTTAGACTGGTTTCCCTCCAGTTCTCTTTAGCCTGAGAAGGAAATGGAAAATGTTTGCGGACTTTGACAGAACAATTGGGTCGTTTCATTTCTCTCCAATTATTTTCTGTGACATCTGGGAAAGCTCTTGGTCGGGAATCCCTCCAGCTCTTGTTTCGCCAATTCAAATTTCTCTCTGCGTTCGACATCTTTCTCCTGACAAATTCTACGTCCTCAACGATTCAAACACCTGGAGAATCTTTTATAAGAAACAAAATCTCAGATTCTGATATAAAAAAAAAAAAAGAATAGGTTGTGAAAAATAGATATACAAATATAATTACAAGAATAAAATCATTATATATACGACAGCCTCACGCATTATTACACATGATACATATATGTATATATACATATATATATGTATATGTATATATATACATATATATATATATATAAGTATATATATATATATATATAAGTACGTATATGTTTACATATATATATATATGTATATATATATGTATATATAAATATGCATATATATATATTTATATATATATATATATATTTATATGTATATACATATATATTTATATATATATATACATATATATGTATATATATATATATATATATATATATACATGTGTATTTTGCAGTAATTCACAAGGCACACGTGAAAATAAAATGCAGAAAAAAACACTGGGAAATAAGAATCTTAGTCCGAACGTTTTCGTCTATATAAGACATTATCAAGGAATACACAGTTACAGAGACAAAGGTGGATATATATGCATAAAGTAGAAGACAAGCTAGGAACATGGGAAGGACACACAAGATACTTCACAATCAGG
>NC_134812.1:24289379-24294379 GCF_046742065.1 Oratosquilla oratoria
CTAGCAACAAGTGAACAATATAAAAAGATATGGATAAAAAGAGAAATGAATAAAGAGGAAAGAGAGGAAGAAAAGCAGAAAAGACTGGAAGCTAAGGCAAAAAACGAGAACAGAACGGAGTCAGAGAAAGAGAGATTCTATTGGAGAGTAGTGAACATGAAACTAAGGAAGTTCGACATACAAAAGAAAAACATAAGGGAAACAGAGAACACAATGGAAGTGGCAGAAAACTAAGAGTGTCTTACACAAATAGAGATGGATTAATAACAGGATTGAATGAGCTGAATGATTATTTGAAAGAAAAAGAACCGGACATAATGGGAATTGTAGAAACAAAATTAAAAGGCCCACTACCACCCAACAGTGTAGGACATGATGCATACAATTATTGGATTAGAAACAGAGAGAAAAAGCAAGGGGGTGGAGTTAGGTTCCTGACTAAGAAGGATATAAACGTGAAAGGTGTCATATATGGAAAGAATACAGTAGAGATGATTATGATAGAAGTGGAAGACAGAGATAAGAAGAGCAGAAAATTTGTGATAAATTATGTGCCTCCAAAAACAGCCTCATGGGAGGAGAGTGAACATAAAAGTATGTTAGAGGACACAAAGATAACATTAAATAAAGTAATGGAAGATGGAGGAAGAATAGTTATGATGGGCGACTTTAATTGCAAAGAAATCTGCTGGGAAGAAATGACAGTAAAGGGTGGAGATGACTCATGGGGAAACGCTCTACTTGAGATGATTATTGACCACACAATGACACAATGGATACAGGAGAACACTAGGTATAGAAATGAAGAAGAACCATCGAGACTAGACTTATTAATTACATCTGAACCTAGAATAGTGGACAAGATTGAATATAAAACACCAATAGGTAAAAGTGACCACATATTGATTGAACTGGAACTTAATGAAGAAAAATATATCAAAAGAAATGAACAATATAGAAAAGGAAGAATGATGTATGAAAAAACAAACTTTGATAAAATAAGAGAATTCTTTCAACAAGAAAACTGGGAAGAAATATACAAAGAAGAAACATCAGTGGAAAAGAAATGGAATATTTTGACAAAAATTTACAAAAAAGGAGTGGAAAAGTATGTCCCAAGACAAAAACAAGAAAAAGAATATGTAAAATGCTGGTACAACAAGGGTTGTAGGGAGTTAAAAGACAAAAGAGACAAAGCCTGGACCAGATGGAAAAAAGACAGAAAACCTGAAAAATGGAAAATATATACTGGTTATAGAAATGAATATGTACAAACGTGCAGAGAGGAAAAGAGAAAATATGAAAAAGACGTCATAGAAAAATGTAAAGATCAACCAAAACTATTCTACAGATTTGTAAACAATAAACTGAAAAACAAACAGGACTTGGAGAAATTAAGACAAGGGGGAGTTGAATACACTGAGGAAATGGAAATGGCGGAAATTATGAACAAACATTTTAAATCAGTGTTTACAAGGGAGAACATACAACCTGAAGAGATTGAATGGAAAGAGAAAGTTCCCCCCTATAGAAAAAATAGAAATATCAAAGAATGAAATATTGATACAATTGAGTAATCTTGATGTCAGAAAATCACATGGACCAGATGAAATAGCAAACTGGATTCTGAAAGAATGCAGGAATGAACTGGCAGACAAAATACATAGCATAATAAGCAGTTCCTTGAAAGAAGGAAAAGTTCCAGAAGATTGGAAAAAAGCAAATATAGTACCTATATATAAAGGAGGAAATAAAGAAGAACCTACCAACTATAGACCAGTCTCTCTAACAAGTACAATAGCAAAAATTTGTGAAAGAATGATAAAAAATAGATGGGTAAAATACTTGGAAAAAAACAACGTACTAAATCCAAGACAACTTGGATTCAGACAAGGACGATCATGCGTCACCAATTTAATATGTTTCTATTCAAGGCTAATAGATATAATACAAGAAAGAGATGGATGGGCTGATTGTGCATTTCTAGACCTAAAAAAAGCTTTTGACAAAGTACCACATAAGAAGTTGCTTAAGAAACTAGAATCTGAAGGAGGAATGCAAGGTAAATTACTAAATTGGATGGAAGACTTTTTGCAAGAAAGAAAAATGAGAGTAGTGATAAGAAACCAGCACTCAAAATGGAATGAAGTAATAAGCGGTGTCCCGCAGGGAACAGTCCTGGCCCCAATAATGTTTGCTATATATATTAATGATATGGATGAAGGAATTGAAAGCTATATGAGCTTCTTTGCAGACGATGCAAAACTACTGAAAAGAGTGAAAACTGAAGAAGATTGTGAATCACTACAGAGAGATCTAATGAAAGTACAGGAATGGAGTAAGAAGTGGGAGATGGAGTTCAATACAAAAAAGTGTAGTATAATGGAATTTGGAAAAAGCAAAAACAGAATAACAGGATCATATAATTTGGGAGAAGAGGGAATAAAAAAAGTAGAAAATGAGAAGGACCTGGGAGTCATTGTTATGAATAATATGCCACCTGAAAAACATATAAATAAGATTTTTGGAGAAACTTATAATTCAATAAGAACAATCAAAGTGGCATTTACATACCTGGATGAAGAAATGGTGAGGAAAATCCTAATCACCCTGATAAGACCAAGATTAGAATATGCAGCAACAATATGGTCACCAAGTACAAAAAAATGTATAAAAAAACTTGAAAGAATACAAAGAGCAATTACAAAACTGGCACCAACACTCTCAAAACTATCATATGAAGAGAGACTACAAAAACTTGAACTACAGACACTAGAGCAAAGAAGAGAGAGAGGAGATTTGATAGCTATTTACAGAATCATGAAAGGCATAGAAATTACTGATAGAGAGAAACTGATAAAATGGGATGACGGAAATACAAGAGGACACGGAAAGAAAATAAAAAAAGACAGCTATAGAAGAGATTTGAAAAAGAACAGCTTTCCACACAGAGTAATAGACAGTTGGAACAATTTAGATGAGAAAGTGGTGTGTGCAAAAACAATACATGAATTTAAAAATAGTTTAGATAAAATGAGAAATGAAGACGGGACCCCACGAGCATAGCTCCCCTTCCCGTAAAATACAACTAGGTAAATACAACTAGGTAAATACACACACGCACACACACATATATATATGTATGCATATATATATATATACACATATATATATATATATATATATATATACACATATATGTATATATACATATATATATATATGTATATACACACATATATGTCTACATATATGTATATATATATATATATATATATATATATATATATATATATGTATATATATATATATATATATATATACCCACACACACACACACACACACACACACACACACACACACACACACACACACACACACACACACACACACACACACACACACACACACACACAGACTTGCGACCTTTGAGGACTTGTTACCTTGGAGGACTTGTTACCTTGGAAGACTTGTTACCTTGGAGGACTTGTTACCTTGGAGGACCTGTTACTATGGAGGACTTGTTACCTTGGTGGACTTGTTACCTTGGAGGACTTATTTCCTTGGAGGAGTTATTACCTTGGAGGACTTATTACCTTGGAGGATTTATAACCTCGTAGGACTTGCAACTTCAGAGGACTTGCACCCTCGTAGGACTTACGACCTCGGAGGACTTGCAGCCTCGAAGGGCTTACAACTTAGGAGGACTTGCACCCTCGGAGGACTTGCACCCTCGGAGGACTTGCACCCTCGGAAGATTTGCACCCTCGGAAGATTTGCACCCTCGAAAGACTTGCACCCTCGGAGAACTTGCACCCTCGTAGAACTTACAGCTTAGAAAGGCTTACTGCCTCGGAGAATTTACGACCTCGGAGGACTTACAGATCCCCCTCTACAAGACATGTAACATTTTAAAAATGTGTCACCACTGAAATGGTTTCATTTTCATTATTAGTAGATACCACCGTTAGTAACCATGTAATGAACGGTGAAACAATTGTTTGCCTTTATGAGATGTGATAATTTTAAGGATAGGGATGACGGGTGGTAAGGGACATGGAACTGCCTAGTGTAGTCCTCATGGTCTTCTACAGTATCCTTCATTCCTATGTTCTTCTGTTTTTATTAGATGGTTTCCCTTGTCCGTTTTCTTTACTTCCTCTTACGCCATGGGTGCCTTGCTTGGCCTGCGACGCTTCCTCGCTTCGCTCGCTCTAGGACCTCCGGTCTCTTTTATTTTAATTTTTTTCCATTGGACTCTCGATGTACTCATCGGTTGCCCATTTTGAAATATTTCTTATGTTCTCCTTTAATTCTTCTTTTGTTTCTTCTCTCTCCTCCTTTAATTCTTCTTTTTCTTGCAAAGTCCTTTCCCAAAACTTAAGGGGACCAACACATTTGATTCCGATTCGTCAACGGCATAGTCGTAATCAGGCAGTATCATTACCAAGGATTTGCCCGCTAAGTTACGTGAAGATATATTTGTCATTAAGATTTATTTGTCATAGCATCACTGTACACAATCGTAACATTTTGTTGAACCCCAATATTTTCCTATGGAATTTTTTAACTGTGGCTGTTACCGAGTTTTTTTTTTGAGTGAGACGTAAAGATGGGGAAACTCATTCTTGTGCTCCCTGCCCTTCGCTTGCGGCCAATCAATCGACTCCGTTGCCGTGATGTCAGTGTTCTCGTCCAATCAGCCGTGTCCGTTGCCGTGACGTCACCACTCTCGGCCAATCAGCCGTCTCCGTTGCCGTGACGTCACCACTCTCGGCCAATCAGTTGTCTCCCTTGCCGTGATGTCACCACTCTCTCAGCCAATCAGATTGCTTACACAATGGGACATTTTTGCCGGATTTCGGAAGGTGGTCATAAAAACGCCAGGAAATTTTCAAAACTGGAAAACTTTATTTTTTCATGTACACACAAGCACCCAGACCTGGCTTCGCCAGGTGTGCTTGGCCTACGGCGTAGCTCGCTTCGCTTCGCTTGGCAA
>NC_134812.1:24321879-24324379 GCF_046742065.1 Oratosquilla oratoria
GAATCCAGTTTGCTATATCATCTGGTCCATGCGATTTTCTGACATCAAGATTACTCAAGTGTGTCAATATTTCATTCTTTGTTACTTCTATTTCTTCCATAGGGGGGATTTTCTCTTTCCATTCAATCTCCTCAGGTTGTATGTTCTCCCTTGTAAACACTGATTTAAAATGTTTGTTCATAATTTCTGCCATTTCCATTTCCTCAGTGTATTCAACTCCTCCTTGTCTTAATTTCTCCAAGTCTTGTTTATTTTTCAGTTTATTGTTTACAAATCTGTAGAATAGTTTTGGTTGATCTTTACACTTTTCTATGACATCTTTTTCATATTTTCTCTTTTCCTCTCTGCACGTTTGTACATATTCATTTCTATAACCGGTATATATTTTCCATTTTTCAGGTCTTCTGTCTTTTTTCCATCTGGTCCAGGCTTTGTCTCTTTTGTCTTTTAACTCCCTACAGCTTTTGTTGTACCAGCATTTTACATATTCTTTTTCTTGTTTTTGTCTTGGGACATACTTTTCCACTCCTTTTTTGTAAATTTTTGTCAAAATATTCCATTTCTCTTCCACTGATGTTTCTTCTTTGTATATTTCTTCCCAGTTTTCTTGTTGGAAGAATTCTCTTATTTCATCAAAGTTTGTTTTTTCATACATCATTCTTCCTTTTCTATATTGTTCATTTCTTTTGATATATTTTTCTTCATTAAGTTCCAGTTCAATCAATATGTGGTCACTTTTACCTATTGGTGTTTTATATTCAATCTTGTCCACTATTCTAGGTTCAGATGTAATTATTAAGTCTAGCTTCGATGGTTCTTCTTCATTTCTATACCTAGTGTTATCTTTTATCCATTGTGTCATTGAATGGTCAATAATCATCTCAAGTAGAGCATTTCCCTATGAGTCATCACCACTCTTTACTGTCATTTCTTCCCAGCAGATTTCTTTGCAATTAAAGTCGCCCATCATAACTATTCTTCCTCCGTCTTCCATTATTTTAGTTAATGCTATCTTTGTGTCCTCTAACATACTTTTATGTTCACTCTCCTCCCATGAGGCTGTTTTCGGAGGCACATAATTGATCACAAATTTTCTGCTCTTCTTATCTCGGTCTTCCACTTCTATCATAATCATCTCTACTGTATTCTTTCCATATATGACACCTTTTACGTTTATATCCTTCTTAGTCAGGAACATAACTCCACCCCCTTGTTTTTTCTCTCTGTTTCTAATCCAATAATTGTATGTATCATGTCCTACACTGTTGGGTGGTAGTGGGCCTTTTAATTTTGTTTCTACAATTCCCATTATGTCCGGTTCTTTTTCTTTCAAATAATCATTCAGTTCATTCAATCCTGTTATCAATCCATCTATATTTGTGTAAGACACTCTTAGTTTTCTGCCACTTCCATTGTGTTCTCTGTTTCCCTTATGTTTTTCTTTAGTATGTCGAACTGCTTTATTTTCATGTTCACTACTCTCCAATAGAATCTCTCTTTCTCTGACTCCGTTCTTTCCTCGTTTTTTGCCTTAGCTTCAGATCTTTTCTGCTTTTCTGCCTCTCTTTCCTCCTTATTCATTTCTCTTTTTATCCATACCTTTTTATATTGATCATTTGTTGCTAGTTTCCCTGTTTTGGATAGAATTTTCTCTGCCGTTGTTTGTGACCTGAATTTAATCTTAATTGGTCTGGTCTTATCTGTACTATATTTTCCGAGTCTGAATTTTTCCTCAATTTCCTTTATAATTCCTGGTTCATCTTCCTGGACTAATTTTAATAAACTGCTTACTCTTTCATTTTCCTCCTTGATTCTTGCGGTTCTATCTGGGTTATGTTTCTCTTCCATTCCTAATATAATTATACATTTCTTTTTGTCAGCTAATTCTCTTACTATATTCTCCTTCTGTCTCATCACTTTAATAACTGAGTCTTCATTATGTTCTTTCAATTGCTGTTTGACTATGTCAGTGAATGAAACCTTATTCCCTTCTTGAGTTATTCTCCAATTTTTAGCTTCTTTAGCTATTTTCTCTCTGTTTTCATTACTATTCTTCTTCAATTTCTCATTCTCCTCCTTTACATTTCCTAACTGTCTTTTTAGGTCCTCTATTTCTTCAGTTAAGTTTCTGTTTGCCTTCTCTAGTTGTTCCAACCTTTCAATTCTCTGGAAAATGGAGTCAACATTACCTAACTTACGTTCCAAGTCCTCGATCACCTTATCAACTCTCTCCTCTAGTCTTATCAGTCGGGGGGGGGGGGTTGTGTCCCCCCCACCCTCTTTAAATCCCTGGAACATATTCTCGTCACTTTCTACTGTATTGCTCCTCTCTATACTTCTAATCTTTACATTTTTATTAGACATTTCATCCTCACTCAGTCTTTTGTTTACCTTTCGCTTGTCTGGCTGGGCCAAGTCTACTCCCGCCGCATTTCCTTCCATTTCCCTCAGTAATCCCACAGACTTCAGTTTTCTTCAGAACGTCATCCAAGCCGTCCAT
>NC_134812.1:24339379-24341879 GCF_046742065.1 Oratosquilla oratoria
TGAATTGGCGAAACAAGAGCTGGAGGGATTCCAGACCAAGAGCTTTCCCAGATGTCACAGAAACAAATTGGAGAGAAATGAAACGACGTACCAACGAGAACGTTGATGACCTCAGAAAAGTATCCAATTGTTCTGTCAAAGTCCGCAAAAATTTTCCATTTCCCCCTCAGGCTAAAGAGAACTGGAGGGAAACCAGTCTAAGAGCCTTTGAAAACGTCGATCGAAAACATTGGAGGGAAGAAGGACAAAGTACCAGAAAGAACGCGGACGACGCTGGGAAAATAACTTATGGTTCCCCCAGAGTCCCCATCATTTTTCCGGTTCCTCCTCAGAGAATACCCTTTAAACCTCCGAAGGAGTGGCTTTCACCTTCTCAACCAAGTGGGAAGGAATCTGCAACCGCTTGAAATTGGAAATGAACTTGTGCTGTCCAGTTTTTTACACATTTTCTAATATTTGTAGCTAAATGTTATTTTGCCTTGGCATGGAGATATTTTGCTCTTTTTTGACACTCGATGATTCCTCTTTAAGAAAAAATGTGTGAGTTTGAGAAGGAAAGAATCGTCAGGCTTCTGCAGACATGGTAAAACAAATGTGTGTGTAGTTCTCATTAAGAAATGTGTACGAAATGAAAAGGCAGACTGGGTCATTTTGGCACAGAAAGGTCATCCTTTTGCAATTTAGATCAATGAAGACAACCCTTAGTGAAACTGTCACACCCCCTGACTACATCAGATATGTCAAACATTGTGAAGACT
This sequence comes from Oratosquilla oratoria, assembly GCF_046742065.1. Classification (NCBI taxonomy): domain Eukaryota; kingdom Metazoa; phylum Arthropoda; class Malacostraca; order Stomatopoda; family Squillidae; genus Oratosquilla; species Oratosquilla oratoria. The sequence goes on from NC_134812.1 coordinate 24,340,138, forward strand.
TGAAAATAAACTTTGAGAAACAATTTCAAGATCTCCGTGGAAGACAACAGAGCCTATCTTTGAAAATCCTTTCCTTGGGAATGCACAGGACTTTAATGATGCAGATTGGCCGAGAGTGGTGACGTCACGGCAACGGAGACGGCTGATTGGCTGAGAGTGATGACGTCACGGCAACGGAGACAATTGATTGGCCGCAAGCGAAGGGCAGGGAGCACAAGAAGGAGTTTCCCCATCTTTACGTCTCACTCAAAAAACCTCAGTAACAGCTACAATTAAAAAATTCCATAGGAAAATATTGGGGTTCAACAAAATGTTACGATTGTGTACACTGATGCTTTGACAAATAGATCTTAATGACAAATATATCTTCACGTAACTTAGCGGGCAAATCTTTGGTAATGATACTGCCTGATTACGACTATGCCATTGACGAATCGGAATCAAATGTGTTGGTTCCCCTTAAGTTTTGGTAAAGGACTTGGCAAGAAAAAGAAGAATTAAAGAAGGAGAAAGAAGAAACAAAAGAAGAATTGAAGGAGAACATAAGAAATATTTCAAAACGGGCTGCCGATGAGTATATCGAGAGTGCCTCATGGAAAAAAATGAAAATAAAAGAGACCGAAGGTCCTAGAGCGAGCGAAGCGAGGAAGCGCCGTAGGCAAAGCAAGGCACCCATGGCGTAAGAGGGAGTAAAGAAAACGGACAAGGGAAACCGTCTAATATATACAGAAGAACGTAAGAATGTTGGATACTGTAGAAGACCATGAGGACTACACCATGCAGTTCCATGTCCCTTACCACAAAATTATCTCATCTCATAAAGGCAAACAATTGTTTCACCGTTCATTACATGGTTACTAACGGTGGTATCTACTACTAATAATAAATGAAACCATTTCAACGATGACACACTTTTTAAATGTTACATGTCTTGGTGAGGGGGATCTATAAGTCCTCCGAGGTCGTAAGTTCTCCGAGGCAGTAAGCCTTTCTAAGCTGTAAGTTCTACGAGGGTGCAAGTTCTCGAGGGTGCAAGTCCTTCGAGGGTGCAAGTCTTCTCAGGGTGCAAATCTTCCGAGGGCGCAAGTCCTCCGAGGGTGCAAGTCCTCCGAGGGATGCAAGTCCTCCGAGGGTGCAAGTCCTCCTTAAGTTTGTAAGCCCTTTCGAGGCTGCAAGTCCTCCGAGGTAGTAAGTCCTACAAGGGTGGCATAGTCCTCTGAAGTTGCAAGTCCTTACGAGTGTTATAAATCCTCCAAGGTAATAAGTCCTCCAAGGTAATAACTCCTCCAAGGAAAATAAAGTCCTCCAAGGTAACAAGTCCTCCATAGCTACAGGTCCTCCAAGCTAAACAAGTCCCTCCAAGGTAACAAGTCTTCCAAGAGTAACAAGTCCTCTCGAGGTAACAAGTCCTCAATGGTCGCAAGTCTGTGTGTGTGTGTGTGTGGAGTGTGTGTGTGTGTGTGTGTGTGTTGGTGTGTGTGTGTGTGTGTGTATGTGGGTGTGGTGTACGGGGTGTTGTGTATATATCATATATAATATATATATATTAATATATATATACATATATGTGTGTGTATATATAAATATATATATATAAATATATATATATGTGTGTGTGTATATATAATTGTATATTATATATACATGTATATATATATATATATATATATGTAAGGTATACATATATATATATATATATATAGATATATAGATATATATATATATATATATGTGTGTGTGTG
>NC_134812.1:24346879-24351340 GCF_046742065.1 Oratosquilla oratoria
TAAAGTCCTCTGCTATTCCCAAGGAAAAGGGTTTCCAAAGATAAGGCTCTGCTGTTCTTTCACGGAGATCTCGAAAAGTGTTACTCAAAGGTTTATTTTCAAGTCTTCACAATGTTTGGACATTTAATTTATCTGCTGTAGTCGGCGGGACTGTCACAGTTTCACTAAGGATTTGTCCTTCATTGATTTTTTTAAATTGCAAAAAAGGAATTGACCTTTCTCTGCCAAAATGACCCAGTCTGCCTTTTCATTTCGTACACATTTCTTAATGGAGAACTACACACACATTTCACAGCGGGTGCAAGATTCCTTCCCACTTGGTTGACAAGGTCCCTCGGTGAGCCACTCCTTTCGGAGGTTTTTAAGCAGGGTTTATTGTCCTCGAGGAGGAACTGGAAAAATTATGGGGACTCTGAGGGGAACGATATGGAATTTATTTTCCCGGCGTCGTCCGCGTTCTTTCTGGGTTACCTTTTTGTTCCTTCTTCCCTCCATTGTTGTTCGATCGACGTTTTGAAAGGCCTCTTAGACTGTTTTTTCCCTCCAGTTCCTCTTTAACCTGAGAAGGAAAATGGAAAAGTTTTGGCGGACTTTGACAGAAAAGTTGGGTCTTTTTGTGAGGTCATCAACATTTCCCCCCCTCGTTAGGTGGCGTACGTTTTATTTCTACGTCCAATTTTTTTCTGGGATGGTCCTCCTAAATAGCTCTTGGGTCTGGAATCCCCTCCAGCTCTTGCTTCGCCAATTCAAATTTCTCTCTGCGTTCGACATCTTCTCCTGACAAATTCTACATACCTCATACGAATTAAAAACCTGGAGAATCTTTTATAGAGAGACAAAATCTCAGATTCTGATGATGAACAAACTATTAGATTGTGAAAAATAAATGTATACAAATTATAATCACAAGAATAAAATACATTATAATATACGACTGTCTCACGCATTATTACACATGATATGTATATATATACATATAAATATATATACATGTATATGTTTATATACATATACACATAAGTATATATAGATATATTTATTATATATATATATAGTACTATATATATATATATAAGTATATATATGTATATATATATATGTATATAATATAATACATATATCGTTTCACATATGAATATATATACACACATATATAATATATATATGTATGCATATATATATTTATAACATATATAGCAATAAAAACACTAGGAGCGTGTGTTCACAAATGCGTAAATAACCCACTAGGAAAAAAAAGTAAAAATAAAAAAAAAGGAAAGTAAACTAACCGAAGCAGAAGCGCTTTCGTGTAATTACATCTTCAGTGCCAGATACAAAGAAGGAAATTATAAGTATGAAGAAACAACGGTAACAGAATATATGAAAATAGTGAAGAGGGCATTCGAGAGAGGTAGTGGAAGAAGTAACACGTGAACGGACGTATGGGGGCCGTCCTGGTATGCCAACCAAGTATGGGACTGATTCTGTCGGCGCAGCGTCTGCATCCGGTCACCGGGGGCTCTACTCGAGGTCACTCAGCGGTCTTCTGGTACCGCCGTGATCGCGCGCTGCGGTGGTCGGTAAATGGGTTGATTCTTTCGGTTGACGGTTCTTGGGCCTTAGAGTCTCGCTCTCTTCTCCAGCGTCTTCGGTCGTGGGACTGTCGACCCTGCTTGGGCCACGGCTCGGGCATTTCCGTAGCCTTACCGCTTGGGCTCAATGCGGGTTGGCTCCCGCCTCGGCCCGGACTGTTATTCCCATAGGGCCGGGTACTGAGCGCGTTTTGTTTTGGCGCGGCAGTACGTGGTCCCCCTGCCGCCGGGTAGCTTTGGCGCTGCCTGCTGTGACCGCCGTGGGACCGCCGTCCGTCGTTCAGACGGACATTCAGTCAGACTCGCTCCGAGCAAACCCGGCCTGTACGCTACATGCCAGTCGGGCCGGGTGATTAGGTCTGTTTACTCGTGTTGGCGACCCTCGCCCGGGCGGCATTGTGCCGCGGCTCTGCGTACCCTTCGGTGTTGGACGCCGGCCGCGCTCGGCTCTAGGCGTTTGCGTTTGGGCCGGTCATGGTAACCAACAAGTATGGGACAAACTGCTCATAAATTTATATTACAATTCAAACAATTTTGAAATTTCATGAGAAAATAAAACTATCTAATTTGTACAACACCTTGATGAAGATTAACATTTATCCCCCTTACTAGATTTGTTAAAAAAACCCCCCCCATATATTTTTTTTCTATTCATTACATTTTTTTTTTCTATATATATCACCCCCCCCCCCCCCCCCCCCCCCCCCATATACCCCCCCCCCCCTTTTTCCAATTCCCCCCCCCCCCCCCCCCCCACCCCCCCCCCCCCCCCCCCCCCCCCTCTCAAACTGCAATTCAAATTAAATTTCTTTCTGTTATGTTGTTGTTGTATGCTGATGACTTTAGCGTTATCCCAGTCAACTGGGTGGTTATAAATGGTTCATGTGGTTCGAATATACCGCTAGATTGGTTTTTCCTCTCTAACGTATTTCTTATGTTGATTAATTCGTGTTTGTGAGTGCTTTAGCAGGTCTGACCAACATAAATACTGATTACAATTACATGATTTGCAAGGTATATTTGTACACACATCCCACCCTTTATTACTATTGACAGAATTAATTTATGAGCATTTGTCTTAACAGTGTTCTTGTGTATTCGAAAACTACATTAATGTTAAATTTACGACTAACACCTTATATTGGAATATTTTGCAGGTTCTCTTGAGTACGGTAAAATTAGCAAAGTTATTCATATTGAAAAAGTTTGAGTTGACCTAAGGTTGTAAAATGTCCTTTTAGCACGATAGTTCAGAGCTTTATCAAGACACATGTGTGGGGTATTTGTAGCTTAGTACCAATGTCGTAAGATACAATCCTATTTCATCATACGATGTACTCTGGGCTGCAAATGCGTAGGGCCCTGAAGATACATCGACGCGAAAACAGATACCTTCACGCCATCAGGGTGTGAGGAATAATAGTGTATATATGAACAAACGTTGGTTGGTTTGGCGATATACACTAAAGGAACTAAAACTTCAACTCACTTTCACGGCGGATAGATATTACAATCCAAGGAAAGCGCAAAACGCCTTCTTTCTCTATCTCCACCGTAGAACTTAATCGGAACTGACCAAATTATTAAGCTTACATAAAAAATCATTTACATTATCTTGAATGGGCCACAGACATAGGAATATCATCAATGTACCGCATCCATGTAATGTTAGGGGGGAATGATCTTACTTTTAAAAATTTTGGTTTCAAAAAACTCCATATATAGATTACTCAATACGGGGGAGAGAGGATTACCCATGCTCATTCCAAAATTTCTGACCCGAATAAAATTTATCATTAAATTGGAATTATGCAATCTTTAACACACAATTTGATCAGTTCAATTAAGGTGCCTGAAAGGTAATGGTAAATTCGTAGCTTATTTAACTCTTCTTTTAAGATAGATTAAAAGGTCCATCCAAGAGGAAACTTTTCGTAAACAGACTAACAATAAACTCTATAACTTACCAATTTAACATTCATAGTCTGGTTTTACCTCACCTTTAGTTTGTTAATGAGGTCCAAACTGTTCTTATCTTAACATGTGAAGTGGAAATAGTTCCAAACTAAGTGGGACTAAGAATTGTTACCAACCATTTCGAAAGTGTTGTATGAAGCTGAAACCTATTTGAAGAAACGATTGGTCTTAACCGGGTTATTTGGTTTTATGTGTCTTAATTTAGACCATACATGTAAGGCAATGGTAGGGCTGATTAGAAATAAACTTTTTGATTAGTTCACCTATTTCCACTTAACAATTCTTTTATCTTCTTATTTGAAATGGCTATTCACTGATTCAGTAGGATTTCTTTAAAAGTTGGACGTAAGTTAACTTGATCTTTAGGAGTTACTTACGTCCAACTTTTAAAGAATCCTACTGAAATCAGTTGAATAGCCATTTCAAATAAAGAGAGATAAAAGGAATTGTTAAGTGGAAATAGTGAAACTAATCAAAAAGTTTATTTCTATCAGCCCTCCTTTGCCTTAACATGTATGCGTCTAATTAAGACACATAAACCAAATAACCCTCGGTAAGACCAATCGTTTCTTCAATAGGTTCAGCTTCATACAAACTTTCGAAATGGTTGGCTAACAATTCTTAGTCCACTAGTTGGAACTATTTCCACTTCACATGTTAAGAACAGTTTGGACTCTCAGTTAACAAACTAAGTGAGGTAAAACCAGACTTATGAATTATAAATTGGTAAGTTATGGAATATCTGTTAGTCTGTTTACGAAAGTTCGCCTTGGATGACCTTTTTAATCCTATCTTAAAGAAGAGTTAAATAAGCACGATTTTACCATGACCTTCAGGGCACCTTAATTGAACTGATCAAATTGTGTGTTAAAGATTGCAAATTCCAATTTAA
>NC_134812.1:24351840-24359340 GCF_046742065.1 Oratosquilla oratoria
CGTCGTCGTTGCTTTCGTCTTCGTTTTCTGTCTTTTCTGTCGCCAACCCTAATCCTCCTATTCCTCTTTTTTCTTCTTCCTATTCCCTGTTCATCATTATCCTTCCCCTTCCTCTTCCTCATCCTAGTTCTTTTCCTCTTTCTCATACCTTCCCCTCTTCTTTTTATCCTTTTATTCCTGCACCTTCACTTCATCCCTTATACTCAAAAAATCTCCTCCTTCTTCCTCTCCTCTTTCTCATTTCCCTCTTTCTTTTCCCTCCTCCACTCCTACCCCTTCTCCTCCACCTCCTCCTCTTCCTCCTCCTCCTCCTCTTTCTCGCCCACCTCCTCCTCCTCCTCCTCCTCTCCTCCTCCTCCTCCTCCTCCTCCTCCTCTTCCTCTTCCTCCCGCGCACCTGTTGCGCTTGGCTCACCTGGCTGCAACTCACCTTTAAATCGAGTCAAAACACGTCCGTTATTTTTAATTTTCGTAAAAGCGACCACGGACTTTACGCATACTTGTTTCCCACAGTGTCTCGTTCTCGTCTCGATGTTTGTTCTTGCTCTTTACTCTAGGGAAGAAGAAATCTCCAGGCACCGAAGTTCAAGGCCTCATCCCCCTCCTCCAACTCCCCAGCGCCCCCCTCCCCCCAGGCTTCCAGCCGTGGAGACCCTCATTTCTGTGCCAGACATTGCTATGTCTGCTCCCCACGTTCTCGTCCGCCAACGATACAGTCCGTTTCCACCTTTCTCCTCCTCCTCCTCCACCCTCCTCTTTCTCCTCCTCCTCCTCCTCCACCCTCCTCTTTCTCCTCCTCCTCCTCCACCCTCCTCTTTCTCCTCCTCCTCCTCCACCCTCCTCTTTCTCCTCCTCCTCTTCCTCTTTCATTCGTTCTACTTCCTTCCTATCTTCCTCCTTCCCCTCCTCCTCCTCCCCTTCCCCTCCTCTCCCATCCTCTTTACCTGCCTCTTCTACTCTTCCTCCTCTTCCTTCTTTTCTTCCGTATCTCCTCCCCCTTTTCTTCAACTCCTCTTCATCCTCGTTTCCCTCTCTTTCTCCATTTCTCAACTCCTCCACACCTCTTCATCTTCCTTATGTTTCCCATCCTCCTCCCTCTCCCTTCTCCTACATCTCACCTGTTGCGTCTCCCCACGTAGAAAGTGCTCCGTGGGGAACTGTTTCTCCTCCTCACGTCTCATTCTCGATCTCCTTCCTCCCTCCCCCTCCCCCTCCTCCTCCCTCTCACCACTTTCTCCTTCTCCTCACGATTCTCCTTTCCCTTTTTTTTCTGGTGCCCTATTTTCCGTTCTATCTCCTCCTTCGTCTCTTCCTACTCTGTTCGTTCTTCCTCCTCCATCCGCAGTCTTCTTTCTCTCATTCCTTGCTAGTGTTCTTCTTCCTTTCCTCTTCTTTTGTTTTCTCGTCCCATTAGTTCCCTCGTACCTTTGTTTCCTTATTCTCAATCTTCTTCTTAGCTATCGTCTTACCTCCTACACTTCCGCCCTTTACGTCCTTTTCCTCCTCCTCCTCCTTCTTTTCGACCCCCTTCCTCTAACTCTCTTCCACCTCTTCTTCCTCTTCCTCCTTCTTACTACCCGTCTCAAACGAGTCTCACCTGAATACTTTGAAATCGTTCTGCCCATTCGCTTCCTATTCTGTCTCCTCCTCCTAGCTTCCCACCCCAACCCCTTTTTTGAAAATCTTCGTTCTTTAAGATCGATCTCCCCTGGAGGCCGAAACGCGCACCACAAGGATGGTCTTAGCTCCTCCCACGTTCATCCTTCTTACCTTAGAGCCCCGAGCGTCCCGAGCCTCCAGGAATGGCTTTCCATTCAAATCGCTCCCAACTCTCGAGAGTGCAGTATGTGTGGTTTTCATTACACCCACGATTAAAGCCCCCTACCCCTACCTCCTAGTGTAGATATTGAAACGATAGCATCTACCTCTGTTGTGTGTGAAAATACCCCACAAAATCTTTCCCGTACATGAAAATACCGGTATTAGTATATGTACATGCTATGTATATACTAAATGATCTATTCCCTACATGTAATGATGGAGGCTGAGTAAATCATACCTTGACCCTTTACGGGAGAAAGGAAGACCCTCAGTCCCCCTCAATCTATTCCTTTTAGTCGCCTACACGGGGATTGCCAGAAAGAAAAAGGCTTAGAAACCACTCCCACTCATTCCATTTCCTATATATTCCACTCCCCTCCACCCTCCTCCCTCCCACTTATCTTGGCTAATACGGTGGTTGGTATTATTATTCCCGACTAGAAGAGCTTAATGCCGGTGTCACACTTATGCGGCGATCGCCGGATGAGGCCAGATGATGAGCAAGTCAAATCATCTTATAGAATCACCTGGCGATAGTCAGAGCTTTATATAACAACCACCATTTCCCCCTGGTTAAAAATATTATCACAAGCTCTCGAGTCTAATGACTCGTAAGGGAGACTTTTCTATAGTCAACAACAAGACCGAACGGCCTAAGAAGAGGTTGTCTTCTCGGGATGGTACATTAGAGATTAAAAAAAAAAAAAAAAAAAAAAAAAAAAAAAGTATAGGAATTTTTTTTAAAAGCGGCTCAACCCTGTGAGTGGAAATTTCTCTCTGAACACGAAAAAATAATGTGTGAATCTGGTCCGTATAGGTGTTATTAAGGTTCTTAGATTACCGACTGTGCATACGAGCTCTGCAGTGCAGGGGAAGCACAAGTAATCTTATACTTTGCCAAAAATATAATTTTTATCACCTTGCCAAGATATAAGTTGATGAAAAAATTGAATCCAGAGATTGCAGTCTAATTAAGTCTGAGCTACTAGATAGTTGCAGAATATAAATGCATATCTATTATTCTTCATATGACATCAGATTTTTTCATTTTGCTGAGCTACCTCAAGAGCTTCAGCTTACTAACCGGGAATCAATCTTATGTTAAACATCGAGGTCAGACGGCTGGCATCTAAGAACCTTGAAGAAAATGGAAAAATACATTTCTATCCCATAAAAGATTAATGGGAAAAATAAATCACGACAGTGGACGTACCTAGAGAATAGCAATTACAAAGGATTACAAAAGAGAAACATGCCGACAGGAGACCTTTTGGTCCATAATTAGGTCGGATGAGAAATAATTATAATAATGATGAATAAATAGATAAAAAAATGAATAAATAGAAAAATGAAATAATAATGTAAATGGTAATAGAATAAACCATTAAATAAATTGGCAAAGTTGAATAATAACCAAACATAAATAGTAAATAATTAATGGACAGATAATTAGTAGGAAATAATAATCAAATAAATAATAATAAGCACACAAATAAATAAACAAATGATATAAAATAAATGGCAGGCATTACAGCAGCTTGCTTAGGTGTTTACCTAAACGAATCTTAAAGCTTCTAACTAAATTACATTGCACTCCCTCTGCAGGAAGTTTATTCCATTCATTAACTACACGTTCGGCGAAGTTGTTTCTACTCACTTACAAATTAAATCTATTTCCTGACAGTTTGAGACCATTATTTCTTGTCTGATTCTCATTTAATGTGAAAATTCTGTCACTTTTGATGTTGTCAAATCTCTTTTAGAATCATATAAACCTTTATCAAGAACATTTCAGAGTCTACGCTTTTTTTGAGGGATTGATTCATATATTTTAGTCGATTTTCGTATGAGCTATTTCTTATATTTGAAATCAGTTTTTGTGGCTCGCCGTTGTACTTTTTTCCAATCTATCAGTGGTCTTCAATGAGATTCAGTGACCATACGTAAACAGCATATTCCAAAATGTGGGCGAACTGATGATTTATATAACTTGTTAATATGATATGGACTTTTAAAGTCAAAAGATCGCGCAATCAGTTCTAGAATATTGTTTTCCTCAGAGACAGAAATATACTGCTTATATTAATTTGAGATCGTTACTGATAATTACACCGAGATCCTATTCACCATCCACTTTCGTTAACGAATTTCCAGATAACATGTAATCGTTGCTTACTGTTTTTTTACCTATGTATATAACCTTGCATTTACTTGTGTTAAATTTCATTAGCCACTTTTCAGACCGATGCTGTAGTTTATTTAGATCTTCTTGAATTTCTAATTGGTTTAAGTGATTATTTGCCATTCCGCACAGTTTTGTATCATCATCTTATTTGGAGACAACAGATTTTAATCCGTAGTATATATAGTTTTATATATCACCATGAATAGTCGTGGCCCAAGAACGGCAACCCTGAGGAAACTACACTCGTTACATTTTTCCATCTAGAAGTTTTGCCATTTAGAACAACTCTCTGTTTTCGATCGTTTAACCAATTACTAGTCCAACTTAATAGGCAATCACTTATTCCGTGGTGAAGCTAATTCAGTAAGTAGTCTTTTATGGGGGACGGTATCAAAAGCTTTTGCAAGGTCTAGATATATTAAATTCGAGTTAGTCACGCAAGAACGTTTCCGTCTGAAACCCATGCATGCTATCATTTATCAAACAGTTCCTTCCAAAATGGTCTTCGATAGCATCTCTAATGACAGTTTCATAATTTTTCGTACGACTGAAGTCAAGCTTATAAGTCTAAAGTTATTTTGGTTTCTTTTTGTTACCTTTTTTGAATGTAGGAGTAACGACAGATAGCTTCCATTTTCTTGGGACATCTAGAGATATGATGGATTTCTTGAAAATAATTTCTAATGAAAAAACAATTTCATTTTTTTTTTTTTTTTTAAGATTCTTGGATGCCAACCGTCAGGCTATGAAGATTAACTAACTTTGAATTTTTCATACTCCTTTTATTTTTCCTTTTGTTATATTTACCTTAGTAAGTTCACCCTTGACTTTTCACGGGTTTCAGTTTGAAGTTCACTTTGAGGTGTTTCGTTTACGAATACTGAGCTAAAATAGTTGTTTAAGATATCACACATTCCTTCATTTGAATATTCAAGTTGACCGTCAGCATATAATAGTGGGTTAATGTGGGTGAAACATTTATAATCGAAAAAGATGCAAAAACAGAAGGCACAGACACATACTGTAGGTCTACAATTCTGACTTCGATCATAAGAAAGAGTATGGAAAAGAATTTGAGATATCATAGAGCAGCGTTTCTCAACCAGTGTTCCCCGGATCCCTAAGGTTCCGCAGAAGGTCCCTAAGGGTTCCACGAGAACAAGTGAAATAAGCTAATGCACTTTTGATTTTTTACTTAATTTCATATACGTAATATAGTTTAACACGCACGACATATTTTTGGTTATTGTAATAATGTAATATAGACATCATCCTATTTAACCTATTATTACGATGAAAATAAAATGAGAAAGATATGCTATATGTTTTTTTTTCTTTTCTTTTCTTTTTTTGGCGCAGGGGTTACTTGAGACATGCAATTTATTTTAGAGGTTACGCAAGGGTAAAAAGGTTGAGAAACGCTACCAAAGAGCATCATTTAGAAAATATTTGTCCAATAGTTAACGACCAGCACAGCTTCAGACGCACATAAGATTGCACGACAACCTCCTAGAAATCTACAAAGTTGTCTCAGACCACGACCATAAGAATAATGTGGATTTGATATTTCTGGACTTGGAAAAAGGTTTTAGTACTGCCCCACATCAAAGACTAACTAAACTTGGTTTGCGTAGAATAAGGAATAGTTTGCAAAACTGAATTAGAAACTGGTTGAATAATCGTAAACAGCTAGTTGTTCTAAAATGGTAGAACTTCTGATTGGAAAGATATTATAAGTGAAGTTCCTCAGGGTTCCGTCCTCGGGCCATTTATGTTTATAGCACACATCAATTACACTGGCTTTGGACCTGAATCTACTACCTCCAAATTTGCTGATGGCTCTAAACTGGGCGGAAAAGCAAATAATCCCTCCATTAAATTGGATATTCAAGGAGATTCAGGCAAACCAAAGCAATAATCTTAAAAGCGGCTCATGAGATTTAACCCAAGTAAGTGTTAAGATATGTACATAAGCAAAAAATTAGTATTTTGGAAAAATATACCCAAAGTGGAGAAAAGAATATATTCTTGGAGTAATTATCAATAGCACCTACAAGTCATTTGGAAAAACTTTAACCAAAAAGTAAATTGAAAAGATTATTGTAGTACATACATACACATACCAAGGCTTTTTCCCCCTTTCAAGGGAGGTAGCCAAAAAGGGAAAGGCATAAAAACACTCCCACCCATTTCATCCCTAAATACACTCCACACCCCTCCCACCCTCCCTCTCATCTGAGCACCTCCTGGATGACAGGTCATCCCTGCACCTTGCCCACCGCCCTGGGTCAGAAGCAGTGTCGCAAGACACAGCACATCCACAGCAAGGCCGCTTCATTTAATCGGCGACCCCCCCTCTCCGTCCCCCCTTGCATATAAGGAGAGGACGGGGAGAAATCCCTTCGGGCTGCGTCAAAATTTACTCACACACACTACCCCCCACCCCACCCCCACCCCGCCCATTCCTCCTAAAGCAATCACAACATCATCCATATACAACCATTCTCCACTCACCTCTGTCTTCCGTCCTCTCCCTTCCTTCCTCAACAGACATTCCACTCTTCCCAAAAGCCCCCTTCACCCCATCCATCCACCTCATCCTAGGACGTCCACTCATGTTCACTCCCTCCACATCTGCCTTCCATACCTCTTTTACTAGTCTTTCTTCACTCATTCTTTCCATGTGTCCAAACCATCCTAATATTTTTTCATCAACCCTATCTCCCAGCTCCTTTTTCACCCCTGTTCTCCTCCTCACCTCCTCATTTCTCACTCTATCCAGCCTAGTAACCCCCACCATACTTCTCAGACACCTCATCTCAAACACATTCAAACTCCTTCTCTCTTCTTCTCTTATGTTCCACGTTTCTGCCCCATACAGTGCTGTTGGCACAATCACTCCTTCATATAGTCTCCTCTTCGCATCCATTCCTAAATGTCTATTCCTCATTACACTCTTTAATCCACCAAGGCATTTACTCGCTTCTCTCAATCTACATTCTACCTCCACCTTCACTCCACCTTTTCCTGCTACACTTGCACCCAAGTATCTAAAACTATCCTCTTCCTCCAGTCGCTCTCCCTTAATGTTCACTTCCAGTCTACTGCCACTTTCACCCCTTGTACATCTCATCACCTTACTTTTACCCACATTTATCTTTAGCTTTCTTCTATCACATACTCTCCCAAACTCTCCCACCAGCTTCCTCAATCCCTCCTCCGACCCTGCCACAAGCGCAGTGTCGTCCGCAAACAACAGCTGGCTCACCTCCCACTTTTCTCCATTTTCTTTAACCATCTCCAATCCCTGACCCACTACCCTAGCATTCACCTCTCGCACCACCCCATCCATGTATAAGTTGAACAGCCAGGGCGACATAACGCATCCTTGACGAAGTCCCACCTATACTTCAAACCACTCACTCTCTCCATTTCTAATCCTGACACAAGCTCTACTACTCTCATAAAAACTCTTGACAGCTCCCAAAAGCTTTC
>NC_134812.1:24376840-24384340 GCF_046742065.1 Oratosquilla oratoria
ACGAAGGAGGAGAAGATCGGGACTGGAGAGTAGGGAGCGGGGAGCGGGGTGGGATTTTTTTTTTGTTTTGTTGAGGGGAGGGGAAGAAGAAGAGGGACGAGGGTTGGGAGGAAGACGAAGGAGGAGAAGATCGGGACTGGAGAGTAGGGAGTGGGGAGCGGGATGGGATTTTTTTTTTTTTTTTTTTGAGGGGGGAGGGGGGAGGGGAAGAAGGAGAGGAACGAGGGCTGGGAAGGGAGAGTTAGAGGAAGCTGTGACATTGGGACGAGGTTGTGACCTTGGAAGCGTGGAGAAGAAAAAGAAAAGAAAAGAAAAATAAATTAAGTGATTCGAGTTCATTCTATTTTTGTCGCCTTTACATTTCCTGGTTTACTTTTTCCTCTTTCGGGTCTTTTTCATCGCACAAAGGAATGAAAGTTAAACATATTCGATCCTATTCAATTAAGATACATTCACACACACATTCACACACACACACATTCGTAAAGAGCTAGAGTCCAGGAACCATTTTGAAAGAAAACAAACACTGGCCTCGACGTTAGAAGCTTAATCCTACGTTTCCAACCCTGTCCGGTATTCGTTTCCAAGGATATACGAAAGGAAATCGATATAAAGGGCAAGCGTGCGACACTAGGACAGGTATCCCAAGTTCAACTTTACTCTCCAGAAAATACACTCGTCTCCAGGTTGAGCACCTTTTCACAAAGTTACACAAATCATAATTGTACATCACGATTGGAAATGTGTTTTAACAAACGTCATATCCAACTTCACTAGGCTCATCGTTTCTTTTCTAAACAACATATCTTTTTCACACACATGTACGTTTTGACAGTGTAACATACTTCTATGAATAGAAATAACTACATATAACACGATAAACACCAGGATTAGTAAACAGAAAGAAACAATTAATAGTTAGGGCTTCCTCATACCTTGGATAGAATCCCCAGGTAACGGAGTGCGTGTATGTGTTTGTGTGTGCGTGTGTGCGTGTGTATGTGTGTGTGTGTGTGTGTGTGTGTGTGTGTGTGTGTGTGTGTGTGTGTGTGTGTGTGTGTGTGTGTGTGTGTGTGTGTGTGTGATTCAACATGGTCTTGGATCACATATTGGATTCGTGATCGACAGGTATTTTCCTCCCGAAAGAGAGCTCAGACATCATATATGATCGATGTATGGGTAATACTGTGACCTTACACGCACACACACACCCAACTCCCCGTCCATGAGAGTTGGAGCAATGATTCGCAGCGCAATGATTCTGAATTTTTTCAGGCCTGGGCGGGATTCGAACCCGGAACGCTGGAGTGGCGGCCGCGGACGCTACCACTGCGCCATGCAAGTGTGTGTGGATGTGTGTGTGCACGTGTGTGCATGTATCCGTGCGTGCATGCATGCATGTGTGTGTGTGTGTGCATGCATGCATGTGTGTGTGTGTGTGTGTGTGTGTGTGTGTGTGTGTGTGTGTGTGTGTGTGTGTGTGTGTGTGTGTGTGTGTGTGTGTGTGTGTGTGTGTGTGTCTGTGTGTCTGTCTGTCTGTCTGTCTGTCTGTCTGTCTGTCTGTCTATCCGTCCGTCCGTCCGTCTGTCTGTCTGTCTGTCTGTCTGTCTGTCTGTCTGTCTGTCTGTCTTTGCGCTCATTTTCTATTCGTACAGTTGGTTCTGGTAAATGACCGAACCTCCCCAGAATCCCATCTTGGTCTGTGAAAGACAGAGCCAAAAAACCCTGCCGAGCTATGGGTCCACAAGTACATAAAGGTAGTGTGACCTCCGCCTTTTCGCTACCAGTCGACCACGTAACTCGAGACCTCATCACTTGTTTCAACCAGAAGAACTCCTCCACTCCCCTTCCCTCGTCCCTCCCGTCTCATCCTCAGCCTCCTCTTCCCCTCCCTTCCCTTCCCTCTCCATTACCTCAATCCCTCTCTCCCTCTCTTCCTCATTCATGTTCATTTTATTCCACTTTCCGTGCATCTTTCCCAGCCTAACCCTATCACAAGACTCTTCCCCACATTTACTCCGCCTCCCTCGCCTTTATCCACTATCATAAATGTGACTACCGTGACCATGTAAAGAACAACCTGGTCCTCCTCCTCATCCTACTCCTCATTCTCATCCTACGGCTCCTCCTCCTCCTTCTCCTCCTCCTCTCCTTCCTCCTCCTCTCCTTCCTCCTCCTCTTCCTTTTCTATCTCTTTTCCCACTTCTCTCTCTATCTCTCTCTCTCTTTCTCTCTATCTGTCTGTCTGTCTGTCTGTCTGTCTGTCTGTCTGTCTCTCTCTCTCTCTCTCTCTCTCTCTCTCTCTCTCTCTTTTATCGCTCGCTCTCCCTTCCTGTCTCCCTCCCTACCTCTCTCCCTCCCTTATCGACTGCCGTCCTTTGACCACGAGTGCGCGCTTCGTCACGGGTCCAGCGAAGGCGGCGTCTCACCTTACGAGAAACCATAGAGACGCCAACCCCCTCCCCTCCATCAATCCCCTCTTCCTCCCCTGGATCTATAGAGACCCTGATCCTGACCTGGACTCATCTTTTGACAAAAACAAACAAGTGTAAACATACACATACGCACTCTCCCACACACACGCACGCACTCACAGACACGCGTGCCTGCACACAAATACACTCTCTCACACACACGCACACACACACACACACACACACACACACACACACACACACACACACACACACACACACACACACACACATTTACACACAAACCTACACACACACGCACACACTCACACACACGCATACACACATATACACTCACACACACTCACGCACACATGACAGCCTTAAATCATGAATAGAATAAGGGATTAAGATGACTGTGGTTTGATACTAGAAGGCCTAACAGATTTTACGACAAGCGTCAGGTGACAAGTTTGAATTTCAATATGTTTGTATGATGCACTGTACGTATGTACGTACCTACGTATGCATGTATGTGTGTATGTATGTATGTATGTATGTATGTATGTATGTATGTATGCATATAGGTATGTATGTATGTAAGCATGTAAGTATGTAAGCATGAAGGCATGTATGTATGTATGTATGTATGTATGTATGTATGTATGTATGTATGTATGTATGTATGTATATATGTGTGTATGTATGTATATATGTGTGTATGTATGTATGTATGTATGTATGTATGTATGTATGTATGTATGTATGCATGTATGTATGTATGTATGTATGCATGTATGTATGTACGTATGTATGTATGTATGTGGCGCTCCGGGGGTCCCGTTTGTCGAGCCCGCAATAGAGCCATAAGTATCAATGAGAGGATATCACAACTGTGCACGCAACTGGGGATCTACCTTACTCGCAGAGGCAAAAATGTTCTTACAAACCTCACTGTGAGAGTTTGTAATGAACTAGTTCCTTTTTTGGGGTAGAAACTCAAACGGAAGGATAGAGCCTAATGGGGATAAAAGAGTAAGGCGAAGCAATAATGTAGAGCAATATGTTAGTGTAGGACAAAATATCATTTTAGAATATGATGTCGGTAGAGGATAAAATATTACATTAGGATGTAATATCAGTGAAGGATGAAATATCACGATGGTATGTAAAGATACTGGAGGGCAATATATCACGGTAAAATACAATGTCAGTGAAAGACAGAACATCATTTTAAGAAGTGATGCCGGGCAAATGTCTATGAGGCACTGATTGTCAATGAAGGACCAAATGTCAATATAGAGCAAGGTGTCAATACAGAATAAAATCATAGTGTCAGGTATGATGTTGAAAATCAACACGAGTCAAAAAGAAATAATCATGAGATTCTTAAAATCATTTAATTTAATGCTCGTAGTATTAGGACCATATTCCATTGAATACAGGCGTATGTCAAAAGCGAAAACCTCGATATGATAGTAACAACCGAGACATAGTTAAATGGTAAAGAGTTTGAAGCTGAATTTAATATTGCGGGATTTAAACACTTTTAGCATGATTAAAACCATAAGAAAGGTGGGGTTATTCTGTTGTACATTAAAAGCAATGTCCATGCCTGTGTTCTAGAAAAAGTGAAACAGCATGCATATGATAGTTCTTGGTTAGAATTAATGCAAACAAATGGACAATAGATGAATTTATGTGTAATATATAGGCCAAAAGCATTACCATTGGCAGACAACAAATTGTTCATTCAAGAACTGTCTAGTTTCTGCAACCGAGATTTATTGATAATGGGTAATTTCAATTTTACTTACATTGATTGGATGACCCTTGAACATGGCCACATAGATAGTCGCCTGATAGATTTTCTCGGTAACAATTACTTAGTTGAGCATGTAAATGAGCCCACATAACATGGAAATTTGCTCGAGCTATTCATCACTAGCTGCAAAAGCATGATAACCGATGCAGAAGTTGGTAAAACCATTGCAAGTAGTGATCACAACTTGGATTTAAACTGCTAAAAAAAATTGGATACTTGTGTATCTAAAATACCCGATTTCAGTAAAGCTCATTTCATAGGACTACGTCAGGAGCTTCATCTTACAGATTGGGAGGCAAAATCATGCGAAAGACCTGTAGATCAGATGTGGGAAATATTTCAAAATGCGCTTTCTAAGATGATTCATATTTACATCCCGTTTAAGGATAGGCGCCCCTCAAATCAGGCTCGCTCAAAATGGCTTGACAAAGAAACTGAAAAAAGTATTGCTAAAAAGAGACAGGCTTATAAGAAATACAAGTGCTTGGGTGTCCTTAATGACTATCGAAGTTATGTAACAATACAGAGAGATTTAAAAAAGACAATGAAAAACGAAAACGACAATATGAAATTAATATCGCTGATAAATTCAAAGAGAATCCCAAAGAATTCTACAGTTACATTAGAGATAAAAAGGTTATTAGGAATCACATTGGCTCACTATCATCTGCTGACGGTCAACATGAATATTGAAATGAAGGAAAGTGTGATATCTTAAACCACTATTTTAGTTCAGTATTCGTAAACGAAACACCTTAAAGTGAACTCCAAACTGAAACCTGTGAAAACTCTGGGGAAAACTTAGTCACTATAGTAAATATAACAAGAAAAAATTAAAAGGTGCATAGAAAAAATCAAAGTTAGTAAAACACCAGGGCTTGAAGATTGGCACCCAAGAATCTTGAAGAAAATGAAAAATGAGATTGTTGTTCCATTAGAAATTATTTTCAAGAAATCCATCATATCCGTAGATGTCCCAAGAGAATGGAAAATAGCTAACGTGACTCCCATATTCAAAAAAGGTAACAAAAAGAAAACCAAATAACTTCAATTGGAGGAAAAATTATTGAAACTATCATCAGAGATGCTATCGACCACCATTTAGGAAGTAACAGTTTGATAAATGATAAACAGCATGGATTCAGATGGAAACGTTCTTGCGTGACTTACTCGAATTCTACAATACAGTTATATCGAATTATGATAAAAGAAACAATAAAGATTCATATTATTTAAACATTGCAAAAGCTTTTGATACCGTCCCCCACGAAAGATTACTTACTAAATTAGCTTCGAATAAGTGGTAGCCTCTTGAGTTGGACTAGTAATTGGTTAGACGATCAAAAACAGAGAGTTGTGTCAAATGGCAAAACTTCTAGATGGAAAAAGTTTACGAGTGGAGTTCCTCAGGGTTCCGTTCTTGGGCCACTTCTATTCATAGTATATATAAATTACATAAGCAACGGACTGAAGTCTATTGTCTCCAAATTTGCAGATGATTAAAAACTATGTGGAGTGGGAAATGATCAGATATTTAAGAAGATCTAAATAAACTACAGCAATGGTCTGAAAAGTGGTTAATGAAATTTTATACAAGTAAATGTAAGGTTATCCACATAGGTAGAAATAACAGTAAGTATGATTACAAGTTATTTGGAAATTCGTTAACATAAGTGGATAGTGAAAAGGCTCACGGCGTAATTATCAGCAACGATCTCAAATCACCTAAGCAGTGTATTTCAGCCTCTGACAAAGCAAATAAGGTTCTAGGACTGACTGAGCGATCTTTTGACTTTAAATGTCCATCTCTCATTAACAAGCTATATAAATTGTTAGTTCGACCACATTTGGAATATGCTGTTTCTGCATGGTCACCAAATCTTATTAAAGACATTGACATATTGGAAAAAGCTCAACGGTGAGCCACAAAACTGATTCTTGACAAATATCAAAAATAAATCATACGAAAATCGACTAAGATATATGAATCTTTTTCCCTAAAAAAGCGAAGACTCATCAGTGACTTGACACAGGCTTTTAAAATTCAAAAGTGACAAATTTTTCACATTGAATGAGAATCAGACAAGAAATAATGGTCTTAAACTGTCAGGAAATAGATTTAATTCGGGAGTGGGTAGAAACAACTTCGCCAACCGTGTAGTCAATGAATGGAATAAACTTCCTGCAGGGGCAATATAATGTAGTTCAATTCGAAGTTTTAAGATTTGTTTAGATAAACACTTAAACAAGATGCTGTAATGGCTGCCATTTATTTCGTATGATTTATTTGTTTGTTTGTTATTATTAGTCTGTTTATTATTACTTATTTGATTATTATCTATTATTATTTAGCTGTCCATTTATCATTATTTACTATTTACCTGTTCGCTTCTTATTAACTTTATCTATTCATTTATTTATCTATTTATCTATTCTTTTATTTATTATTATTTATATTATATATTTATTTATTTATCTATTTGTTTATTTATTTATCTATTTATTTATCATTATTATATTTTTTCACATCCGACCTAGTTATCGACATTCTCCTTCTTTGTAATCTTTTATAATCCTATGTATGTATGTATGTATGTATGTATGTATGTATATATGTATGTATGTATGTATGTATGTATGTGTGTATGTACGTATGTATGTACGTATATATGTATGTATGTATGTATGTATGTCTGTATGTATGTACGTATGTGTGTATGTATGTATGTAAGCATGTACGTATGTGTATATGTATGTATGTATGTATGTATGTATGTATGTATGTATGTATGTATGTATGTATGTATGTATGTATGTATGTGTATGTATGTAATTATGTATGTATGTATGTATGTATGTATGTATGTATGTATGTATGTATGTATGTATGCATGCATGTATGTAAGATTGTATGTAAGTATGCATGTATGTGTGTACGTACGCAGGTACGTATCTACGTATTTATGTACTGTGTAGATGTGTGTGTATATATAATTCTATGGTTATAATAATTTCTCATGAGAATTTTCTACATCGTCAGCAATTTTATTCACATGAGCAATTGCACATAAAAATGAAGATAATATTTTGACATTTCTTTTCCAAGAAATGCATAAATGTTCGTCTTCTAGGTCAAGTCTACGAATAAAAAAATTCTAAACTTATATTCCTAGCTGCGAGATCAAAGATCATAAATTTATAACTTAATATTCGATCTTCTGGTATTAATTATAGAAACAAGTAATTTGAACGTGATATTTC
>NC_134812.1:24389340-24394340 GCF_046742065.1 Oratosquilla oratoria
GCAAAGACTTCTCTCATACCTTTGATGCTTTGGAAACCAGTGCCAGTTATAATCACTAGTAGTTCTTTGGGTATTGAACCCAAGCCTTCATGGTTACAACAGATGAAAGCAAATTCAACAAGTTGCTCCTTTCTTCCACAATATATCGCTGGATCTGAGGAGCTTATGCCAGGAGGCGCCTTGCTATAAGGATATGTGACAGTCCCCAGAAACCAATGTACTACAACCCAAACCCACGTCATACAAAGTGAGGTCGAAACCAAAGCGTCACAGCAGCACATCACGTGATTCAAAAGACTTTTTCCCTTCCTTGTGGTGATGACGCTCTTTACAATTCTACTCTTCATAATTTGTTTGTATGCGGATTTATAAAGATGTGATTTTTATAGTCAGGAATTCTATTCTATATAACTTTCTATAAACAGAATTGTCTTCAAGATAAGATTTTTTATAATCAGGTAAATACTTTGCGCTCATCATATATCATTACATAATCATATCATTGTACCGTTCTATCATTCGGGCCCAGGTAGATAAGTTAATGAAAGCGGAATATTTTGAGAAGTTTTTGAATGTAGAGAAGGATGGAAGGTATGGAGCCTACGCAAAATGGCTGAAGAAGTCACCTTTGCCCTATGTGCTTAGACTGTAGGGGCAGGTAACAGTCACTGATGGGTATTGGAGAGAAGTGAGGGATTCGAATCTACAACTAAGCAAATGCGAGACGTGCACATTTCCGATTACGCCACCAGCGCACAAGAGAAGGATAGGGAGTCTTTAATTGTGGCAGTAAGAGATGCTAGTAGAATGACTATGATGGGAGATAGGGTTATAGTAAAAGAGTAATTACAGATAGTATTGGAAGAAATAAAAACTAGAAAAGCACTTTGACTGAATGGATATCATTTGGAATGTCTAACAAAGGGTGGAGTAGTTATAGTATAGTGGCTGGTGAGATTGCTTAATGTGTGCTTAAGGGAAGGAATTGCCCCAGTGTACGAGTGCACGTATATTTCCAATATACGAGGAAAAGGGAGATAATTATGTATGTAGTAGATCTAGAGGGATCTCTTTGTTGATTGTAGTTGGTAAGGTATGTGAATATGTGTTATTTGAGAATAGGGTGCGTGGATAGTACGTTTGTGGTAGACCGGTAAGTGAGATATTTTTGGCAAAAGACTAAGGTGTTTTCTATGGTTTTTATTGACTTGGAGAAGACAGCTGATAGGGTCGACAGAGATGCTGAGGAGTGTGTTGTAGGTAATTAAAACAGGGGAAAGCCTGTTGAAGGTGGTCTCTTTTTTTTTTTTTTTTTTTTTTTTATTTTTTTTTTTTTTTTTTTTTTTTTTTTTTACATAAGTAGTGGGCATATGTGAGTGTCAAGAATGGAGTGTGTTGATGGTTTGATAAAAATTTAGAACTGTATCAGGTTTGTGTGGTGTAGCCATAGATGTTCAACGTCTATATGGATGGAGTAGTAAGGGGGGTTAACACAAGATTCAGAGGAGAGATTGAAGCAGTTGGTGACAAAGTTTGCAAGGGTATGTGAGGGAAGAACATTGCAAGTAAATGTGGGGAAACTTGAAATGATGAAACATATAAGGAATGATAATAGTGGTAGATTGAATGTGAATTTAAAAGGACGAGTATTTGGGGTTACATGTGGCATTGAATGGAGCACTGCATGTGGAGGTAAATTAAAAAATAAAGAAAGCAAGTAAATATCATTATAAAATGAAAAGTACTTTGGGAAATAATTATTTATTAAAGAAAACAAAGAGAAGGTTGTATGAAGGAGTGATTGTACCCATAGCATTGTATAGAGCAGAGAATTTGATTCCAGGGGCATTGAAAATAAAAAATCATAATATTTTTGTAATGTAGTGTTTGAAAAATGTGATAGGTGTTAAAAATGGATAGTGTGAAATGTGGAGATAAAGCAGAGAACGAAAAGAAAACTGCCGAATAGATTAGATCAAACAGTGTTCCAGTGGTTAAGGCATATGGAAAAAATGAATAAGTAAAGATGAGCATAAAGACGGTGAAAAGAAGGAGTAAATTGTGTGAGTCTCACGATTGAGAATGAAAGGGGTTTTGGATGTACGTGGAATATCTGTAGAGCAGGAAGGAGAGAGAGAGAGAGAGAGAGCAAAGGAGAGCAGTGAATAGAGTGGTTGTGAATGGATGAAAGGATGACGTGGCCCAAAGGGATGTTCTCATCTGCTTCATAAATTATTTTGACTGGATGAGAGGATCGTCATACGATTAACTAGTGGAGATAAACCAGCTCTGGCTGTCAGGCACTGCAGTTAAGTGCTCTGCCAATCCCCTTGCCCTGAGTGGCGTTGCTGGGAATTCGGCATCTCCCTCATAAAGAGGAGATTATTATATTTTCTTCCTTATTTCCTGTTTTGTTTTTTCTTACCCTTTCTTCTCTTTTCCTCAATTTCCTTTTCATATTTCTTTCCGTGGCTCCTCACAAGGAGCTAAACTTTGACTTGTTGTCATCGAGTAGAAGTTCTCTGTTATTCAGGCTTCCAGACGAACCAAACTTTCTGCTCTTGCCCCTAAATGAAGGCAGCAGCCTTCGCCCCGTTGCCCTTGATTGGCCCGCTCCCGTTGGCCCGCAGAGGTGGACCAATCTCACGTTCGATAACATTCGCAGTCTCCCTCAAATATGTGAGGGAAACAAATGACGCTTATCAAACCCTATCAGTCACTTTTTCGAGTTATTCTATTCTTTCTGACCACCTTCAATTCTGTAACGCTCCTTTAAGTTGAATAGAATGCGCATGTCACCGTATCGAAGAGGTTATCTTGTATGTCTACTGAGTCAGTCTAAATGGGTGAGTGATGCAACACTAATCACTACAAAGTGAAGAGTTATGTCATCATAGTTTAGCTACTCGAATGCTGCCTCCAGTTGATTTTTTTTTTTTTTTTTTTAGTCTGAATGTATTGCTATGGACATCATGTATATAAAAACTATGTAAATATGTTGCATCAGAGAATTTTTTTTAGTAAAGCTGCATTAAACTCAACAATGAAAAATATATCCATATAGTTTTGTTACAATGTAAGTCACATTTGTATGACTGCAAGAACATACACACTTCTTTTAACAAAAACCAGCATGTTAATTTCATGGTCAAAGAAGAGATGATCTACCTATTAACTACCAAAATTACCATCACATCAACAGCCGGAATATCAGTCAGCCAATCAGCGGGCTTCACTCTAGAAGGTAGGAGGAGTCAGTTGAACGCAAGATCCAATCAGATACTTCTTTTTCAAGCTGACGCAAATAAAGGTATAGTCACACCTTCTCTCATGTACAGAATATCCCAGTTTTATGATATTCTGTCTTCCCCAGCCACTATTTATCCCCTAACCTCCGATGTCTTTCCAAAATCCCGGTTGCTCAAGATGTACCCCCCCCCAACTCCACCCCAATCTACTCCATCTCTTTCGAATCTCCTCCTCTTATCACCCCCGCTCCCTTCCTCATCACCTCTTCCTCAACTTTTCTCCTCAACTTCCCAGAAGTTTTCTTTTCGAAAATTTCCCAATCCCAAGGTTGCTTCCTCACCTTTGCGCCCCAACCTCTTTCCAATACCTCCTCCTCCTCCTCCTCCTTCTCCTCCTCCTCCTCCTCTTCTTCCTTTTTCTCCTCGAGACCGCTGTTAGGTACCTTCGACACGATGGCACCTTTTGTGGCTTTTGTCATGGCGAACTACAGGCAACCTTTTTCGAATAATAAGTGATATTTTAACAAACGAATTTGGTTTGATCTTCCCTGATTTCCCTCATTCCCAGTTTCTCTCCCCTCCCTCCTCCCCTCTTGACTTCACCCCAAATCCAAACTCCTCCCAAATCCGTCCTTACTCCCCCTTGCTCCTGTTTCCCCTTACTTTCCCCCAACACTTCCCTTTCTGCATTATTTCCTCCCCAGCTCCCTCTATTGTCCTTTCCTCTCCGTATACAAAAATCCCCCAACTAACCCCATCCCCCCCTCCCCCACCCCCACCTTCTGACCTGAGGAAGGAGAAGAAGGGGAAGGAGTTAAGCCGATCTGACAGCGAAATCCCCTCCTTCCGCCCCTTCCCATCCTCGGCCCTCACTCCACCATGCCCTTCCCCCCTCCCTTCATGTCTGGTGTTCGGATAAGAATGTTCTGTATACCAACAGCCGAGATAATCTGAACGTATGGAACGTAAAGGAAGGAGAACGTAGCGCCCTACGGTCGGACCATGTAACCTCTTCTTCTTCTTCTTCTTCTTCTTCTTAAAAAAAAAAAAAAAAAAAAAAAAAAAATGCTGAGTATCATTTGCAGTGGTAGTCCGGGCACATAGGTCAAAGGTGAGAGCATCTTCGTTCGTTTTTAAGAATCTCGTGGATGAGTGGATGAAACACCTCATCACTTGAACCAGGTGATCTGGTCTTGTACTGTGGAGCCTAACGACAGTGTGTACCAAAATTTTTATCATCCATCCAGAAATTTATTATGCAATTATGAATTACAGATGCTGCAGCCACAGTCACGCTGATGTGCGGGTGTCCGCTGGGTTAATAATTTCAATCGTTCGCACGAAAGAATTTTTTTTTTTTTCTTTTTTCTTTTTAATACCTCCACCAATGCAGGCCTACAGCACGAGGGTTATTGGACAAATAGACGCCAAGGGCTCAAGTCTACCAGTATGTGTCGGTCACGACTGGGCTGCGCCCGCCGTATACATCTCCATTCCTACGTCTGATGGCAGACACCTCTGGTTTGGTAATTTATTATGCGCTAGTTTCAAAAACTACTTTGCGTTTACTCGCTCTTTATGGGTCAACCATTTACGGTTTACATACGAGGCGCCGTTGCAATAAAATAGATTGACATTGGACAGAACAAAATTTGCAGAGTACACCGCCACAGCAAGGAGTGCCACGAAGCTGAAGGGAAAAAAAATACTCCAAACGTTAAACTGAAGACAAGGTACAATATATGTATATAT
>NC_134812.1:24399340-24401840 GCF_046742065.1 Oratosquilla oratoria
AAAGTAAATTAATGCTGCAAGTTCTACACTAGAAATTATTGCATGAATTTGAGAAACCAAATAACTCGCATTTAAAAATCCAGACACTAAATAGAAAAGAATAAAGTAGTGCGAGAAAAAGTAGTATGATGTAACATGTACAAGAATATTGTTGAAAAAAATGAATAAGAAAAGATGAATTGTACTATTAGATTAAGGCAAACTAAAGAACAGTCAACTCATATATGATCTTAAGAAAATATATATGATAATGGTGACTTACACATTTCTAAGGGATTTGCTTAGCAAAAATTCTAGGGGTTATCTTTTTACACATTCTAGTTTAAAGTCAGTTATGGAAGGCATGAATGATAATTAGTTCTATAACACTGAAGTTAAGCTGACTGAAAATAGAATAAGATTAATAGCATATACTTCAATGGATTATCGTCTTTCTTTTATTTCATGATATTCTAAATGTAAAAATAATGCAGCCCAATTTTCTGTGCTTCACAGCCGCTGTGTCAGTTTATGTCTTACTGTACACCTATTAGGTACAAATTGATATATTCGTGATTATATATATATATATATATATATATATATATATATATATATATATATATATATATATATATATATCTTATATCTCTACAACTCAGGTGAGAATTATAAGCATTTTGCATGTCATAATGACCAATAATTAATATATACAAAGATCAATATTGGATATTTACATGTTATCCTGTATATACCATAAGCGGTAGATATATACACGAAATGGTCTTGCAAGGTCTTCAAAGTTGTTTCCCTGCATCCCGTCTTTAGACCCCGTCAACTTCCTCATTTCTATTTGGAGGTGCAGTCCTGAGGGTCGGGCTCTCGGCCTTTGGACTGAATCCGATTTATTTCATTATCAACATTGTATTTACTCCACTTTAAACACAAGGAGAGCTCACACCGGAGATAGATCTTATCCCTCTATTACTTTTAGTCGTGACATAGAAGCAACTTCACAGATATACAACACAGACATCTAGCCAAGGTTTCTTCCCAGAGAGATCTATGGGCGGGCCCGTGGACCGCTGCAAACTGTTATAGGGCTGCGAGTATCCTATTATGGAAATTTGGGGCAGCAGCTGATTGATACTATAATTTGTTTTACACAAAGTTTTCTCATTTTACGTAAAGGATAAAATTGTGATTTATATATGAAAAAGTTTTCCATTTTTATATTTTAGGAAAGTTAGGGAAATTGTTACGCGTTTATTCATGATAAAAGTATTCATTACTCGTATGATTAATGTGACCATCTTTGTACATAGTTTGACCTAATTCTGATTACAAGATTTTTTTTTCTAATATTTACACTGGCCAAAATATTTCCTCGTTGTAATTATATACATATATATTGGAAAAAAGACTCCTAACTCAAGTATAGCTGTAAATTTGTATACATACATATAACTGTATCTTTCTGTTAAGCATACTTATGGGATTATTACAATATTGTATCTAACCATCTGACTATTGTAACTTGTCTGTTATTCAAGTCATATGTCAACTTGTTATATAAACTAAGTTATATATATATTACCTATTATATTATGTTATTGGCTTAGCGGTACTCGATAGTTTTAACCTAACATCAGCTTGTGTAGTATTACTTACTATCTAGAAGAAATACTTCTATATTGTATCGAGTATCACCAATCATGTCTGGTATGACAATGTAGCATAGTCGAACAATGTATGTATGGGTCATGGTGCATATACTAGACTGTAATGGTCGATTTGTCCTTAGATCCACACAAGTACAACCCAAAGAGCTGACACAGTATTTCACGACCCACCTATGAGCCAGGCTAGTCGCGACACGAAAAAATAAATAAATAAGCATGGACATGTGCAGTTTGGACAAATGACAGTGTTCAGGCCGGATAATTAAACTCTTCGTTAAAATAAAATATTATTACACGAACAGAAATGACACATACAACATAAATGGGCATAGAATAATATAATACATCAATACATATGACATGAAATAAATGGTTATATTAGTTACCAAGTATAGTAGACGAGTGTATTTTGTATGCAACACGTAAGAAAAGGTGGGCTAAACGAAGTCTTGATTATCGTGTAGACGAGTCTTGATTCTGGTTGCTGAGGTCGCACCAACGGTCTCGGGCGACAAATAGGTAGTTTGAGGTGAAAATTATGTACGATAACTTCTGCTAGGGGAAGCTTCTGGTAGTTCTTCTGATAGGTGAAACTTCAGGTAGTCGGAAACACTTAAGAGATTGGATGATGTTGCGTAATTGAGAAAATAACAGAGAGAGTGAGTGTCGAGTCGCACGTAGTCCAGCAGCAGTCTGGAGATGCCCGAAACAATTTGGAAAATACACAAAGACTGTGGACTTCGCGTGAAGACGGGCAATAGTTGTGGTCCAAAAGATTTGTTTAACGGAGTTGTCGTAATTGACGAATGTTGAATAAATTCTTTGTAGATTCAGGTGCA
>NC_134812.1:24406840-24426840 GCF_046742065.1 Oratosquilla oratoria
CAGAATACCACTAATAATTGCTGCTTCGTGTTTTATTAACTGGAAAACAACAAATCTCTTTTTCCCCACTGATTACGAGGAAGAAGATGGGAGCAACACCCCTGTAAAGAAACGGGATAATAGTCGAAGATCGCAAAGAATCTGAGCCCTCCCCGAAGAATGAGCGACAAGCCCTTGGAGCTCAACCTCCAGAAGGAAGTGAGGGTAGTGCAGGTATCCATCAAGGTTCCTTCTACAAAGAGAACATTATGCTCGAACCTGATCTCTGTGTCGGAGGAACCCGAGACGGAGGCGCAAGACATGATTACTCGAACAGTCTCGACAATTACCACCAGACTCATCCACGATGAAAAAAGTGGGAAATGCGAGACAAAGGAAGGCAGACGAGCACACAAAAGGCTCTGCTCATTTGTTCCCTGTGAACGCATGTTTACCCAAAGACAGAGTGGGATAGAATGGGCGATAATTAATTCAACCATGACGGTGACGTACCTTACACGCACACACACATATAATATATATATATATATATATATATATATATATATATATATATATATATATATGTATATATATATATATATACATATATATATATATATATATGTACATATATATATATGTATATATATATACATATATATATATGTATGTATATATTGTACATATATATATATATATATATATATATATTACATATATATATGTATATATATATACACATATATTATATATATACACGTATATATATACATATACATATGCACATACATAAGTTCTATAATGTACGTTACTGCATTGAATTGCTAAAGAGAAATTTCATGTTATAAACCTGATCGCTTTGATGTCCAATCATTTCTTCAATGTGGCATTCGTAAAAGGGAGGCACGTAGCTGCAGTCAACGCATCCGCCTTGGCTCTATACTTTTAGGACTGTTTGGGGCAACTAACAGTCACTGCTTGACATGCAAGAGAAATGCAGGACTAGAACCTGTGGGCAGTAAGATGGGAACCCACACCCTTCCGATTGTGCCACCAGAGTATAGTTGGTTGACGTTGGATAAATTCCAGCTCAATTAGCAATTACCTGGTTGAAGGGGTTAAGATCATTTCTATAAAGTCCTTTCTCATGCTGAAGGGATTTATAACTCCTTTAGTTGTTGACAAATTATTTTCATTCATCCGAGGAGTGGTCTTCATATCCAAGGTCCTCTGGGCTACTTTGGTTTAATTCCTATATAATTGGAAACACAGACGCGCGCGCACACACACACAAACACACACCACATATACAATATATATATATATATATATACAAGTATATATATATATATACATATATATATATATATATATGTATACACGTGAAAACCACTGTTGGAGTAGAAAAGACTGGAGACGAGGAATCTATATGTTTTGATTGCAAACTGCAATCCTCTTCAGTAGATCTGCTGAAGTGGATTGCAGTTTCCAATCGAAATATATAGATTCCCCATCTCCAGTCATTTCTACTTCAACAGTGGTTTTCACGTGTTTGACAAATGTGTGATTACATTTTTCACCTGTAATATATATATATATATATATATATGTATATATATATACATATATATATATATATATACATATATATATATTCTTTCCTCCCGCAAAAGCCAGGATATGCTCCGAATCACCCAAGAGATCGGCCGACAGCTCAATTGTACTACTATTCAATATGTCAAAGTCTCATCCCACTCCATCTCGTTACTGCAATGGCTGAGATTCCATTGCGATATGCATCGCGAATCAGTAGCAACCTCAGAGGCAAGCAACCGTCACTACTGGAAATACCCTTTCACTTTGTCGCGTTGCCTGTAATAGAGATTCCTGGAATCTTAAGTTTCGTCGGTTCTTGACGGCGGATCTTGACCAACTTTGATCGAGATCTCTTGGTGCCCTTCCCAGGCTCTTTGGCCGCCATCGCCATCAACTATTACAATCACGGCGAATGCAGCAACTATGTCTGAGGCCACTAATCAATCCTGTAACTTAAATGAACCGGAAAATGGTCACTCCTAACAAACCACCGCCACAACATTTTCCGGGATCTCCTGGTAACTGTTCTCCAAAAGGAACAAACCTGAAGGACAAAGCTATCCCGTTCCTTTCAGACAGCAAGATGGCGGTATTCTGCTGTGACAAGCGAGGTGCCTGCAAGTCTTGATTTCTGTTGCATTGGCAGAAGTTTCCATTCCAGGCGTGGACCTTCAGTTTTTCTCAGCTGAAAGGGTCAAAGAATCTATATGGACACATTCTTTGTTTTGTTAGTTCTTTGTGGCATTAAACTAGACCCTGTTCAGACTCGTATTCAAAGATTTCTTTTTTACAAGTACGGGTCTTCGAAGATGAATCACAGCCTTCTTCTTCCTGACCAGACTCAGCGTGGTGAAGACATTAGAAGTCGTCGTACGTCTCCACACCTTCCACGGACGGGTAGTGTTCATCGCTTCGCGTTGTCCAACACAACCTTGCTTCCCGGATCACATACAACGACGTCCGGATCTTCCACATCCGTAGGAGGCAACCTCCTTCGAGCGGTTCAAGAAGGCATTTCAACTTCACGCATGAAATTTTTTCACTACCGTCCTACAGCAACTTCTTCCAGGCACTGCTTCTTAGGACATAATATATAGACTCCATACTTCCACTCGTCAACAGTATGATTCAAGATGGAAGCCTCATTAGGAATTCCTTCTGGAACTTTTCCAAGAAATATTTTCCCTTCCTCCAACTTTTTCTCTCTATCTATCTATCTATCTATCTATCTATCTATCTATCTCTCGACTCGACTTCTTTGGTACGGTAAAACTCTAAAGACAGAAGCGCTGGCTGTTTCAGACAAAATAATAAATACCTTCTCCTTGCCTTTTTTTTCGCTCTCGTGACTTTGTTCGCTCCTAAATTCAATTCCAGTGAGTTGGTCTGAGGAACGCTTGGGTTACGTTGTTGAGTATAACCGGTAAGGCAGTTGGTGGTTGGAGCCTGAGACGTGATGTGGGAGTCTGTTACAGGCACATTATCATTAGAAAGGGCTTTCTGGAACACTAGCACTCTTCCAGGTGTTACATGTACATTATCATTAGAAAAGTTTTCCTGGAACACTAACACCCCTCCAGCTAGAGTCCAGGTGTTGTGAAACTGTCCTTTTTAGTCCTTCAAAGGCAATATTACAATTTTCTAAAGCTACAGTTACGAATAATATGAACACCAAAATCGTGAACTAGTTTTTACATCATATTTTTTCTATGGATCATTTTTTTCTTTTTTTTTTGTTAACTTGGAATTAACTTAATTATCCAGTAATGATGCTCTCCACCCGCATATATTTAGAGCATCAATAGCGGATGCTGCAGATTTACTACAAATTCCTTTCAATTCTCCTTATGCCTTCCCACTCACTCTATCTGTCCCTTCCTTCCTCCACCACTCCTAAACAAGATGGAGAACATTGTTATAAAAATAATGATAACAATAATACAATAAGACAGAATTAAATCAAATGAAATCAAACCAAATCAAAAAGAATATAACAAAGTATAAGATAAAATATAACAAAATCGAATGAAATCGTGTAATATGAAATATTCAATTAAAGAATAATAGAATAAGTTCAGATGAAAACAAGATGAAATAGATTTAAAAGAATTATCAATAAGACTCTGTGCGTTCACGACGCTACAAAGCATAGAAACCATTTCCTTATCTACTTTCATATATCTCTTCATTTTACCTTTATTGATTGAATGATTAACTGATTTAGTTGGTTGTCTATATTTTCCACATATTTTAAATTTCATTTGTTTTATGTTCATTTACCTTTCTTCATCTGTTAACTTATCTATCTAATCATTTATTTTGTACATATACCATGTATTTCACTTATTTATTTATTCATGTTTATTTTATTCATTTATTTATTTATCTATATAGTTATCAATTCATGTACTTATTTATCTATTTATCTATTCATATACTTATTTATCTATTTATTTATCTATTTATATATTTATTCATTTATTTGTTTATTTATTCTTTTATTTATTCATTTTATTAATTTATTATTTATTCATTCATTTATTAGATTTTCTTTTGTTTCATTTTGCTTTATTTCTATCAGCTTTTACAGAAACTAATCGAGAAATGAGCGTTTTTTCCGTACCCTCAGTCACTCAGTTGGATTTCTCTTTCCGGATGTTCGTGGTCCTTATCAATCACAGACATCTTAAAGATGAACCAATCCACTACCCTGTATTGTGGGAGCGTGGTGCCGCCTCAGTGTCACTAGCTAATAAAAGAAGAAGAGCAGTCGCCGGTTCTCGTTCCAAAATGGTGAAAAAGGGGTGAAATTTGTGCTTGACAGAGAAAGAGATCAAGAGTGTTTCCCTGAACACAATTCTGTTAGAATAACTTTTTTTATTGTGATGATTGCTCGCGGTAACCGAGTGGATACCGTGTCGAACTCATGAGCAGGTGGTCGTGAACTCGATTCCAGGGACCCATTTCGGGCTGTGTCGCGTTGATTCCCGACATCCCTGGACGGGCGGAGAGGCAACACAACATCGGCCTAAAGCGGCCCTACACGATCAATTATATTGCGCAATTTCATTGTCAATACTCTGAATTGACAATGAAATTGACCGTGTATGGGCGATATATCGCCCATACACGGTCAATTTAATTGTCAATTCAGAGTATTGACAATGAAATTGCGCAATATAATTGATCGTGTATGGGCCGCTTAAGAAACCCAGCGTCTTGCCGCAAAATGAACAGGGTGTTGCTCTACCTGGGGTTTTCCACTTCCCATTGTGTGGGAGTGGGATGGACTGGGCCTTTTTTAATTTAATTACTCTCGTGTTATGTTCTGCTACTTTATCTCCTCACTGAGCTATGTGGTTCACACTTATTAATCCAGTCGCGAGGCGATTTTATTCAGATAAACGTTGTCCTCGACCCAATTGTGTTGAAACTCCAGATGCAGCACTTAAGTCTTATATTTTATTTGGTAATTGCCAGAAGAATTTTTTTAGATAAGGGAAGGCTCTTGGCTTTTTCCAAGGCTCTTTCCAAGGCTTTTCCCAAGGCTCTCTTAGAAACTGCAGATGTTGTCTTATGTTTTTTCTTTCTTTTTTTTTTCTTTCTTTTTCTTTCTTTCTTCTTTCTTTCTTTCTTTCTTTTTTAATACTAGCTCTTTTTTATCATACGACGGACATACCTTAGACGTGTGAGACCTTTGGTTATCCTGACCCTTTTCCTATGGTTTCCAACCTACAATCGTTATTCCGACTAACACCAGGAGCTAAGAACACTTTCTCCACTGTTAAACATTAAAAAAATATCTCAATCATATTTTTGGCAATCCCTCTCGGTCTATTATCAAGGCTACCGGCAATTGATTCTATTTAAGAAAATTGACCCATGTACCACTAAAGGACTCCCATGTACCGAAGCGAAGGCACAGCTCTAGAAAAAGTAAATTATTTATTAAATAAATGAATGAAATGAAAATAGGTGGTACGTTGACGGCACCGATATTTAATCCACCAGCTGAGATGGAGATCGTCAAAGGAGACAAAACGGAGTAGGAGGAGGAGGAGGAGGAGGAAGAGGATGAGGAATAGGAAGAGGACAGGGAGGGGAGGGAATGTGGTAGAATACCTTCAATGAACTTAATCCCGTCGATGCAAGACGCCAGATGGAGGGAGGGAGGAGGGAAGAGGGAAGAGAAAGATGGAAGAGGAAGGAAGGGAAAGGAAGGAGGGGAAAAGGAAGGAGCGGAAAAGGAAGGAATGAGGGGAGAAGGAAGGAAGAGGGAAGAGGGAAGAAGGAAGAAGGAAGATGGAAGAGGAAGGAGGGAGGAAGGAAGGAGGCGGGAGGGAGGGGAGAAGGAGGATGAGTCGGGATGAGATTTTTTCTAAGGATTAAAGTATGGATACATACACAGACGTATAAATACATTCACAGACACATGCATACACACCACACGCGCGCACTTTTATAGAACATACATGTGGTACATACTCACATACACACACACGCACACACGCACACACACACACACACACACACACACACACACACACACACACACACACACACACACACACACACACACACACACACACACACACACACACACACACACACACACACACACACACGCACGCACGCACGCACACACACACATACACGAGCTCTGAGCTCTCATGCGGAAGGTTAATAACTGTCGTTCACGAGTCTAACATGTAATCCTAGACAATGGTGAATCACACACACACACACACACACACACACACACACACACACACACACACACACACACACACACACACACACACACAAACACACACTAGCACAAAAAAAACAGGTTGGTCTACATCAGAGTTCTAAATACAGTAAGTAAAGTGCGTTATCTAAGATTAAAGTGTATCTATCTATCTATCTATTTCTCTCTCTCTCTCTCTCTCTCTCTCTCTTTCTCTCTCTCTCTCCTACACACACATACACACACACACACACACACACACACACACACACACACACACACACACACACACACACACAAACACACATGCTTGAGTGCTCACACAAATACATATACATACAAACACGTACACATATTCACGTACATATACACCCACACAGAAGTGGATATATTTCCTTAGGCCAATCTCGTGTGTTGACGTTGATGGGGACGCACGAATACTATCAGTATTTAGTCAGCAGAGGCACCACCCCAAGTCTTCGGCGGCGAGCACCGAAGCCTGCCGTTCATCTGACTTGGGTGAACCTCCCAGATAGGAACGTGGAATATGTGAAAGAAAGAAATCTAGTTAGCGTAGTGGTTGACTTGTTGTGTAATGTATAGTATTTTTATAGTTTACAAATGAAATACACTAGTCGGTGTATATATATATATATATATATATATATATATATATATATATATGTGTATGTGTGTGTGTGTGTGTGTGTGTGTGTGTGTGTGTGTGTGTGTGTGTGTGTGTGTGTGTGTGTGTGTGTGTTTATAATATATATATGAGGACTGACAAGGTGTGAAACAGCACTGAATGAAGCCATGTTTGTATAAGTTTGTTAGGCAATTAACCTATTTTCACTTACATATTTATATATTGAATGCATATCAAACTTCTCCTCTATTCCTGCCAGCCACCTGTAATTTACCTATCTCTATTTCTTGTTCATGAAAATAATATTTTCACTTTCGCCATTAACACCAATTATTTGGTTTCAGCCTCATTAGGCTTCATCTGTTCCGAAGCGGCAAGCATTGTTCGGTTGTTTTCGATGAAGTTAATTAGAACATCATAAATGAATACCCTTCCAGGTCGAGCCAAGTGTCATTCGTAGCAAGTATAGACGGCAGCTGTTTCTACTTTCGAGGAAACTGATTGGCTGTTTCTTTTCCAAAGCTCATTGGCTATTGGTCACTGATTCTGTGATGTCATACTTTCGCATCTTTTGACTCATGCACGTCATCCATAACATAAAAAGTTTCATTTTCGTGATTATTATTATCATTAATGATGAAGTTGTAAGACTTGCAAGTTATGATGACTGTATGAAATGTGTAAGTAAATCCCATCCTGTAACTTCAGTCTCCTTGATACGGTTACCTACTCAGATTCTATTTTGTCTGACGCCAAGCGATTTTATTCACCTGACTGGAGAGTTAAAGAAGATAAGATCATTTAAATCAATCCCTGGGCTACTATAGGGACGTTACAAAAGGACTTCAGTTTAATAGGCGCCAGGAAAATTTAGCATTCATCCCGGAACAGCCTCGCCACATTGAAGAGATCGTTTACGTTAGCAAGAGGCTACCTCATCTACTAGTCCTCAGCGGTCTTCTTCATCTTAATAAAATCGCCTGCCGACATATAGAATAAAGTTTCACAAATTGTAACACAAACACACACAAACCAATTCGTGCCCAGTTCCTCTAAGGATAAAAAAAAAAGTATAATCCGACGGCAATCAAAACATAATCTCCAAAGTACAAACTTACTTATCCAGAGAGTAGCTAACGAATGGAATAGACTTAGTAACCATGTAGTTAGCGCTGAAACAATCGGTTGTTTTAAGAGATAATCAGATATTATGGACAGGGACGACAGGTGGTAAGGGACATGGACACCCCTAATGTAGGCCTTATGGTCTCTTACAGTCTCCTCTATACTTGTGTTCTTGTTTTTCTGCAGGACACAAACGAGTTAATCCCCACCCCCTACCACCCTAATATTGTACATACTTTTGTTTTGTATATACTGTTAACTGTGATTGTTTTATACATGCTGTTATTGCCACTGATTGTATACCGTGTCCTCCACCACTGTGTCCCAACCTCTGAAAATTTGTACTTGACCACGAATTGCCACCTCAGTCGAACAGCGTGTCCTATGAGTCACGATTTTCATGTAAATAGTCAATTACCTATGTACTAGGCTTGCCGCTCTTTGAGCGTAATAAAATTATAAAAAAAAACTACCCCACTAATATATTTCTACTCAACAATGCCCTTTTCAATCCTTCTGTTCCCCACATCTCTCCTACCATTCCCCCACCAAAGCGCCTTCCACGCCTCATTCACCAATATCATTCTTTTACTTTACCGCCTCGTAACAAATTGGAGGAGAATTTCTTAGAGTTGAATAATCAATCTAGAAGTCAGCAAATACTTTAGTAAATCTTACACATTAATATGGGGAGAAAAGAAGAAATTATAAATACCACTACATTTAGTAAAATCTAAGTTTAATCAACATTCAGGAGTCGCGTGACTTGATGCTTCAACCTGTCTCTCTTCAAAGAGCTACCGGAAGTCCGAGCATATAGGCAAAAGTGACGATCTCGGTTGCAATTAAACACCTCCTAGATTAAGCCTTTTACCATCTTCCTCCGAAATATTCGTAAAAAAAAAAAAGCCTCCAAGCTAGGGTAAGTTAGCTTTAGTATCACTTATTCGATCACTATCACTAACATTCCTATCAACTTCGCTTGCCCTCAGCGAGGATATTGGACGCAATAAAGGTAAAATGTTAATCACGAGCAATCGACTTCGATGCGTGAACAATTGGCGACACCAGGCTGCCACCCGCCCGTAAGGCTTAGGCTCGTTAAACATATACCGACTTTTCGCCGTGCGTCGTCCACGACACGACGTCGTGCTCTCAAATAACCATGGGTGTTGGACGCTTTCACATGTCATCACCACCACCACGTGTGAAAGCGTATGACGAAAAATCGATACGTGTGAAACGAGCCTTGAGCCGGGTCCACATTTGTTGCATTTCCACGTATCGTATCATCTTTGCGTACCACCTAGTGATACGATACGATGCAACAGGGTATTGTACCCACTTGTTGCGTATCCGTATACAGCACGCGGGTATGCAACTGCTGCTACTACTACTATTACTTTTTCAACGACCCCATCCTCGTGGAACTGTGTGGTAAAAGCAGTCAGGATCGGTCTCCCGTAGACACAGTTCATTGACCCCTCTTTCGCCAATTACTACTTTTTTTCACTTTAATGAGGCCTAATACAGAAGTTCGTTTATCCTACTTTCTTCTACATTCTGCTCATATTCGAGGTTTTGTATCTGTACTGATTTCGGGGATGCGGACAACCTGGTACCTCTCAGGCATTGAAGGTCTGATCTTAAGAGTGAGAATGACGGTCTACATCTCATCCACACTACAATGTTGCTCTTTGGTTGTTGTTTCTTTTCTACCATCTACTACTACTACTACTACTACTACTGACGACGACAACGACAACGACGACGACGACGACGACGACAACGACAGCAACAACAACAACAATAACAACAACGACCACCACCGCAACAAGCTCAACGCCAACAACAACAACAACAACAACAACAATAATAATAATAATAATGATACAATAATAATAATGATATAATAATAATAATGATAATAATGATAATGATAATAATAATAATGATAATAATAATATAATAATAAAATAATAATAATGATGTAATAATAATAATGATATAATAATAATAATGATATAATAATAATAATGATAATGATGATAATAATAATGATGATAATAATAATGATGATAATAATAATGATGATAATAATAATGATGATAATAATAATGATGATAATAATAATGATGATAATAATAATGATGATAATAATAATGATGATGATGATAATAATGATGATAATGATGATAATGATGATAATAATGATAATAATGATAATAATGATAATAATGATAATAATGATAATAATGATAATAATGATAATAATGATAATAATGATAATAATGATAATAATGATAATAATGATAATAATGATAATAATGATAATAATGATAATAATGATAATGATAATAATGATAATAATAATAATAATGATAATAATGATAATAATAATAATAATAATAATAATGATAATAATAATAATGATAATAATAATAATGATAATAATAATAATAATGATAATAATAATAATAATGATAATAATAATAATAATGATAATAATAATAATAATGATAATAATAATAATAATGATAATAATAATAATAATGATAATAATAATAATAATGATAATAATAATAATAATGATAATAATAATAATAATGATAATAATAATAATAATGATAATAATAATAATGATAATAATAATAATGATAATAATAATAATAATGATAATAATAATAATAATGATAATAATAATGATAATAATAATAATAATGATAATAATAATAATAATGATAATAATAATAATGATAATAATAATAATAATAATAATAATAATAATAATAATAATAATAATAATAATAATAATAATAATAATAATAATAATAATGATAATGATAATAATGATAATAATAATAATAATGATAATGATAATGATAATAATAATAATGATAATAATGATAATAATATTCTTCAAATCTTAAAGTCTCTCACTCTTCCTCCTGTTCCTCCTCCTCCCTTTCTTTCAAGCTTTGGTAAGATTTCATCTGCCGAGGATGTAAGGGAGGTAGGGGAGCGGAGGAGAGGGGAGGGGAGGAGAGGAGAGGGGAGGAGAGGGGAGGAGAGGGGAGGAGAGGGGAGGAGAGGGGAGGGGAGGGGGGAGGGAAAGGAGATGGGGAAGCCGATTTCCGACACCTGAGGGGGAATAACAAAATTTAATTACGAAGAGGCCAATAAGGAGGACAAGGAGCTGCCGGTGGCCATTTGATCAAGGACGAAAAGAGAAGACCCTCCGCACCTACACTTCTCCATATGAAGGATCGAACCTGCGAAGAATACAGTCGGACTCTTTAAAGAGCGGCTCAGCCTGCCTCTCTACAAAAGAGCTTTTCAAGCTCGCTCTCTATAAAGAGCTGCAGAGCCTGCATCTTCGAAGACCCTGTTGTCGTCCTGTTCCCTCACCTGAAGAATGAAGAGTTGCTTTCACTCCTGGGTACTACAGTGGTTGAGGTCTTATGGGGACCTGCGGAAGGTGTATATCTTTTATGTCGTAGATTTACGACCTCCTTTACGACCTCGCCATTGATTGGGTCGTATCGTAAGTGTGAGACGTAAACAAATACGCTCTCTGCAGCGTCGTAGACACCGCCAGTAACTGTGGTACTCAGAAGTGAATCAGCTAAGCCTTGAGTTTTTTGTTGATTACCTCGAGCTCGGTGTCGTTGCTTAACTGAAGAAAATCATCTGATGTCAACCAGAATGAAATGTATTAATCAGATCACCATGGGGAGGACTGGTGGAGTGAAAAGGTGGATTTTCTAGGACTTCAACTCTTCTATTTTGGATTTTTTTTTTATCCAAATAAAAAATCAGCTGACGGCAGCTAGAATGAAATACATTTAGAAAGCGCTAACACTGGAGGGGTTAGTATTACATGACCTTCCTCCTACAAAGAGACGGACATCGTTACTACAAAGAGTATCACAGTTTCTTTGCACAAGAAAAGATAGACAGGTTCAATCCGTGCAAAGATGCCGACTTCGGCCGCAGCTGAATATCTGACGTAAATTTTTCACATAACCAAAGAAAGACTCCTTTTGTGTTCATGATCACGCTAATGTGATGTACAGTATTTGAATATGACACATTTATTGAGATATTCTGTCAGGTTGACGTAAGTGGGAGTAGGAAACACGGGAATCTTAGTCTGAGTTTGTTCCTGAAAAAGCACATATGCGAAACTAGTCAATAATAAACTCAGACTAAGACTCCTGTGTTTCCTACTTAGATATACGTTGTATTATACATTTGCACAAGGACCGTGAAGTCTTGGCGTGGTGGACACATACTGTACTTCTCAATTCCAGTCAACGGTTTTGATGATCACGTTGTACAGATTGCGTCCAACTCTATGGATCCTCAACAATCAGTATTACCTCAGCCTATGCTTAGTAGAGCACTTAATCAGATGACACTTAGATAGCAATGTTCTTTCGACACTGGAACTTCATGTCTGAGTCAGAGAAGAATATCATGAGTCTTATGACGTGAATGAAATACGAAATGCAAGTGTACAATCCCCTAATAATAAATTCGTGGCGAACTACTACAACGGTTTTCTCAATCTTTGTTGCCATATGCAAAGATTGTCCAAAAATGATATCATTATTGTTGTCATTACCATCATTTTCATAATTTTTATCATTGTTGTTATTTGTTGTTGTGGTTGTTATTATCATTATTACCATTATTATTATTATCATTGTTATTATTGTTATCATCATCATCTTCGTTGTTACTATTATTGTTATTATTATCATTAATATCATTATAATCATCATTATCATCATCAGTATCATTATTATCAATATTATTACTATTATTTCCACGACCGTTCAGCCACGAGGTGCTAAGATGTGAGGGACGAAGAATGTGTTCTGGGTTAGCGTGGGATGGATGTTGAGTGATTGTAAAATTTGACACAGCCACCCCTTCATAAAAGGGAAAAGGCCTTTGGGTATGTATGTATGTATGTATGTATGCATGTATATCTGTACTGTATGTATGTATGTATGTATATCTGTACTGTATGTATGTATGTATGTATGCATGTATGTATGTATGCATGCATGTATGCATGTATGTATGTATGCATATAGGTATGCATGTAGGTATGCATGTAGGTATGCATGTAAGTATGTATGTAGGTATGCATGTAGGTGTGCATGTAGGTATGTATATGTATCATCATTATTATCATTGATTATTATCATTAATCATTGTCATTAACTGCCATCATTGCTATCATTATCCGTACTTATCATTATTCATTATATCATTTACTACTTAACGTTAGTGAGAACAAAACACCTGATGTATACCCCCACATCAATAAATAGATAAAAGAATAAATAGATAAACCTACTCGAGGCAGCTTCAAAATCTTCAATCAAGGCAGATCTCCTCTCAAGTGTCCTCCGAGATAAAAAGAAATTTAATGAGTGTCTTGCTTAATAGGAGAAGCCAAGGCCGTGAAATCCTTCCTCGTTTAATCTCCTGTCCCTCCCCAGAATCCCCCCCAACCCCCGTCCCCTCCCACACACACACGCGCTCGTTTGGGGGAAACGGGGTTGGGGGGAAAGCGTGATCGATCAATCAGACGGCGCCAGAAAATCTGAGGCCTAAGACAGCCCGTAGGAGGAGGAACAACATTAACTCCAAGTGGGAACTCCCACTCCCATCCTGGAGTCGTCTTGCATATCTATTCAAACTCCGTCCGGTAATTTTATTCAACGAAAGGAAACCTACTCCCTAGGTAATGGATAAATGTTACCTTGCCGCTATGGGCTTTTCTTTAAATAAAAGGTAATTTTCGTAAGTTGAGCCAATGAAGTTAGTAAAAATTGACTTTGTAATGATAGAAAGATCTCGCAAAGACTGGTGAACGATTCTAAAAGTAAGGCCATTAACACTTTCGCCACGGTGGTTTCCTTTCGGCCTAATAAAATCGTCCAACATCCTTAAAGTGCACCACTGAGACAAAGCGTCTGATTATAAGACCTTTGATTTACCGTCTCGCACTTTAAGGATTTTATTCTTGCTAACACCGGACAATACTATTCAGCAGCGTGGGTACCCTAATTAATCCAACATCAGATGAATTAATTTAGCTGAGAGGGAATCCCTGGTATGTGCAGGGCAGTCTTCATCTCTCAAGTGTGTTTCTAGAATCTACATTAACAAATAAAATGCAAAAGAATAAGAGAATGACCTGAGTCATTTTGCTGGTCATCCCCAATACCAACTGCGACTTGAGGTACTGAAAGAGCTAACTCCTCGTCTCTGACTTTATTCTTATTAAAGATTCATTGTTTTATTTAGTTACGGAGCAGGACCTTCTATAGAGTAGGTTAATATATTGTTTGGGTGATCCAAACACAAAACAAAGGTCTAGTTAAGATTTTAACACGCTCGGTGTTGAGGAAGGACTTCCAGGGTTGAGTAAATGACTTGGTGGCATTTGACCCACAAAGGTTAATTAAAACATTACGGCACCTTTTCGTCCCCTTTTCGTACCAGAGGGGTAGTGGTGGCTAAAGTAAATAAAAAAATTATTACCCGGCAGGGAAGTTATTATTTGCTATAGATTTAATCGAAAAAGGTTTAATCACTTCGCTACCAGATGGGTTCAACACATTGAATAAGATCACCTGACGGCAATATGTATGAAGGGGCTATTAGAACTCTGTCCTGGCTAACCACTGGTATTTCAATTCAGCTTGGAGGACGGAAAGCGTTGTCAAACTCGATACCTAAAGAGCTATATTAGCATATCCTTAAAGGAAATGTAAGTAAAAAAGTAGGGGTTTGCTGAGCATACATAACAAAGTAAAACTGCGTTAACATTCTTTACCGACCTGGGGTTCATTTGATCCGAATGAAGTTACCTGGCTTTGTCCAGACAAAGTCCTTAACGGTGTCAAATTCATCCGATTGGACAAGAACGAGTTTAGGGGTGTACTTTCACTCGGTCAACCCCTCATAGAGGCGTAAAAGCTTTTCATATATATATATGTGTGTGTGTATGTGTATATATGTATGTATGTATGTATGTATGTATGTGTGTATGTATATGTGTATATGTATATACTGTATATATGATATAGTATCGTATAATATAGTATAGTATAGTATAGTATAATCTAGTATAGTATAATATAGTATAGCATAGTATAGTATAGTATAGTATAGTATAGTATAGTATAGTATAGTATAGTACAGTATAGTATAGTATGCATACATGTATGAGTTATTGTTACCCCGAATTTCACTAATTGGAATCCGGCAGCCTCACAGTCGTCAACAGTGCCTTATGTTGTACTAGTGTGAAACAGGTTCTATGTCACCGGATGGCAGGAGGAAGAAGGAAACATCGCTTACTGTCAGCTTTCTTTATGTGAAAATGTGGATGAAAATCTGTCGAAATTGGTAAAGATTCTTTAATGAATCCAATACCTC
The DNA here is from genome assembly GCF_046742065.1 of Oratosquilla oratoria. Lineage (NCBI taxonomy): Eukaryota > Metazoa > Arthropoda > Malacostraca > Stomatopoda > Squillidae > Oratosquilla > Oratosquilla oratoria. The sequence continues at coordinate 24,422,383 of NC_134812.1, forward strand.
CTTCATCCAGCTCATCCATCTCATTCTTAACCTTTCTCCAAAGTTCATTCTATCCACTTCTGTTTTACACACTTTTTGTTAGTCATCCTATTCCATATGTGCAAACTAACTTAACAATATTTGCTCTTCCAATGGGTATCACGGATTCCTGCTTATGAATACAAACATCCTCTAGACAAAGGCAAGCTGTGTGTCTTAACTTTGTCTTTTCAAGGCATGGATACGTGATCTTGCTTAATGTTTAGAATTTAATTTCCTATTAAAATGATGCACAACAGCACCAGTCGTTTTGCTGAAGCCTTGATAACATAGTTTGGGTCTCCCTCAATAGAGAGAAGTGCATGGGCAAAAATTATTCTTGTACACGTACGTATACATGAAGTTTATCAATACAATTGATACAACTCCCCACTTCTCGGAAGCTCCCACCTTTGTTTCCTGCATTCCTGCATGCATGTGTATGTATGTATGTATGTATGTATGTATGTATGTATGTATGTATGTATGTATGTATGTATGTATGCATGTATGTATGTATGCATGTATGTATGTATGTATGCATGTATGTATGTATGTATGTATGTATGTATGTATGTATGTATGTATGTATGTATGTATGTATGTTATATTTCGACGTCGACATCCAGCGTTTGTATATCTGGGGGTTAGATTGACCCGAAAAGAGGAAGTCATAGAGGTGGTCTACGTATAATAAACTTATATGAATGTAAATATGCACGCATGTCATGTACGTAGGTATATATTCGTATGTATACTCAGACATCCGATGGGATTCCCTTCAAATGAATAGAATGGCATTGCTGAATCCAATATTAGATATTGAAATAATACAGTACATATACATATATATATATATATATACATATATATATATATATATATATATATATATATATATATATATATAAACATAAAAGATGGTAGGAAGGAATTTAAAGCTCTGGGCTGAATGAAATCGTCTGGGAGGAACGACCTTGAAAGATGCAGAACTTGTTTGTCCTTCCAGAAAGGTCGAGATCGATGAGATCAGTGAACTTAGCTTCTGCAGGAAGAGAACTCACTGGTCCGTCAACGTGTTGAACGGTGTTCATCGAAATAACACTTAAGCCCCTCACTACGGTCACATCCTTTCCTAACTAAGCATATATAATCTTTTGCAGCTACCCAAGAGAAATATTTATAGAAAAGAAAAGAAATAAATATGTAGGGGATTGATCTCTAGGTCTAAGGAAGAGGTCTTACAACCTAAATAAAATTACCCGACGGCAGTCAGAGCAAATTACGTAAACTATATCATAGTCTATGGGTCTCCAATAAGATATGGGCTGAATAAGATATCTTACGCGGCAGACAGAATGAAAACATATAAGAACGTATGGCCAAAGAGCTGCTTAAGATTAATCTAATCCTTTGACATCAGAAGGTTTTCCTTCACTCAAAATGAATCACTTGGTGGTATATAAAAAAAAAAAAAAAAAAAAAAAAAAAATACAGAGAATTATTATTATTGGGAAGCTCTTTAAATTTAAATATTCAATATTCAGTACGAAAATACCTTTTGAAAAAATATTAGAAAACTAGAAAGCAACTCTCGTGTCCTGAATTGTCTAGATTTCGTTTTTCTTGTCAATATAGATCTAGATTTTCGAATTTCAGAAGCTCCCAATGAAGAAAACTACCTCGAAACCACACATAGTCAAAGATATTCTGAGATGGGCTTGATCTCCTTAGTTGAATTAAATCGCCTGGCAACCAAGATAGAATTAAGCCTAAAAATATATTGGAATATTGTAAGAGATAGTACAAGCCTTGTCTATGAATTTCTTGTGAATTTGTTCTCGTAATCAGACCATACAGAAGATATTTCATGTTTAATCTCTTCAACACTCCCTTATTCATTAGATTTTGAGATCAAACGGACAGATACGTGGACGAAAAGACAGATAGACAGATAGCCAAACAAGCAGGTAGACAAGAAATAAGAAGGACAGTAGAGTGATAAGCAGTTTAACATGTAAATAAGCATGAAAGAAGGCTGTCAGGCAATCAGGAAATTAGATAGGCAAGTGGGTAAGCAGGCAGGAAAGCATGAAGGCGGGCATGTAGGCAAGCGGGCAGACAGGCAGGCAGGCAGACAGACAAGCAGGCAAGCAACCAGGCAGGTGAGTGGTTATGCAGAGAGGACACAGGCAAGGCAAATGATAGGGTACACTGAAATAATGCAAGTTTTAACACACACGCATACATAACGCTTACGTACCGAGACGAGCGCTTGCTCCTGTACATACACACAAATTTTCATATACGAACACTTCTCGGGCGTAATCTTGAGCCAGAAGGCGATCATTTCCCATTATTCTCTGGCTTACGGCGGCAGAGTGTAATTTCCAAAAGCGTCTTACAACGCTCGGACCTGGAGAGTTTTAAGGAGACCGAATGAAAAGAAAGAAAAGAGAAAGTGAAAGAGAGAAAAAGAGAGATAGAGATAGAAAGAGAGAGAGAGAGAGAGAGAGAGAGAGAGAGAGAGAGAGAGAGAGAGAGAGAGAGAGAGAGAGAGAGAGAGAGAGAGAGAGAGAGAGAGAGAAATAGAGAGGGGGGCATAAAAATACTTGACGTCAACTAGATTAAGAGAACCCATTTAGTTTCATGCCTTCCCTTCTGGTCAGAAATATTACCTGGCGTTGACTGGAACAAAACCAGAAATGGACGCCACTAAATTCAAAGGTGCACCATTCCGAACGAGAACGCTAAGGGTGGAAGCATGCTCATGCAAGAAAACTACCCTCATTTGCATACATACATACATATACCAAAGGCTTTTTCCCCCTTACACGGGGGGTAACCAAAAAGAAAAAGGCATAGATATCACTCCCACCCATTTCATTTCCCATGTATTCCACTCCCCTCCACCCTCCTCCCTCCCTCCTATCTTGGCACCTCCTGGATGACGGGTCATCCCTGCATCCTGTCCACTGCCCTGGGTCAGAAGCAGTGTCGCAAGACACAGCACAACCACAGCAAGGCACATTCACAGCAAGGCCGCTTCATTTGTAATATTACTTAAAATCTCCACCATCATTTACAGTCTCATTTGAAAGCCACGCCTTCACTTGTAGTATTAACAAAGATCAATACCCTTACTTGCAATGTCATGTGATAGTACGACCCAATAATGAAATTTCATGTAAGAGTATAAGTCTCACTTGGTAGTTCACTTGCTAACTCACTATTATCCATTACAAAACTACATCTATTTCTACTAGTAAGGCATACTGCGAAACACCGATTCAGTTATCGTATGTCGATAAAGGCTGTTATTGATATTTAAGACGGTTAAAGACGGTTATGGACAGTTAAAATGGCTGTGGCAGGTCGTTCCAGAACGGTACCAAATCCTTTACTTACAACCTCACGTAACAACCTTCACTTCCAAATCCCAAATAAGAGCAATATTTCTACTTACAGTCTTGCAAACTTACGCAAGAAGCACTACACTTACTTACGACCTCGTCTTAGGCTAGACTTAGTGCCGTGTTTGAGGTGTCACCCAAGTTGGCCTCGTCTGGCACGCTTCCAAGTCCAAACGATGGCAAGTATGATACATTGCTCTCGAAACCGTTATCGCTCCCCGCGGGTGTTCTAACCGATTTAACGATTTGGCACCGCTCTGGAACGACAGTCACAACCGTTTTAACTGTCCATAACCGTCTATAACCGTCTTGAATATCAATAACAGTCTTTATCGACATACGATAACCGAGTCAATGTTTTGCAGTATGCCTTACTAGTAGAAATGGATGTTGTTTTATAAAGGATAATAGTTTCGATAGAATAATTAGTATCCTTTAGTTTAAAGACACTTTGCTATTCAATCCTTTATAGAGTTATATAACATGGATTTGCTGTTCTTGTTATCATGAGAAGAATTTAACTTCATTCCTAGTCAAAGAGTACAGCGTCACTCTCTTTTTCGTGGTTATTGTCAAGTCATTATATTCATCTGTTAAGACGCCTTTTGTGCGTTTCTCTTCTTTATGAACCTTTAATCCCGCAAGGCATGGCCCTTCCCATTTAAGTGCTGCCTCAGCGTCCTTACTCCGCCTCAACATCAACTCCATTCTACCTCCTCTTCCTCCTCCTTCTCATCCTCATCCTCCCCATTTTCTCTTCTTCTTCTTTCTCCTCTTCCCCTTCTTCCTCCTCCTCCTCCTCCTTTTTATCCTTCTTCTTCTCCTTCTTTTATTTTTGTTTCCCCCTCCTCCTCCTCCTCCTCCTCCTCCTCCTCTTCTTCCTCCTCCTCCTCCTCCTCCTCCTCCTCTTCTTCCTCCTCCTCCTCTTCTTCTTCCTCCTCCTCCTCTTCTTTCAACTTCCTCATCGTAATTCAACTTTTAGCCCCTTTAAATTTATAGCCTCTTTCTCACTCTTACCACCTTTTTT
>NC_134812.1:24449340-24456840 GCF_046742065.1 Oratosquilla oratoria
TGGCTATACTAGTAAGTGAAGAGATAGGTAAACGTGTGGTGGAGTGGAAGGAGGTTTCTTCAAGGTTAATGTGGATGAAGGGAGATGTGGGTTTTTATTAGTGCATACGGGCCTGGTAGTGAGAATAGAGTAGAGGAAAGGGAGGTTTTTAGATAGATTTAAATCAGTGCATAGCGGGATTAAGGAGAAATGTCAATTTAATGGTATTGGGAGACAATGCTAGGGAAGGAAATGAAACAATAGACGGAGTGGTTGGGAAGTGTGGAGTTCCAGGAAAAAAATCGTAGTGGAGATCTGAATGTGGAAATGTATCTAGAAAGAGAATTGATGATAGCAAATACAGTGTTTAGGATGAAAGTCAAACATAAGTACACATGGGAGAGGGTGGTGGATGGAAGGGTGCTAGTAGGGCGTTAATGAATTATATAGTGGTAACCAGGAGAAAAGTAAGAAGAGCTAAGGATGTACATGTTCTAAAGAAAGAGAGTGGAGGGAATATCAGATCATTTTTTGGAGGAAGGTAAGTTAAGAGTATAGATGGAGAAAGAGAAAAAGGACAGAAGGTAGGTAGGTGCTTAGAATCAACTGTTTAAATGAGAATGAAAAGGAGAAGTACAAGAAGAAGCTGAGGGAGGAGTGAGATGGAGTGAAGGATAGAGTAGAACTAGGAGTGGAGGAGGAATAGGGATGGTTCAAGCAGGGAGTCACAAGGTGTGCAAAGATGGTGTATGGAACAAAGGGGACGGGAGGAAATAGAATCAGGGGTAGTGAGTGGTGGGATGAGGAAACAAAGAAGGTTGTAGAAGAGAAGAAGCAAGCATTCACAGATTGGTTACAAAATAGGACAAGAGAATCATATGAGAGGTAAATGAAAGGAAAAGAGAAGTAAAGCATAAGACAAAGAAGGCAAAGAGGAGAGCAGATGTGAAATGAGATAAGAGTATGGCAGAAAAAAATTAAGTAACAAAAAGATGTTTTGGAAAGAAATTAAAAAATGAATAGGACGTGAATCATGTAGAGATGAAAAGGTAAAAGATACCGATGGAGAGATGATAATGCAAGAGACGGCAGTAAGAGGAAGATGCGCAGAGTTAGGGAGTTGCTAAATGAGAAGAAAGATAGGGAGGGAAAAGTAGTTGCAGTGGGAAGCGCTAAGAAAATGACAGTGATGAGTGAGGAAAATGGAGGACAAATAAGGAAAGATGAGGTGAAGGCAGTTGTAAAGATAATGAAAGCAGGTAAGGCACCTGGGTTGGATGGGTGTCGTGCAAAATGTCTAAAAAGGGGAGGTACAGTGATAGTGGACTGGCTGGTGAGGTTATTTGATGTATGTTTAGGAGAGGGTAGAGTGCCAAAGGACTGGAGGAGTGCATGTATAGTTCCACTCTACAAGGGAAAGGGGGACAAATGTGAGTGTAGTAATTTAAGAGGGATCAGTTTGATGAGTGTAGTTGGGAAGGCTTATGGGAAGGTTTTGATCGAGAGGATTAGGAGAGGAACAGAGGGAGTAATTGTTGAGGAACAATGTTGGTTTAAGGCAGGTAGGAGTTGCGTCGAACAGATTTTTGTGGTAAGACAGATATGTGAGAATGCTTTAGGAAAAGGTATGTTTTTGGGCCTTTATGGATTTGGAAAAGGCTTATGACAGGGTAGGCAGGAAGGTACTCTGGGAGGTATTACAGATATATGGGACAGGAGGAAAAAGTTTAAGAGAAGTCAAGAGTTTTTAGGAGAGTAGTAAAGCCTGTGTTAGAATTAGAAATGAAGAGAGTGAGTGGTTTGAGGTAAAGGTAGGACTTCGCCAGGGATGTGTTATTTCCCCATGCCTGTTCAATTTATGTATGGATGGGGTGGTGCGAGAGGTAAATGCAAGGTAGTGGGTCAGGGACTGAAGGTAGTTAAAGAAAATTGAGAAAAAGAGGAGATAAGCCAGTTGTTGTTTGCGGACGACAACCTATAGTAGGATTAGAGGAGGAATTGAAGAAGTTACTGACAGAATTTGGGAAGGTGTGCGAAAGAAGAAAGTTGAAGATGAATGTGGGTAAAAGTAAAGTGATCAAATGTACAATGGGAGAAAATGACAGCAGACTGGAAGTGAGTATTAAGGGAGAGAAACTGGAGGATGTGGATAGTTTTAGATACTTGGAAGCGAATGTGGCAGGAAAGGGAAGACTAGAAGTGGAGGTAGAATGTGGATTTAGAGAAGCAAGTAAATGCCTTAGGGGATTAAAAAGTGTAATGAGAACTAGATATTAGGGAATTGATACTAATAGGAGATTGTATGAAGGAGTGATTATGCTGTATGGGGCAGAAACATGGAACCTAGAGAGAGAAAGAGAGAAGGATGTTGAATGTGTTTGAGATGAGGTGCCTGAGAAGTATGATAGGGGTTACTAGGCGGATATAGTGAGAAACGAGGAGGTTAGGAAGAGAACGGAGGAGGAAAAGGAATTGGGAGATAGGGCTGATGAAAGTGTTGGGATGGTTTGGACACATGGAAAGAAAGAGTGAAGAAAGATTAGTAAAAGAGGTGGAAGGAGTGAATATGAGGGGCGACCTAGGATGAGATGGGTGGATGGGGTAAAAGGGCCATTGGGAAAGAGGGGAATGTCTGTTGAGGAAGGAAGAGAGAAGACAGAAGATAGGTTTAAATGGAGAATGGTTGTGTATGGATGGTGCTGTGATGCGTGAAAGGGAGTGGGTGGGAGATGAGGGGTGTGGGAGTATGTGCGAAAAATAATTTGACGCAGTCCGAAGGGATTTCTCCCCATCCTCTTTTTTCTGCATGAGGGGGCGGGGAGGGGGGGGGGGAGTCAGGGATTAAATGAAGCGGCCTTGCTGTGGATGTGCTGTCTTACTACACTGCTTCTGACCCAGGGCAGTGGGCAAGATGTAGGGATGATCTGTCATCCAGGAGGAGCCAAGATAAGAGGGAGGGAGGGGGCTTGAATGGGAGTGGAGTTTGTGGGGATGGAATGGGTGGATGTGGGTTTTATGCCTTTGTTGTTGTTGTTGTTTTTGGGGGGGCTACCTCCCTTGTAGGGGAAAAAACATTTGGTATATGTATGCTTTTGTAAATTGTTTTTCTCTTTTTTTCTCGTTTTATTTTTATTTTCCTTTTTCCATTTTTCTTTCTCTCTTTCTCTCTCTCTCTCCTCTGTCTTTTTCCATCTTTCCGCTCACTTTCTCCCTCCTATCTCCCTTTCCTTCCCTCCTTACATTTCTCCCTCTCCTTCCCTCCATCCAGACATCCAGACATCCATCCAAGCAACCATCTATCCTTCCTTCCCTATCTCCTTCCTAAGCTCCCACATACTCTCTCCTTCCCTCCCTCCCTCCCACCCACCCTCCCTCCTTTTAATTTCTTAAAAACACGAGGGCCTTGATCATTTATCCTTATTGCATGTGTAATTTCCTATTCTGCTTGCAAGCTCCAGTGAGACGAGTGTGGGAGACATCTTTAAACTGTAGTCTCTATCTTGTTACCTCAACAACCAAATATCACATTGAATCAATGTCCTCCCCTTTGAGTAATTGATATGTCTAGGTCAGACGAAATATTCATTTATGACTTAGATTGAAGGGTGTCGTTATTTTGTGTCCACATATAAATACTCTCTCTCTCTCTCTCTCTCTCTCTCTCTCTCTCTCTCTCTCTCTCTCACTCACTCACTCTCTATCTATCTAATGATTTCTATGTTTATCTACTTCTCACTGTCTCTATTTCCTTCACCTATCTCCCTTGTTATATCTCCCCTTTCCCAACCACCCTGCCCTCTATCTCTCACCCGAACACTCCTTTCACCCCACGTTCTTTGTCTGTTCTTCAATCACTGTTATTCGCCCTGTTGTTTTGTTCACACATTTCACGGTCGTTTGTTCACCTTTGTCAAGCGGCGTGCAATGGCGCTGCTGTCGCATTTCGTTAGGCCCCCTTTTTTATTTATTTGTTTTTTGTTTTTGTGTGCGGAGTCGTGTTTGCGCTTCGGACCTGAGCTTTTGGTGGCCCTCGAACGTTTCAACGCTTCAGTTGGGACTGAGGCAAATTCTTAACCTCTCTCTCTCTTTCTCTTTCTCTCTTTCTCTCTCCTCTCTTTCTCTTTCTCTCTCTCTCTCTCTCTCTCAAGCTTGATACATATTTTTCTACTCCTGTATTATTCTGTTGGCGTAATCGTAAAACTGCGGGTCTTGTATCTTCCTAGCCAGGGGTTCTCTCTCTCTCTCTCTCTCTCTCTTCCTTTCTCTCTCTCTCTCTCTCTCTCTCTCTCTCTCTCTCAAGCTTGATACATATTTTTCTACTCCTGTATTATCCTGTTGGCGTAATCGTAAACTGCAGGTCTTGTAGCTTCCTAGCCAGGGGTTCTTTCTCTCTCTCTCTCTCTCTCTCTCTCTCTCTCTCTCTCTCTCAAGCTTGATACATATTTTTCTACTCCTGTATTATGCTGTTGGCGTAATCGTAAACTTGCGGGTCTTGTATCTTCCTAGCCAGAGGTTCTTTCTCTCTCTCTCTCTCTCTCTCTCTCTCTCCCTCTCTCTCTCTCTCTCTCAAGCTTGATACATATTTTTCTACTCCTGTATTATGCTGTTAGCGTAATCGTAGACCTGTGGGTCTTGTATCTTCCTAACCAGGGGTTCCTCTCTCTCTCTCTCTCTCTCTCTCTCTCTCTCTCTCAAGCTTGATACATATTTTTCTACTCCTGTATTATGCTGTTAGCGTAATCGTAGACCTGCGGGTCTTGTATCTTCCTAGCCAGGGGTTCCCTCTCTCTCTCTCTCTCTCTCTCTCTCTCTCTCTCTCTCTCTCTAAGCTTGATACATATTTTTCTACTCCTGTATTATGCTGTTGGCGTAATCGTAAAGCTGCGGGTCTTGTAACTTCCTATCCAGGGGTTCCCTCTCTCTCTCTCTCTCTCTCTCTCTCTCTCTCTCTCTCTCTCTCTCTCTCTCTCTCTCTCTCTCGCTTGATACATATTTTTCTACTCCTGTATTATTCTGTTGGCGTAATCGTAAAACTGCGGGTCTTGTATCTTCCTAGCCAGGGGTTCTCTCTCTCTCTCTCTCTCTCTCTCTCTCTCTCTCTCTCTCTCTCTCTCTCTCTCTCTCTCTCTAAATCTCTCTCTCTCTCTCTCTCTCTCTCTCTCTCCTCTCTTTCTCTTTCTCTCTCTCTCTCTCTCTCTCAAGCTTGATACATATTTTTCTACTCCTGTAGTATTCTGTTGGCGTAATCGTAAAACTGCGGGTCTTGTATCTTCCAAGCCAGGGGTTCCTTTCTCTCTCTCTCTCTCTCTCTCTCTCTCTTTCTACTCCTGTATTATGCTGTTGGCGTAATCGTAAACCTGCGGGTCTTGTATCTTCCTAGCCAGGGGTTCTTTGCCCTGCACTCCTCCCCAACTCCAGTCACTGACAGTAACCTCCACCAAGTACATAGGGCAAAGGTGATGGTTTTATTCGCTGATATGCGCCTTCTTGCGTGTGCTTTTCTTTGTCCAAATTATGAACTTCTATTTTTCTTTCTACTGCTATACGGAATTCGATAAATACGTGATTACCTCCTACCCATAGGACACAGTTTTTTCCAGAAAATCTAGTGCGTTGTCTCCTCTAGCTCTTGTTGGTTATTTGCTCCATTTGCATATTAGTTTATTCACTACTGCACTTGTTTTTTAGGTTCGACAACTAGTTTCTAAGTTTTGTTCTTTCTTCTTCTGTGACGTCTCTTCTTATCCAATCATCTTTAATCTTATTCTTGCCTGTCAATTTCCATTCCTCAATGATTATTTCATTTACCAATGGATTGTGATCTTAATTCTTATTTTCACTGACTTCCCCTTTTCATATATACCTTATCTATACATTTTCTCAATCTCTTGTCCATCAGATTTGTCAGCCATTACGATTTATATTATCCCTCTTCCTCAGTTTTGGTGCAATTGATTTCTCTTTCCTCTCGTAAACTTTGCATTTCTGTATCCTATCTCACTAGTGTTACTTTTTTTTTTTTTACAAAATTTTCGTCATTTCTACACATTTTCATACTCTTTCTTCACTAGTCACTGACTTATTTCCCGTTTATTTTTTTCTTCATAACACCTCTTCCACTTACCTCATTCCTTCATAAATATCTTAGCGTTCTTCACATTCGATTTTGTATTATTGTCATTATCATTTCACTCTTTCATCCTTTGATTTTAAATCTTCGTGTTTTGATCATTCAGTTTCTCTTTTCCAGTTTTCGTTAATCTTATTTACTTCTTTTAACTAGCTTTTAACGCCTTAGTCACTGGTACTTGTTTTGAGTTAAGTTACCTTTTCTTAAGTGTTTTATATCTTCCACAAGTACTCTTCTCAGCAAACTCAACTTATACATTACTAATTTTACAGCTGAATTATATATTTTTTATAGTGTTGAAATATGTAAGACAGTTGAGTGGATGGGTGATGAGATAAACACAGGGAACCGTTTAGGGATTTATTCTGACATTTCGTCCTTACCAGGACTTCTTCAGAGTACACGAAGAAGTCCTGGTAAGGACGAAACGTCAGAATAAATCCCTAAACGGTTCCCTGTGTTTATCTCACCACCCATCCACTCATTTGTTTATAGATATGATATTTTCACAGACGATGAAAAAAAAGCACTTCCTGAGGTGATCAATTTTTCACTCTCTCTAACGAATTAACCATCCTCCAACTTTATATTTCCACTTTTATTAGAAATATTCAATCGTTTTTTTTTTCAACTCTTTCTCCTTTGTTATTACACTAGGTATTAAATATCCTTACTTTTATTTGTTTTTCTCCGAAAAATTTCTGTGTACAGTACATGTGTGTAACTGAACTACATACTTGTTTGGAACAGACAAAACTTGTATTCATCAGTCCATGCTCCCATTAAGGTTGTACGCAACATATAACAACGTTGAGTTTACTAGAATTCTAAAGGGATATATGTACTTGCTAAAGCATAGCACAGATTGGTAAAACTATTTTTGTTTGTGTCAATTGACATTTGGAATTAAACTCTTCTGCTGGGATTCGAACCCTTGCCTGAGCGTCTTGCGTCTTTACAAGACAAGGATCGTACCAGGATGGCGTAGTGGTACGATCCTTGTCTTGTAAAGACGCAAGACGCTCAGGCTAAGGTTCGAATCCCAGCAGAAGAGTTTAAGACTGTTTTTACCCAATATGTTCCTTACGCGTATTTGGTTCGCGTGACTTCCAATAAACGTAGTAGGAATGTTTGCCCAAAACGATAAAGATAAATGATGTGACCTAGTATGTCTTCATATCAGTTTTGTTTCGTTTTCTATCCTTTTCTGTCACTTTCAAATTCAATCTTGGCGTAATATGAAGTCGAGGAGGGAAAAGTTAATGCAGAATTTATGTAAGTTGTCTTGCAAGAAGCGTGACTGTAAGAAGATCTTTGTCTTCCCCAAAAAGTCCATTAAAAATGAATCTTTACATAAACAAATGTGCAACAGAATTAAGAAAAAATATACA
>NC_134812.1:24461840-24481840 GCF_046742065.1 Oratosquilla oratoria
ATATATATATATATGTATATATATATATGTATATATATGTATATATATATGATGTAAGCGGAATAGGAAACACAGGAGTCTTAGTCTTGAGTTTATTCCTGACTAGTTTCGCAGGTATGCTTTTTCAAAGGAATAAACTCAAGACTAAGACTCCTGTGTTTCCTATTCCGCTTACATCAACCTGTCAGAATGTCTCAACAATATATATATATATTTATATTTATACATATATATATATATGTACATGTATATATACATATATATATTATATATATATATATATATATATATATATATATATATATATATATATATATATATATATATATATAATTGCAGTAGGGGGTTTCCTTAGATGAATGAAATTGCCTACTTGCAGCCTGAATAAAGGCATGTTTGAACCTTTGCATGAGAAGTAAGAATTCTTACCCCTCTCTACTATGTTTTCTCAGGTGACAAGGAGCCCCGGATCCATGCGAACGAGCTCGCACACGAGCGACACCGACTTCAAATAAATTTGAAAGTCACCACAGCAAAGGAGTTTAGATTAAATCGATTAAGCCTTTCATAACGGCGACGCTTAGAGAATGTCACCGTAGTGAAGGGGCGCTTAAAGTAAAAGATTTTTTTTTCTTTCTTTTTCTTTTTCATCCTGTCTTTTGGCCGTTATCCAAAACAACAAAATTTCCTCTCGTTTTTTAGAACATGATTCATAGTAACACACACACACACACACACACACACACACACACACACACACACACACACACACACACACACACACACACACACACACACACGCACACACGCACACACGCACGCACCAACACATGCACGTGCACATAAACACACACTACTCTTTTTTGTGGGAAAGAGAGGACTTTCTCTTTCTGTTTTGAGTATATGAAAAACATATCAAACCTATGAGAATGAGTATTTGTGCGGACATGTTTGTTAGTGACCTTTTATGCAAAAAACAGCACTACTGTATTGGAGACTCTTTCACCTGACCTATCATTACAAAGGTTCCCAAAGGAACAACATACCGACAGGAGACCTTTTGCTCCATAACTAGATCGGATGCTAAGAACAGATAATTAAAAAAAAAAAAAAAAAAAATGCATTAACAGGTGGACCAAACAATTAGTAGAGATTACAGCAATTTGCTTAGGTGTTCACCTAAACGAGTCTTAAAACTTCGAATTGCATTACATCCTACTGCCTTTGCAGAAAATTTATTTCACTCATTGACTACACTAATGACGAAGTTATTTCTAACCACATCCAAATTAAATATGCATCCTGATAGCTTAAGACCATTATTCTCCGTCTGAATTTTATTCATTGATAAAATTTCATCACTTTTGATAATGTCAATTCCCTTTAAAATCGTAAAAACCTGTATCAAGTCTACGTTTTTTAGGGAAAATATATTTATATATCTTATTCGATTTTCGTATGATTCGTTTCTGATAATTGGAATCAGTTTTGTGGCTTGCCGCTGTACTTCTTCCAGTCTGTCAATGTCTTTAATGAGATTTGGTGACCATATGGACACATAATATTCCAAATGTGGACGAACTAATGATGGTCAATGACAGATGAACTTTTGAAATCAAAAGATCGTGCAATAAGTTCTTGAATCTTATCTGCTTTCTCTGAGGCAGAAATACACTGTTTATATGGTTTGAGATCGTTATTGATAATTACACCAAGATCAAAGCTATATAAATATTCATACATATTTTATTCTATTTTATTGATGGGAGTGGGCACTCGAGGTACAGCAATCTTCATTACTGAGCCTAATATTTATTAAGTACACACATTTAGCAAAATAGTTAACAGACAACAGTACTTTACTAAAATCTAAGAGATTTCCTTTTGCCTGCCGAAGCCCATCGTAACTTTGAAAAGTGTTAGTCGTGGAAAGGATGTATGTGAATTTTTTAACATGGACGCAAGGCTCATAGCGAGGAACGTGTGTGTGGTGTTGGCGGAGGTTAATGGTGTGTAAGGTGTTGAAGGGGTTTGCTGTTCGAGGAACAAACAACACTTGAGACGAATAGCCATTATCATTTCAAATGAACATCAAACAATGTATCATTTAAAATTTCTATATGCTCTCTTTCTTTGCTCTTCTCCTTTGACCACCTTTCTCTTTTCTTTTTAATTTATCATTTACCCTTGCTTTTTCATCTTTACTCTCTTTTTTCTACTTTTGTTTTTGTATTTTTCTTATATTATCCCAAACTTCCATTCCCCATATGGATTGGACATAAGAGGTGAAATTATATCTGTCTGCCTTACTCAAACGACGATTTTTTTTTTTTTTTTTTTTTACATGTCCTCTAACGCCATCCCGGCGTCAAATTCATCCACATGAATGATCCACTTGTCACGTAAATGTGATATGACCTTATTTGCTTTCATTTCTCATTTTAACTAGAACCAACACGACCCTGAAATTTTAATATAAAGAGTAAAATAAGTATATTTTTTCAACCCATCACTAGGCATGGACTACTCTAAGCTGAATGAACTAGTCTGGCATTAGACTAAACAAAATATTTTAAGTAGTCATATTTGATCTTCAGCTCAACGAAGGGTCTCCATCAGTGATCCCTAAACTTTTGAAAGATGTGGGCCATTTTCCTCGTTGTAAATACAATGGCGGGCACCCGTCCCCCCTCAAGAAAAAAAATTAAATAAAAGATAGATAAATAAAAGAAATAAGATACACAGGTTCTTCCAGGTAAGTACAAGTTGATTTCATAAGATCAAATAACTCCAGTGAACCCTCGCGGACACCGTGACAGAGTTCTGAGGGCGCCATGGTGCTCTCGAGCTACAGTTTGGAGACCACTGGTCTACCCCTTTCAACCTGGGGTCATCACAACCCTGAACTGGATAAGATCATATGACGCCAGAAAGACTAGTATCTTTCAAAGGGCGTCATCAACCCTAATACAGTCAACCTGTGTTTTTTATGTGAGACCCTTTACATTCTTTTTTATTCTGTCTAATGGTAAACAATCCAGTGAACGACCTTGAGGCACTCCGTGGCTGAAGCCTCGCCGGCTACCCGAAGTAACATCACATTACGTTGGCGTATTCTATATATTTCAGTCTAACTAAACCCATAAGACGGTTTTACTCCTTTTTTGGAAACATGGCCGTAGCAAAGAGGAAGTCCGATTCTTTTATTTCTTTTAGAATTCCCCTGCTTCACTGAACTGTCAGCAATTCATTTTTCCCCAGTAATCTCTCTTATCAAATTTCCCAAATGGTATATCTATAAGGTTAACATTTCGTTCTATCCCATTCAGTTACTATGACATCCTGATTGACGGAGACAATTTCCAACAAAACAGAATCTTGGGCATCCACATAATCTCTTATGAGCGTTACAAATCCAAAGATTCCCAACGGGTTAAACAATTTATTCCTTCATTACCTCATATATGCACACACACACAAACACACACACACACACACACACACACACACACACACACACACACACACACACACACGCACACACACATACATATATATATACATATATATATATATATATATATATATATGTATGTATATATATATATGTATGTGTGTGTGTGTGTGTGTGTGTATATATATATATATATATATATATATATATTATACATACATATATACAGTATACACATATATATGCACAGTATGTATATATATATATATAAATATATATATATATATATATATATAACTTTCTATTTTTTGTACGATTGAAATTTCACATTATTTGTGAATTTGAATGTTATCATACATTTTGCTTTTTATTCATTCGATATATTTTACGCTTGCCATGCTTTAGGTTTGCATTGTATTGTAATGTGTTCTACACTTTGTTTTCTGTCGACAACAAACTTATGTGGGGATTAGTTGAATGTTGTATACATTAATGTAGTTCACACCATTAGACGGACATTTCACTGCTAGACATTACACTACAAACTGAGTGATGAATGACATATCAAAATCGATGTAACTACTTTATAATTCAAATGTAAGAAATTAACTATACACAATTTATATGAATATTTCATCTAGGTCGTGCAATTTCCCATAACATCATATTATTCATCATATGATTTATCATTTTTATTGTTCAACAAAAAAATGCACATATTTTCCTATCTCGTCATTTTATTTGTGTTTAATGAAATGCATATTTTTCTCACATTCCATTATTTTACAGTATGTTATTGCGATAGTGACATGAATATGAATAAACGTGTGTTTCTCCGATATCGTGTGTGTGTGTGTGTGTGTGTGTGTGTGTGTGTGTGTGTGTGTGTGTGTGTGTGTGTGTGTGTGTGTGTGTGTGTGTGTGTGTGTGTGTGTGTGTGTGTGTGTGTGTGTGTGTGTCTGTGTGTGTCTGTGTGTGTGTCTGTGTGTGTGTGTGTGTGTGTCTGTGTGTGTGTGTCTTTATGTGTGTGTGTCTTTATGTGTGTGTGTCTTTGTGTGTGTGTGTGTGTGTGTGTGTGTGTGTGTGTGTGTGTGTGTGTGTGTGTGTGTGTGTGTGTGTGTGTGTGTGTGTGTGTGTATGTGTGTGCGTGTGTGCACGCGCGCGCGTATGTGTGTGTGCTGTATATGCACGCAGCCTGAAAAAATGCTCATATCTGCTCCGTAAATTTATGAATGAATGAGAAGTGGAAGGTGGAGGTCGTCATACACTGTATCCGTTTGGATAAATCACCAGAGGCTTTCAGTACCTGCTGTGGAATCATTGTGTTTCGCTGCACTGCGTTTGACCCAGGCGGGGTGGCCGGGGTGGAAGGATGATTCTTCATCCACGAGGTTCTACGATGGGAAGGGTGATGAATGGGTTTTGATGGGTGTAAGGTGGCTGTGGGGTGGGGGTATGCTTTGATTCAGCCACCCCATTGTGTTATGTATACATGGATCTATGTAAACCTGTATGCATATATAAATTTATGCATGTATATATGTATGTATGTATGTATGTATGTATGTATGTATGTATGTATGTATGTATGTATGTATGTATGGATGTATATATGTATCTATGTCTTTCTATTAATTTGCCTTTCTCCTCTTCCTCCTCTTCGCTTATTGCTCCCATTCTTCCTCCTACTACATTTACCCAAACTCACAAATAAACCAGTTATAAAGGAATCTCACCTTCAGGTTTGAGGTTTTTGCTTGTCTGCTATGGAGCTCCAAGGCCACGTATGCCGGAACTTTGAAACAAGAAGGCACTGGTACGGATGATGCCGGTAAACCGATATACCGGTCACGTAACGTCAGACCCGGGGATTGAACAAGCATTCGGATGTTGGTGGTCGTCTCCATCACTGATCAGGAAATATTGTTGAGGTCGTCGTAAAGTCGGGCAGTAACAGACGGTGACGGACAAATAATTCTGGTAGAGCTTAGCGTGGAATGGTAAATGTATTCTTTCCAGTAAAAACTTATGTTCACAAGTCTGGAAGTATATCAGTCCAAATGTAGCATATTGAAATGCCTAATTGGACATCTTGTACGTGTATTAAGTAATAATTCTATAAACACGTGACCATGTTGAGAAGCCACACGGTACAGCAACCAATAAGTTCTTGCACGCAACTGTCAGATTCACTTGTCCGCTACTGTACAGTAAACCATTTGTGTAAAGATTCCCTATTCTTAGTGGTCAGGACTTGATTCTATGAGCCTCGACCGTGCTAACCATAGGACCACCTTGATTTCATTGACGCAATGATAGCTGGTTTTTCTTCCTCGTCTTCTTCTTCGCCTTTTTTTTTTTTTTTTTTTTTGAGGAACCTCTGGCCGGTAGTGGGTTAATAGACTATGACAACTATCTCGATTTACCCTGTCTTGAATATCCCAAATGATTCATTTAAGAGTTTTGTCCTGGCCTTTTTCACGAGGAATCTCCAGAAATTAAAGGATCAGATACTATCAAACACTATGAGGTCACAGTCGTACGAGGACCCTTGAATTACCATCACTAAATTACAAGTATACGTAGCACATATAAAACAGCACGAGTCTCAAAAGCCCAACACTTTATACGGTGAATAGTAGTATACCACATATAACACAAAAACAATTTAAGATATAACACAAGAGTTCACCACGTGCAGCACTGTTTACAAAGATATCACCGAGCTAGCTTAGTACACATGGCATACAACCACACAACGCGGTTCACAACAATAGACCATCTGGCGACAAACAACGCAAAGGTGCACTTTGGACAATGGCATGTAGTACAAGAGACATACACCTCTGGCTCACGATAAAGCGGAGTTATGATATCCCATTCAGAAACTGCGAAATGACACAAGGTCCGCGAACCTCGTGTTACCGGAGCGGCGGCGGGAGAGTGAGTGGCCGCGTCTCTTCCGCGAGCAAGCCAACCCGGGGCGAGTCCAGTTGACGACCTTGAGGCACCCCGCGGCCAACGTCTCGCCGGCCTACAGCACCAATTATAAACTTTACCAGTTGCTCCCTCCAGGTTTATTTGTGCTACATTTGAATTCAACATAAATGTTTCCGAGAATATGATGTACTCTTGCCTTGTATGTAAGCATACCTGACACTTTCAGGATGGAGGTGTTCGGGTTTAGGTGGATTCGAACTGGTCTTAACCGGTGTAATTCAGTTTCTGGCTACCATCCCACCTCCCAATCTCACATGTACACGCGCGTTCACGCAAATATATGACATTTATGCATAGATATAAACACACACACACACACACACACATGGCGCTGTGGTTAGAGCTCTGGCCTGCCACTACGGAGGTCCGGGTTCGACTCTCGCCCGGGGCTGAAATAATATCAGTATCGCAGCGCTGAGGGGTGTTACTCCAACTCTCGTGGGCTGAGTTGGGTGTGTGTGTGTGTGCAAGGTCATAGCATTACCCATAGATCGGACATACGAGCTCTGAGCTCTCTTCCAGGAGAGAAATAGCTGTCGATCACGAGTCCAACACGTGATCCAAAGACCAAGTGAATACACACACACACACACACACACGCAAACACTCATATACATATGTGCATACACAGTATATTATTTATATATATATAAATATATATATATATATACATATGTGTGTGTGTGTGTGTGTGTGTGTGTGTGTGTGTGTGTGTGTGTGTGTGTGTGTGTGTGTGTGTGTGTGTGTGTGTGTGTGTGTGTGTGTGTGTGTGAGCGCGCGCGTATGTGGATAATAAAATGAGAAGAATACCACTTGAAAATAATTGTATGCATAAAGAGACCAACAGCTGAAATAGAGAACAGTAAAAGAGGTGGGAGGGAGGATTCGTGGAATGGGTCTACAAAGAGACTCGCGTGCTTATCTCAACGAATCTTATTTTTTTTTATTTTTTTTTTACACCTGAAGCCACTGTGTACATTTGGGTATGACAAGTAATTCTATTCAGTTGTGGGAGCTGATCCTTGTCTGAATAGGGTTTCCATAACTGTATATCTTAATATCGTCATCGCCTTCCCTTTATCCTGTGAAGTTCTTCTACCAAGGGTATAATCAAGTCAAATACTCTTAATATATTCAGTCCGTGAAAATACACTAAACTGAATGTATCAACAGACGCCTGTGTAAAGATCCCTTACAAATCTCGTGGGTAATTTAGACTGGGACAACCTCTTTTAGCCTTCTTTGATTTTATCGTGGTTAAAATTAGACGATTTCATCTAGCCACAGGGACGTCACAATGGGATTCATATTCATTAGTGTCTTGTACAATATTACCATATATGGAATTCGATTTGGCTTGTGTTAGACGATGTCGTTCGGCTTACGAGACGTTACCGTGGCAAGGACGCTCAACGTGTAAACAGCGCTGCATGCGATCCCATTAAAGATAATTGTATTTCAGGCCATTTCACACGAATTGGGTGTAATGTTTGCCTGTGTGCGAACGCGCGTGCGTGTGTATACACGTAAAAGACACCATGACACAAACACAAACACATACACACACAAACACACACACACACACACACACACACACACACACACACACACACACACACACACACACACACACACACACACACACACACACACACACACACACACACACACACACACACACACACACAGCGGTCCGGGTTCGAATCCCCCCCCCCCAGGCCTGAAATAATTTCAGTATCTCTGTGCTTGGAGTTATTGCTCCAACTCATGTGGCCGGGGAGCTGGGTGTGTGGGTGCGTGTGAGGTCACAGCATTACCCATAGATCGGTCATATATGAGCTCTGAGCTCTTTTCCGGGAGGGAAATAGCTGACGATCACGAGTCCAACACGTGGTCCAAGACCATGGTGAATCACACACACACACATACAAATCCCCCCGCACGCAAACACGCACGCATGCACACACACACACACACACACACACACACACACACACACACACACACACACACACACACATTCACGTCTTGACTGAATGTAATATGACTTAATACATTCAAATACTTAATAAATAACTGGCTAGTCTTTCAATATGTACGATTTCCACAAGGTAAAGGTAAACGTAAACATGGTCTCTGCCCATAACCCCCTGAGCAAGGTGACACACTTGAAAGCTTTTGTTCAGGCCATGTACAGGCGATTTCATACGTCGGAAAGGTAGACAACGACTTCATCAACTTTCAGTCTATGGAAACAATTTTATACTCTTAATCATTACCTAAAAAAAAAAAAAAAAAAAAAAAAAAAAAAAAAGTCCACGATTTTTTTTTTTTTTTCAAAGGTAGAGGGGGAGGGGGTTAGGGATGAGAATTTTATCTTTTATAAATACAACAGTGTGGTGTTGGTCAAGAAAACGTACACAAAAGCGATAAATGACTCCCTTCGGAGGAGGCCATTAAAGCCTGTAATGGGGAGGATTTCGTCCAATGAGTAATGGGTTCCCGACTTCCGGAGCACTGAGGGCAAAACAGTGCCAACTCGTAGGCGTTTCTGGTCTGAATCCTCAGCATTTGTGCGAATTCTCGAACCTGACTTAGGATTTGTAAGAACAGTAATGACATATGTATTCAATTGTTGAATATTCTGTGTTTATAGATATGTAGATAGATATATAGATTGTGTGTGTATGTGTGTGTGTGTGTGTGTGTGTGTGTGTGTGTGTGTGTGTGTGTGTGTCTGTGTATGTGTGTGTGAGTGTGTGACTGTGTATGTGTGTGTGAGTGTGTGTGTGGATGGGCGGGTGTGTGTGTGTCAGTGTGTGTGTGTCAGTGTGTGTGTCAGTGTGTGTGTCTGTAATATATATATATATGTACATATATATATATATATATATATATATATATATATATATATATGTGTGTGTGTGTGTGTGTGTATTCACCTCGGATCTGCTGCAGCCTCTTGTCGAGACAGCCAGACACCACCCTACGGCAGTGAGCTCAGAGCTCATTATTAGCAGATCTCTGGGTAGGTCTGAGACCACTCACACTCCACACACCGGGAATGCAAGGTCACAACTCCTTGACTAACGTCCCGTACCTACTCGCTGCTAGGTGAACAGGGGCTACACGTGAAAGGAGACAAACCCAACTTGTCTCCGCCCGGCCGGGGAATCGAACCCCGGTTCTCCGGCTTGTGAGGCCAGTGCCTTACCAATCCGCCACCGGCCGTGTGTGTGTGTGTGTGTGTGTGTGTGTGTGTGTGTGTGTGTGTGTGTGTGTGTGTGTGTGTGTGTGTGTGTGTGTGTGTGTGTGTGTGTGTGTGTGCGTGTGTGTGTGTGTGTGTGTGTGCGTGTGTGTGCGTGCGTGCGTGTGTGCGCGTGCGTGTGTGCTCGCACGCGTTGATGTATGTATACCCAGTAAAAATAATATATTCATACAACAAAGTAATACTCTTGTTTGCATAGTTATCATATATTCGGCCAGGTTCGGTGTGGGGCAAGAGCACACGCGAGGGCAAAGTGTGAATACAAAAGCTGACACGTAATGTAGACGGCCAAACGGTTTGACAAACCCGGTTTGTCAAACAAGTGTTTGAAGTGATGTTTGACCGTGTGAATAGGGTATTTGGTTGTCAAACACGTTCGACAAACGTGTTTGACGACCAAATACCCCATTCACACGGTCAAACATCACTTCAAACACTTGTCTGACAAACCGGGTATGTCAAACAGTTTGACCGTGTAAATGGCCCTTAAGCTCACACGGGATGTAAGGCCAGAACCCTCTCCCACGAACTGACGTCCCTCGACCTGAATAAAATCATCTGGCACCATCGCAATAAATAGGTTAAGTAGAATATCTGAAAACCTTAGAGCGAGGCGTCCCAGCCCGTAGCTGAATAGAATCCTTTGTCATCCGCCATAACAAAGTATTCAGAATATCTGAGTGAGGCGAAGGATTCTGTAGAAACACCTTCCGTTCTTGGTTTCACGTTTCCTTTTCTCCTGATTGCCGCTAGGTGATTTCATTCATGTCTTTGATACCTCCTTGGTAGCGGAAAGGAATTGTAATCCCTGACAGTCGCTAAGAAGGGATACGATCTTGGAACCTTGAGGACAGTGACCGAGTTCAGCACTCTAACCACATGACCATCATAACCCATGAAGAAGTGGGCGATGGTGAAGTCAGAGGAGGAAGAACAGGTGACAGAAAAATGGACGGTCATGATGGGTAGGTTCATAACGCAACGAACTAACGATGACGTAATGATGACGTAATGATGACGTAGCAGGTGGTGTCGGGAACACCATCTCCGGATACTCCCATCCACCCCCACTCCACTTTTTTTTTTCAAACTGGATCCAACCTTGTAGAACTGGTTCCAGGCTCGATGTTGCTAAGCTCTGGGTATGCAAGAATGTGCCCGAAGATATTTCCCCTACGAATTTAATCGAAGAGACGTTTATGGAGCTACGGCAGTCATTGTTCCCTTTGCCCTATATGACTGGACAGCCAGGCATAGTGTCTTTTATCTATTTGTTTATTTATTTTTATTCAATTCTTTATTCATATATTCATTTGTCTATTTATCTATTGATTTATTTATTCATCAATATATTGATTTATTTATTCGTTCATTTATCTACCTGTTAATTCTAAATCTAGACTTAAGCCCAATAACACCCTGTTCAAATTAAATTGAAGGAGATTTCCTTCATAAGGTTTCTGACTTGCATGTCTATGATTTTCAAATTCCTTTTTCATATAGACAGCAACGATTGCTATTTCTTATTTTTTTATTTATGTATTTATTTCGTTTATTCATTTACTTATTGGCTGTCGTATACCATTCTTTATCACATCACCTTTCTCCATTCTCAGCCCTTCGACTGTTGGAGGGGGGAAGGGGGCGTGGAGAAAGAGGACTTATCAGAATATGTCTGACTCTGACTGTGGAGGCGATTTCTTTCATTTGATTAGAATCGCTTGCCGCCAGCCAGATTCCAATTAACAAGTCATAATACACAGTGAAATGGTTAATTCTTTCAACAATGCGACCCATTTTACATATTTACTGGTTAGCGTCAGACGATTTTATTCAACTGAGGATAATATAATTATCAGTGGGGTCTTGACTGAAGTGGACCCTGACCCGACTGGTACTCACTCCGCTTCCTCCAACCTTCGCTATTCAATTGAAATACATTGCCTTGCATTACAAAAATAAATTGATTTTACTAGAACTGTAAAGAACTCCCTGACCGCTAGATCAAGAGATGCGGATTACTACATACTTTAATCAAAACAGATTCGTGGTTGGTTTTAGCCTTCTGCCTCAGGGAGGAATCGGACACATGAGCACCATTCATAGGAAAAAGTCATTGTATGATAAGTTGTTACCTCCAGGAAGCCAGATGGGATTAGAGTATTCACAGAAGGCGCGACGAGCTCAACCACGACCGGGGAATTGCTTAAGACGTTGAGTAGAAGATCATCGTTTGATAGAAGTCTGCGGCACGTTTTAGATGACTTTTCGAAGAGGAAAGGATTAAGCAGAAAGATGGCTAGCTGCCTGCGGCCGATGCCGTCACTTTTGTTTTACGTGTTCGATGAACCAGTGGCTGCTGGGTCTGCCGTTGGGGATCGAACTCGTGACCTAGTAGAGGAGTTTTAAAATCGTAATTAATTTTGTTCAGGTTATTACGAGCATAGATCCAACTGTGTGTCAGGAAGTTAATTAGAATTTATATGTTCATACCCAAGCGGATGCTCATACGCGTACACACACAAATGTGCATACATATACAAACAGGCACACAATCACACACACACACACACACAAACACACACACACACACACACACACACACACACACACACACACACACACACATTCACACACACACACACCGACTCGGTGGCACAGTTGGTAGAGCGCTGAACTGGGAAGTAGAAGTGCTCCAAATAGCCAGTTCGAATCCTGCCCAGGGCCGAAATTATTTTCGGTATCGCTGTGCCTCGGGTCGTTACTCTGACTCTCGTGGGCGGGGAGTTGGGTGTGTGCGTGTGTGCAAGGTCATAGCATTACCCATAGATCGGACCTACGAGCTCTGAGCTCTCTTCCAGGAGGGAAATAGCTGTCGATCACGAGTCCAACACGTGATCCAAAGACCAAGTGAATACACACACACACACACACACACACACACGCACGCACACACACACACACGCACACACACACGCACGCACGCACACGGCTTGTAATGATTAGCTCCTTGACCTTTCACGAAGGAAATCAGAGTTCAAGCCCCACTCACAATTAAAAACATTCACTAACACTGCAAGCCATTACTATATCGAAGACAGGCCTCGTTTGTCCCAAATCTATCTATTAATCAACTTTGCCTCAGAATGTAAAACAAATTTCCAGCCTCATACGATACTAGTATGCAGGATTCCCACGGCCACTGAAGCTACAATTCTTTCGCATTAATCTTACACAAACCCTAACCACATTCGTGGGCACTGGAAAACTCCCCCTGGACTCACTTTTTGTCATGGACATTAGGAATTATAAATAATTAATGTAGAGTGATATCATACTAGATAACACTTTGGTTGTTAAGACTTTGTACCTTTTGAGGCTGCAAACTATTGCGTCCTTTGTGATTATGCTGGTAAAGAAACAGGTTTGTAATGTAGGTTCGACACTGTTAGATACAATTCTATCTTCTGCTGCCCCATCCGCGTCTCGTTTCCTGTTCCATTTTCGACGAGTTCCCCCATTCCTGCCTCTTCCTTCTCCGTTGCGTGTCCTCCCATCTAAACCTCTTCGGACTCGTCTCCATCTGCCAACTTTCAAGGACTATTGACCATCTCATTCACCGCGGATTGCAAACCAAACCAAACTTTTATTGGCCGCGTCCTCACCCGACCAACCTGCCCAACCCAACCAATACTTCAATTTCATGTACAGCTATTATTGTCCATTACTACTGATACTATCTCCCTGGCTTCCACCGATCCCTGCTATCCTCTTTCAATTGTTTATTTTTTCATCCTAACTCCATGTTCTAAAATGAATACTTGTGTGTGTGTGTGTGTGTGTGTGTGTGTGTGTGTGTGTGTGTGTGTGTGTGTGTGTGTGTGTGTGTGTGTGTGTGTGTGTGTGTGTGTGTGTGTGTGTGTGTGTGTGTGTGTGTGTGTGTGTGTGTGTGTGTGTGTGTGTGTGTGTGTGTGTGTGTGTGTGTGTGTGTGTGTGTGCACGCGCACATATGAATACACTATTTTTCAGCAGAACAGGAAACCTAGTAAGCAACACTTTTATCAAGCTCAGAGTAGCATGAAACAAAGACAGTCTTCCACCCTTCCTCTTTAACGCAGACGCGACGACAATATTTCCTGAATTTTTGCAAAGAAGAGGAAGGCGCAGCAATCAATACTGGATTTTAACCTTTCGTACTACAGACACTGATGATGTCTGCTCAGTGAGCTCCTGAATACCCAGACTGCATAGGAGCTTCCCATACGCCTGAATAAAATCGTCTGGCGGCAACCAGAGTGATATGAATGTTGTCTGGTTATCTATGGATTCTTAGAACTGGAATAAAATCGGATGACGGGACTACGAGGAGTAGGTGGTGTTCTGTCAATTGAACAAAGTCGCTTGGCTTAAGCCCGTACGAATTATATGTCGGAGATGATGATGATTATTGATGATGATGATGATGATGATGATGATGATGATGATGATGATGATGATGATGATGATGAAGAAAGTGTTTGGGTCAAAAATTAGAAATAGAAAATAATAATAATGATGATAATCATCATCACGATATTTGCGAATGGATCCTTCAAAGTGATTATAATCCGTTTTGCAGGATGAAATCATCTTGACTTAACCTACAATACTGTAACAAAACAAGTTTCGATCGATCAAGATCGCGCTTTGTTCTGAGTGAGTAATTATAGAAATATTATCATGTTCTTACTCGTACATGTGTATGAATATCTGCATCTTATGCTAATAGGTTATATCTAGTTGTTAGACAATCTAAACAGTCTATTTATATTCTGGACAATCCCCCACTCCCCCCCCCAAAAAAAAAGGTTGAATATCCCCGTCCTTGACATTAAAAACCTTTATACCAAAACAAAAACCTTTCCAACACACACAAAGTGAAGCAAATAAAGGACAAAAATCCAAGCCCGAGTGGCCGCTTGCACGACAGAAGCCAGGTTGCAGTCGCCTTCCCCCCATTTGCCGAGGGACCGGACGAGAAGGGAGACAATGGGGCGCCAACGAAGAGAGATCCGGATGAGCAAGAGTCTGTCTAATGCCGCGCGGGCTGCCTCCTGTCTCGTTCTAGGTCATTCCTCCCGAAAAAGGGGGTCGTGGGAGTTCGCAGGCCACCGAACTCGGTACAGTGTTCTCAAGTTTGAGTGTAACCATCGTCCCCAGTGGACTTTCGCCCTTGCCTCTGATCAGTTCTTCAGAATACTTCCCTCTGGTTCCCTTAGTCAGACCCTGGAGTTTCTCTCACTAGATACCCGCGCCCACACTACAGACGGCAACGATCCTTGGGGCTTAGGTTGGATTGGTAACTGCGTTGTGCAAGTGCGGGGTTGTTTTCGTGTCATTAACTTCTGCTAGGAGGAAAGGGTTCTGGTTACTAGATCCTAGGGCGGAAAAATTGTTGAAAACAATAACTGTGTATCTGTGTTCATTTGTCTGTTTGTTTGTGTGTGTGTGTGTGTGTGTGTGTGTGTGTGTGTGTGTGTGTGTGTGTGTGTGTGTGTGTGTGTGTGTGTGTGTGTGTGTGGAACTAGTCAATATCAACGATGCTTCCAGCCTACTTCTGTTGGTTGTTAGAGTTGCTTGGACAATTGATACTTCTGAAGCGGACAGTCTCCCCAGCGAGTGTGTTGCAGAGGGAATTTCATGACTAGCCGTTCTTGTCATTTATGTTTCATGTGATATGAATTGATATCTTCTATACATTTCTGATAATTCCGTTTCATCCTCTTAGCCACAATCAATTTCGCTCTATACACTTCCATACTTCTCTTTCCTCTTATTTCTTCTTTTCCTTTATTCACTTATTTTCTTCATATTCCTGTCTACGTTTCGAGTGTGTGATGGGTGTTTGCTCAACAGCAACTTATAGTATCTTCACTCTCCCCCCTTTTACTTTCCTCATTTCGTCCAGTAGTAATGAATGATAATGATAAAAATAAAAATAAAAATAAAAATAAAACAAACAAGAACAATAATGATAGTAAAATTCATGTAAACAAGCTAAACAGTGAACATGCAGCAAGAATAAATTAAGAAAGGAACCCATAACAAGTTTTAAACGAAACAGTTGTAAGAACGAGACCGCTAGGAAGACCCCGATACAGAGAGAATAGCATCATTATCCAAGATGTCGAACAACATGTGGAAAACCCAGACCAATGGCAGGAGGTCGTCCATGACAGAGATCGATGGAGAGGCTTAGTTAAGGCTGTCATGGAACCTCATACCCGAGAACCACAGGACTAAACGTAAGAGTAACATGAATAGTAATAATGATATGAATGATAGCAATTATAAAAATTTGAATGATTAAGATTATGATTAATAATAGTAACAATAGTAATAATAATAATAATAATAATAATGATAATAATAATAATGATTGATGATGATGATGATGATGATGATGATGATGATGATGATGATGATGATGATGATGATGATGATGATGATGATGATGATGATGATGATGATGATGATGATGATGATGATGATGATGATGATGATGATAGTGATAATAGTGATAATAGTAATAATAGTGATAATAGTGGTAATAGTGATAATGATGATGATGATGATGATGATGATGATGATGATGATGATGATGATGATGATGATACTAAATGTGATAGTGATAGTGACGGTGATAATAACAACAGTAATGATAATGATAACATTAACAATAACAATAATAATAACAATAACAATAATAATAACAATAACAATCTACCTATATGGTAAGGGCTTTTCCCCCTTATAAGGGAGGTAGCCAAGTCAAAAGGTACGTACCTACTCCCACCTATCCCACTCCCATGCCCCACCCTTTCCCACCTCTCGTCTTAGCTCCTCGTGGATGACAGGTCATCCCTGTATCCCGCCCACTGCCCTGGGTCAGAAGCAATGTAATAAGACATCCACAGCAAGGTCGTTTCGCTTATAGTAACAATAACAATATAAATAATAATCATGATAACAATAACAACAGTAACAATAAAAATAGTAACAATGATAACAATGATAATCACAACAATGATAACAATAATGATAATAGTAGCAATGGCAATATCAATAATAGTAATAATAGTAATGATAGTAGTAACAATAACAAAATAGTAATAATAATGACAGCAATAATAACAATGACAATAATAACAATTATCCACTTCATAAAGATACAAAGAATATGGGCAAATAAATGTGCTATGTCATTCTTTTCATTGAATTCGTACTACAGACTAGAACTACGAGTAGAATTGATGTGAATTTACCTAACTCAGTAATTTAGAGATCAAGGATCCGGGCTGAGGAGGTGAAAGGTGAAGAAGGGAGAGGGGTGTGGATAAGGGATGGATAGGAGGTGGAGAAGGGTTGGATAAGGGGTGGATAAGGGGTGGATAAGGGTTGGAGAAGGGGTGGAGAAGGGGTGGAGAAGAGGTGGATAAGGGGTGGGTAAGGGGTGGATAAGGGGTGAATAAGGGGAGAAAGGGGGTCTCAAATTGTGTTACTCACCCATGGGTCCTTCTGGGGCGGATAAGGGGTGGATAAGGGGTGGATAAAGGGTGAATAAGGGGAGAAAGGGAGTCTCATATTGCGTTACTCACCCATGGGTGTCTCTGGGGGATCTCCTGGCAAGGAAACGTTGTTTTATGCTACAACCTGCGTAGAGGTGATCCATACAAATAAGAAATACGAACGTTTGTGGACTTGCAAATGTTTTCGCTCACAGTTGCTCTACCCTCGTCTCCCTGAGATGAAAGGAAGTGCCAAGTCTAATTCTAAAAATGCAATGATGACATGAGAAGAAAATAACGCAACACATTTTCATCACATAAACGTAAATTATGTTTGCGAAGGAATACAAGAGATGAGCATACCGGTAAACGTTTTGGTTCACAATGGGGTTAGTTTAGATTATAACAATAAATGTGGGGTTTTTGGAAATGAGGAGGAAGAAGCGGGAAAGAAAGAGGAGGAAGAGGAGGAGGAGGAGGAGGGGAGGAGGAAGACGAGGAGGAGAACGAGGTCTAGGTAGAGAACGAAGAGGAGGATAAGATAGACGAAGTGGAGGAGGAAGAGGAGGTGAAGGAGAAGGAGATGAAGAGCGAGGAGGAGGAGATGATGGAGGAGGAGTAACAGCAGCAGCGCCGGCGGCACCAGTAAAGGAGGAAGACGATGACGGCGAAAATAAATAGACAGAGGAACTCGATTTGTGACGTTTACATTGTTGTTGTTGGTGATGGTGATCGTGATAGTGATGGTGATGGTGATGGTGATGGTGATGGTGATGATGGTGACGATGATGGTGACGGCGATGATGACGATGATGGTGACGGTGATGATGACGATGATGGTGATGGTGATGATGACGATGGTGACGATGATGGTGACGGCGATGATGACGATGATGGTGACAGCGATGATGACAATGATGACAATGATGACGATGATGACGACGATGACGATGATGACGACAACGACGATGACGATGACGATGACGACGATGATGATGATGATAACTATGATGATGACTATGATGACACCTATTCTTTATTCCTCCCTTCCTTCCCTCTGCCCCTCTATCTCCTTTCTGACCATCCCACCTCCCTTTCCTCCTAACCTTGTCTACCTCTCTTCACTCCCACCTCCCACTCGGACTCCCTCGCCGTGCGAATATGCAGCACCTCGTCCCAGGAGAAGAAAAATAAGGATTATCTATGAGACGCCTTCCTTAATTAAGTCACTCGAGCAGACTTTATCAAATAAGAGCATTTGTGCTTGAATTCCGATGACGCTCTCTTAATTGGCGGTCCGATTGAAGATTGCGTATGTGTGTATTTTTGTGTGTGTTTGTGTGTGTGTGTGTGTGTGTGTGTGTGTGTGTGTGTGTGTGTGTGTGTGTGTGTGTGTGTGTGTGTGTGTGTGTGTGAGAGAGAGAGAGAGAGAGAGATTTACCATAATCTTGGATCAGGTGTTGGACTCGTGATTGGCAGCTATTTCCCTACCGAAAAAGAGCTCTGAGCTCACATATGACCGATCTATGGGTAATGCTGTGAACTTACACGCACACCCAATTACCCATCCACGAGAGTTGAAGTAATGACTCGCAGCGCAGCGATACTGAAATTATTTCAGCCCTGGGCGGGATTCGAACTCGGACCACCGTAGTTGCAGCCGCGAACGCTACCACTATATATATATATATATATATATATATATATATATATATATATATATACAATATATATATATATACATATACATATATATATATAATATACATATATATATATATATATATATGTATTTATATGTGTGTTTTATATATATATACATATATATATACATTTATACATATATTCATACATATATATATATGCATATATACATATATATACATATATACATGTATATATATATATTATATACACATATATGCATTCTGGAGATATTCTGACTTGATGTAGGTGGGAAGAGGAAACACAGGAGTCTTAACTTGAGAATGTTTCTGACTAGTTTCGTAAATGAGATTACATTTGAGAAAGCTCATTCGCGAAAATAAGAATCCTGTGAACCCCCTTCTCTCTCTGTCTCACACACACACACACGTATATACATATATATATATATATATATATATATATATATATATATATAATATATATATATATATATATATATATCCACATACATTGTTCATATACAAAGAGAAGCCTTGATAACCAATCTCCCTTTGCAGTCGACTTCGGGGAAAACGATCCCTCGCCGAGAGACGGATTATCATCTTGAACAATCATCGAGCCGCCCCGCCGCTCAGAGCATTCCGACAAAAACAGGACGCCCGAACCAAAATAATCCGCGTCTGGCCAACCTGGAAACATGTAAAGTACAGCAAAGTCCAGTATCCCTTAACAACATACATACGTCCAGTACGAGTGGTTCTAGAGGCAATCGTGCTTAATTGCAAAGTAAACCAAAAGTTCGTCAATTTTAATAAATGATTAAGGTTATGATCGTTGTTATGTTTACGGTCTGTATTGCCTCTACAATCATATATCTAGGCTTAACTACTTTTCAAACTGCCCTCACGGATGTTCTGACCTGCCGCCTACGACTAGTTTTTACTTAAAAAAAAAAAAATGGTTTATCCTCTTTGATGCAACATAATCCACAAGAATAGAGTCGCTGTTATCATATGTATGTATATATATATATATATATATATATATATATATATATATATAT
>NC_134812.1:24486840-24501840 GCF_046742065.1 Oratosquilla oratoria
GCGCTCTACCAACTGTGTGTGTGTGTGTGTGTGTGTGTGTGTGTGTGTGTGTGTGTGTGTGTGTGTGTGTGTGTGTGTGTGTGTGTGTGTGTGTGTGTGTGTGTGTGTGTGTGTGTGTGTGTGTGTGTGTGTGTGTACGTGTGTGTGTGTGTACGTAAGTGTGCGTGTCATTCGTTCTTTAAACAACATAAAGGCCCAAACTTTCATTAATGCCACGCACACATACTTCTCCTTTGTGGTACTCTCCGCGGCCATTCTATATTTTTAGTGTTCGTACTTCCTACAAAATAATTTCAAGGAAACTCGAGCCACCCTGAACATCTATCATATAACGGCCACTTCCTATCATCCACAATACCATGGCTCCTTGCAACATGTAAGCTTGCACGTAAGAACCTGGAAAATGTACATATGCATATAAAGTTCCGATAGAATTTACAAGCCTTCAACGGAAGTGACAAGGTTTTACTATCTTCGCATTGCGAGAGATCCATTCAAAACCAAATACTCAGGCCCAATGGAATAGTTTTGAAGGAAAAGTGCCTCAAATTATGTTACATGTATATCAATTTCAGACCGCAGATGAAAACTATGTTTTGTTACATGAATACTATACAACATTAATTTAATTGAAAAGAAACACGAGTAGACTGTGTAGCTTTGCTATACAGACAAAAGAACTTGACGTTAACCTCTCCCATGCCGACTGTATACTAAACAATTCAAAGATTTTAAATGAAAAACCTATCTTCAACACTTGCCTTCTTCAACTCATAAAAGCACGACTGAATTCATTCAGTGATATCCTCAGCTATTTTCAGATCTCGCTACCCAAGCTACCAGGTATTATGTTTAAACTTTAAACATAATACTTGGCCCTGTTTTTGCGATATAACCCAATAGATCCTAAATGGCCTGGTTTCCTGATATTTGACGAGGTTCACCTAGTCAGGAAATCGATTATTTTTGTAACTTTTGGCTTATCCGCTAAAGATTACTAATCACAAGTGGATTCCAAATTATTCACATTTGAACAGCTGAGTAAAGAAGAATATATATCATAACCCCCTTACAAACATCACAACATAAAACACAGATTTGGTAATATTGTCCAAGTAGAATGTAAACAGGTGAATGAATACGTTCCTAGCTATAATACTAATTCACAAGCATCTTGTGAGACAAGAATCTAGCAATGAGTATTTGGTAAGCAAAAATGAATGAATTATAAATTCTCGGAGTTTGGTATTATTCTTGCATGTTCCCCAGAAGTGCAGGCAACTCGGTAGTTACATTACAAAACCTCATAATTACAAAACTACGTGGCCATATGGAAAATAAAGACATTGTTTGCATGAATATGTCATGAATTACCCTTCAACATGTATAATCGGGGTATAATTTTGTATGTGTAATCGCATTAAACATAAGTTTTATACCCACAAATTACATATGTCTAGAAAAAAATATGTTTACTTAGTGAATCCCTTGACCCGGTGTAGATTTTTTCCCAAGACTTTATCAATGCTTTGTTATTGTGTGTAGTCCTTTTGGAAGTCCGTATGTGATTCCACTTCGGTTTGAAAGGCTGAACCTCCCTTCCGTAGAAAAAAGAAACATCACTATCTTCCACTATATGGCTTCCATGGAAATAATGAATGCATGACCATGGCACGGGATATTCAAAGGTTTCTGCAAATTGATAGTATAATCTGTCCACTTCACACGTACACACGAACACACACGCGCTGTTGCCACATCGCACAACCAGGTGGTCCACGCGGAAATCTTGTCACCTGGCCCCAGTGCGACCGCCGAGATCACAAAGGCAGATATCGAAAACCCGGCTATTCAGAGCAATATGATGTAGTGACGGATTTCGGCTCAATACACCTGCTACACGAGGTGGCAGGCGAAAGAATTAATCAACCCTCTCTATACCGGAGCGCTCTGAAAGAGAGAGGGGGAAAGAGAGCAGGGAGAGGGATGAAAGGGAGATAAAATGGAAGGGGAGAAGTCTACGGAGGGAAAGGGATGAAAGGAAGAGACAGGAGACAGACAGACACAGGAAAGAAAGAGAGATAGCCGAAAAGAGTAAGAGACAAAGACAGACAGAGTCAGACGAACAGAGACTGAGAGACAAAAAAGTCAGACAGACACACAGACCGGCTGACAGACACACACACACACACACACACACACACACACACACACACACACACACACACACACACACACACACACACACACAGTGAGAGTGAGAGAGACAGAGACAGAGAGAGAGAGAGAGGGATAGAGAGGAAGAGAGAGAGAGCGAAAGAAAGTGAGAAAGAGAGGGGGGAGGGGACAGACAGACAGACAAACAGACAGGAAGACAGACACACAGACAGACAAATAGACAGACAGATAGGCAGACAGACATACAGAGAGGGAGGAAGAGAGAAAGAGAGGGAGAGAGGGAGGGAGGGAGAGAGGGAGGGAGGGAGGGAGAGAGGGGGAGCGAGGGAGAGAGGGAGGAAGGGAGGGAGAGGGAGAGAGATGGGGAGAGAAAGAGTGAGAGAGTGAGAAAGAAAGTGAAAGAGAAAGAGAGCGGGTGGAGGGGACAGAGACAGAGGGAGATTAAATAGAGAGAGAGATACATTAGACGGGAAAGAGACTGGAGGGAAAGTTCGAGAGGACCTTCCCGCGGCACCCTGCCTCCGCACAGACGGCTTCAATTACGCAGAGGTAGGGTAATCCTCCCTTTCCCCGTCTCGCCTGACTTTTGTGTGCAGCGGTGTGCAATATTCGCGTGGCGTTGGCAGACGCCACGCCGCCGAGCCCGGTGACGTCCCCTCTCACTCCCGCCAGACCCCCTTTACCTCACCCCCTCTTGTATGTGATATGAGGAAATCGCGCTCTATTCAGTGCCAACATATCAAGGGATATTGCCCGGCACTGGTCATCCAATTTCAAGCACAGGACGCGAGAAATGTCGCTCTCGGCAACGTCCTCTTTCTCTTCTTTCTGTCAAAGACATGAACTCCACTCGTGACAGACGCCCAAGATGGAGAGTAAATAATGCTCACACACGTACATACACACAGACACGCACGCCAATACACACACTTTCAATATAGATAGATAAGTAAATAAACAAATGAATAAACACACATTCACACACACATTCACACACACACACACACACACACACACACACACACACACACACACACACACACACACACACACACACACACACACACAAATATATATATATACTAGACCACCCGTGACCCTTTGGGTCAAACAAAAATAACTACAGGCCTATAGGCATAACTTCAATCGTAGGAAAAATTATGGAAACTATCATCAGAGATGCTGTCGAACATCATTTAGAAAGTAACTGTTTGATAAATGATAGCCGGCATGGATTCAGATGGAAACGTTTTTGTGTGACTAATTTACTCGAATTCTACAACACAGTCATCTAGAATTATTACAAAAGAAACAATGTAGATTTAATATATCTAGACTTTGCAAAAGCTTTTAATACCGTCCCCCACGAAAGACTACTTACTAAATTAGCTTCACACAGAGTAAGTGGTAGCCTATCAAGTTGGACTAGTTATTGGTTGAACGATCGAAATCAGAGAGTTGTTTTACATGGAAAAGCTTCTAAATGGAAAAATGTTACAAGTGGAGTTCCTCAGAGTTCCGTTCTTGGGCCACTTCTATTCATAGTATATATATAAATGATATAGACCACGGACCAAAATCTATTGTCTACATATTTGCTGATGATAGAAAACTGTGCGAAATGGCAAATGACAACTTAAACTAATTAGATATTTAAGAAGATATAGATATATTACAGCAATGGTCTGAAAAGTGGCTAATGAAATTTAACACAAGTAAATACAAGGTAATGCACATGGGTAAAAATAGCAGTAAGTACGATTACAAGTTATTTGGAAATTCGTTAACAAAAGTGGATAGTGAAAAGGATCTCGGCATAATTATCAGTAACGATCTCAAATCATCTAAACGGTATATTTCAGCCTCTGAGAAAGCAAATAAGATTCTAGGACTAATTGCGCGATCGTTTTATTTCAAAATTCCATCTCTCATTAACAAGTTATATAAATCCCTAGTTCGTCCACATTTGGAATATGCTGTTTCCGTATGGTCATCGAATCTCATTAAAGACATTGACAATGGAAAAAGTAGAACGGCAAGCCACAAAACTGATTCCAAATATCAAAAACAAATCATACGAAAATCGACTAAAACATATGAATCTGTTTTCCCTAAAAAAAGAGTAGACTCAGAGGTGACTTGATACAGGTCTTTAAAATTCTAAAGGAAGTTGACATCATCAAAAGTGACAAAATTTTCACACTGAATGAGAATCTGACAAGAAATAATGGTCTCAAAGTATCAGGAAATAGATTTAATTTGGAAGTGGATAGAAACAACTTCGTCAACCATGTAGTTAATGAATGGAATAAAATCCCTGCAGAGGCAGTGTAATGTAGTTCAGTTCGAAGCTTTAAGATTCATTAGATAAACATCTGAGCAATATGCTGTAATGACTGCCATTTATTTTATATTATTTGTTTATTTGTTTGTTATTATTTATCTATTTATTATTTACCTATTTGTTTATTAGTTAACTATACCTATGCATTTATTCTAATTATCATTATTTATACTATTATAATTTTCATTTATTTATTCATCATTATTATATTTTTTTCATCCGACATAGTTATGGACCAAAAGGTCTCCTGTCGGCATGCTCCGCCTTTGTAATCCTTTGTACTTGTTACAGTCTTGATATCTGGACAAAATGTAAATGTACTTAATCTAATTTCATTGTAAACATATCACTAATGATATAATCAGAATATTGTATGCCTTGAACATACATAATTAAATAGATCTGTGGCCAAATGCATATAGTTTATATGTACTTGTGAAAACCCGTGGTAGTACAACTATCAACGACTCGTTTTCTAAGTCAGACTCTATCAAAGACATACGTCTCAAGAGTCTTTCCAAAGAAATATGATTCTTAACCAGCTCTTGGAGCAAGTTAAGCCGCTACCTAGGACTCACAAGACTTAAGATTTTATCTATTATAACTTCTTGAATCATTCAAGGGCCAGGGAAGGCGCAACACGTCTACTGTACCGTTCATGCTCTTCTAAACTAAAGCTCTAAGAGATTAGGAACACGCAAATAGAATATACATACATGAATATATATATATATATATATATATATATATATATATATATATATATGTATATATATATACATATATATATATACACACACATATATATATATATATATATATATATATATATATATATATACACATATATATATATACAGTATATACATATATATATATATATACATATATATATATATATATATATATATATACATATCATGGGATAAGAGTATGACATAAACTTTTGAAAGTAATAAAAAGATGTTTTGGAAGGAAATTAAGAGAGGAAGAGGAGGCGAATCAAGTAGAGAAGAAAAGGTAAAATGTTTAATTAGAATATCCAACTGGTTTACAATCATTACCAATAATGACGCTATCTAACTTATATAAGCCACTACTAATGTTAATATTAACTCCCTCCGAATGTTGAGACTGCTGTGATATTCATGTTGACAATTGAATTACATGATAAAATAGGTGAAGCTGTAGCCCACTCAATACAATGATTAGATTATTTCACATGAATAGGTAATATATTAGAATCTTGTGCTGTTCTAATACTATACTTGTGAATAGGTGAAACTGTAGCCCACTCAGTACAATGATTAAATTCTTTCACATGAATAAATAATATATTAGAATCTTGTGCCGTTCTAATACTATACTTGTGTTGCTTAATCCTAATTGAGAGTTCTTTGCCTATTTGCCCCAGGTGAAATTTCTGACAATCTCTGTAGGGAATTTTGTACACGTAGCCCCTTGAATCCATTGGTGAATAAATTCTTAAATGTGAATGGATTATTAAATGCTGCTTTGATATTCCATGCATTAAGCAAATGAGAAACTGAAAGGTAATACTAAAAGGTTCTTTGTATCATAGAGAGTGTGACCTGAATCCTATATGAAATATTAACAGTAGTAGTGGCTTATATAAATTACAGTTTCATTACTGGTATTCTTTGTAAACAAGTTGGACATTTTACCAAACATGAATTCCTTTGATATTGTAAGATTATATTTGTGTTGTGCTTTTCGGTTTTACTATGTGCTCTACCTCTCTTAGTTACCTTTCCTAATATTATGTGTTTTGTGACATTCCTGCTTATATTGTTACTACTTGTCCTTTATTGCTTATTTTGTACCAATTTTATCTGTATCTCCCCTGAAATTTTTGGATCATGTACCAGTTTTATGATCTATCTTTATATATGTATATATGTATATATATCTATATATATATATATATATATATATATATATATATATATATATATATATAGATATATATATATATATATATATTGAAACATTCTGACAGGTTGACGGAAACGGGAATAGGAAACACAGGAGTCTTAGTCTGAGTTTATTCTAAATTAATCTCGCTGTGTTTTCTTTATTTAAGATTACCTGCGACACTAGTCAGAAATAAAATCAGACTAAGACTCCTGTGTCTCCTACCCCCACTTACATCATATGTACTTATATATATATATATATATATATATATATATATATATATATATATATATATATACATATCTATATACAGTATGTATATATATATATATATCCTGTCCGAGAGTTGACACTTTGACGTGGTGGATAGGCTTGAAAATCTTAATGACTACAAAAACTATGTCGATAGAGAGGAAATCTCTGCAGGGCCACACATATCGAACAGGTTTTGTAAGAAAGATCAGGCAAAGAGCAGCTCACACACGCAGTCGCAGGACTCACTGTTTACTGGCACGTCCCTGATGGCGAACAGGGAAATTCCTCATAGATATATGGGATACCGTCATAATGACGATGTGGACCATTGGGCACCCTACAGATATAGGGCTTCACCTAATGTAATGATAAGGTGACACCAGAGAAATATCTTACCAGAAACCACTTGGCAAGGAGGTGAGGTTACTGCCAACCCCCCGTCATAGCCAATATGAATAGTACAACCAAAACAAAACCGGGCGTTCCTGTTGAATCATCGTCTCCTAAAGGTCCAACCGCATTGACTCGTGTGCTTACGGGCAGTGTGCCACCGAATGTGAGTAAGCACTGTCCAAGCAAATCCAAGTCTTGGACATTAAACAGTATGAAGAAAATGAAGATCTATACTTGCAACGTAAGAACTCTCTCAGAAGACCAAAGGCTGGAGAGTTTAGTGGAAGAACTAGACAACATCAAGTGGAACATCGTAGGACTGAGCGAAGTCCGAAAAACGGAAGAAAAGCTGATACAATTACAAGATGGTCACCACCTGTTCTACTATAGAGGTAAGGACAAAGAAAGATCTAGTGGAATAGGATTTTTGATAAATCGAGAGGCTGCTGGTAACGTAGTGAAGTTCAGTAGTTTACCAGACAGGGTAGCTTGGATTTTGATTAGGCTGTGTAAAAGGTACACTCTAAAAAAAATTCAGGTTTATGCACCAACTTCACAGAGTTCAAACGATGAAATTGAGTCGTTCTATGATGATTTATGTCAGGTAATGGATCAAGAAAAAAGTAAGTACACGTTAGTAATACGCTACTTTAATGCTGAAGTGGGGAAGAAGATGGGAGATGAGTCGTGCATTGGGAAGTTTGGAGTAGGTGAAAGAAATGACAAAGGCGAGTTGTTAGTCAATTTTTGCGGAAAACTACAACATGAGGATAATAAACACTTTCTTCCAAAAGCGAGTAGGTCAAAAATGAACCTGAAGAAGTCCAAATGGAACAACAAAGAACGAAGTAGACTTCATATTAGGAGATGAGAGCAAAAGCGTTAGCAATGTTGCGGTCATAAATAAAGTCGACATAGGTAGTGACCATAGAATGGTAGGTTGCATAGCTAAATTCAATTTCAGAGCCGGGAGAAATAAACTAGTTTTAAAAAAGAAAATCAGCCTTGCAACGGCTAAGGATAATAATAAGAAATTTCAGTTAAAAAGTAAAAATAGATTCGAAGCTCTAAGCTCCAGCGAGGACACCGTGGAAGATATGAATTTAAATTTAGTGAATATAATTAGTGAATTGGCAGAGAAAATAGGAAGTATAGAAATATTAAAGAAAACAAATACTCTGAAGCTACAAATGATCTAGTTAAAGGAAGAAGGACCATGCAGATTAAAAGCAGGAGAGACGAAATAGAAAGAATAGAACTAAACAAGCTTATCAAGAAAAGGCAAAGATCAGAGAAAAGAAAAAGAAACATGGATGACATAGAGGAAACTATTCGAAAAGGTAAAAGTATTAAAGGGGCCAAGCACAGACATGCTTTAGGAAGGCATCAAATGATATGTTTGAAAGATAGAAATGGAGAAATCATCAACTGCAGAGACAATATGGTAAAAAGAGTAAAAGAAATGTTATCAAGAGCTTTACTCGTCGAAGACCGTAGTTGAGTCAGTTAATTCATCTGTAGACGTTAGTAGTGTACCAGAGATTACAAAAGAAGAAATAGAATTTGCTCTAAAAATGTGAAACGAGGAAAAGCTGTTGGGGAAGATGGTATATCGATAGATCACTTGAAAGACGCAGGGAAAGAAGTTCATATTAAGTTAGCTCAGTTGTACACCCAGTGCTTAGGTCAAGAAAACGTTCCTGAATCGTAGTGCAATGCTATAGTGATTTTGCTTCATAAAAAGGGAGACCAGGAGAACCTTAGTAGTTATCGACCAATTAGCTTGCTATAAAATGTATATAAAGTATTCTCCAAGATCCTTACAAATAGACAAAGTAAAGTTTTAGATGGAAACCAACCGAGAGAACAGGCGGGCTTTAGAAGCGGATATTCGACTCTAGACCATTTGCATGCGATGAACCAACAAGTCGAGAAAACGACAGAATACAACATACCTTTGTGGTTAGCTTTTGTAGATTACGAGAAGGATTTTGACTCGGTAGAACAAATAGCAGTACTATACTCATTACGCAAACAGGGTCCAAACGAACAGATTGTAAGGGTTTTAGAAAAGATTTATGCGAAAGGTACCGCTATAATTCGACTACATAAATATACAGAAAAGATCAAGATCGAGAAAAGAGTACGGCAAGGCGATACCATTTCACCCAAATATTTTACAGCTTGTTTGGAAGAGATTTTCAGAAGCTTGAGTTGGGAAGAAAAAGGTTTGAAGATTAATGGCGAATATTTGAACCACCTAAGATTTGCAGATAACATTATTCTTATTTCAGAAAAAGTAGAAGACTTGCAAGATATGCTGAGTGATCTGAACAAAAAAAGTCTCAAAGTAGGTTTAAAAATTAATAAGAGTAAAACCAAAGTAATGCTCAACACGAAAGCTTAAATTAAAGAGATCATAGTCGATCGTGAGAGTCTTGAAGAAGTTGAGGAGTGTAATTATTTACGCCAGATGGTGAAAGTGACGAAAGATCATGATAATGAAATAAAAAGACGTTTTACAATTGGTTGGAAAGTGTTTGGTAAGTATAATAAAATCATGAGAGGCTCTCTACCTTTACATTTGAAACGTAAAGTTTACAATCAATGCATTCTGCCAGCAATAATCTACGGATGTGAGACTTGGAAACTAACGAAGGCTATGGAAACAGAACTAAGGACTGCACATAGGAGAATGGAGAGATTAATGATGGGAATGATTCTGAGAGACCGAAAGAAAGCAAGTTGGGTGAGAGAGCAGACTAGAGTGAAAGATATTGTGAAGGCGGTAAAAGAGAGGAAGTGGAATTGGGCAGGTAAGTTAGTGCGAACGACTGAGGAGCGATGGAGCAAGTGTGTTACTGAGTGGACGTCGCGAGAAAGAAAGAGTGGGAGAGGGAGACCAGACAGAGGGTTGAGAGACGAGATAGAGAAGATCGCAGGAGTGATGTGGTAGAGGCTGGTGCGGTCGTGTGAATCATGGAATGCTATGAAGGAGGCCTTTGTTCAGCATTGGACTTGGGATGGCTGATTTTGTTGATTGATATATACATATATACATACTTAAATATATACATACATACATATAAACAGTTGTAAATATATACATATATATATGTGTATATACACATATATAAATATATATGTATTGCAAATTATAGCAAGATTATTGTTGTAGAGTTTTTCATATCATCTATGGATAATCGTATGGAGTTGGAGATATTACTGGATGACATTCAAGAGTTAGAGCGAAACAAAAAGATTACGACGTCTCCAGACCTCCAAGCTGAAATTATCAGAGAAGCCAACACGTCAAGAGGACACTTTCGCAGTTTTCTCCTCAGTCCCGAATTAAAAGGTGCAGCTCAGGAATTAAAAGATAATGACGCTATTGTAATCCGTCAGGCTGACAAATCCTCCATCTTTGTGATTTTGGACAAAGAGGACTACATGAACAAAATGATGAACATACTGGGAGACACTACAAAATTCAAGCAGATCACGAAAAATCCAACAAATGACCTCAAGACCCGTGTTAACCGTATAATAAGATGAAACAATAGTACTGCTGGTTCTAAACTTTCTCTCATTGATGGCGATTACAAACTTGGTTATGCTTAAGGGAACGTCAAGACCCATAAACAAGGATTCCCTCTTCCCCTTATTATCAGTCAAATACCATCTGTCACTTACAAACTCGCACAATGATATAGGAAACATGTCACTTACAAATTCGTAAAACGCCTGAACGAACTCATCACCCCTTACACCCCTGTTTCTTATAGTTTTAAGTCTTCAGAGGAGTTCCTTGACATTTCAAGATCTACGCCACCTTCGGGTGTCTTCGGTTTTATGGACGTGGTCAGTCCCGTGGATGAGACTATTGACATGATTTATAGTAGGATCTACCACGACAGAGAAGAAGGAGACACCCCCTTGGCGATACCTGAAGATACACTACGCTGTCTTCTTCGCGCGTGAACCAAAGAAGCCCCGTTTTATGGAACCAATGGTAACATGTTGATGGTGTTGCCATAGGGTCCCCCTTGGGCGTCCTCTTCGCTAATTTCTACATGGGCACTATAGAAAGGAGAATTTTTCTGCATATCCCCGAACTTTTACCATCTGTATATGTGAGGTACTTAGACGATGTTTTCATCACTGCAGAAAATGAAAACAACATTTTACAAATTGTGAGCACCTTTAGACGTTATTCCTCCCTTGACTTCACCCATGACCTTGAAGCCAACTATAAACTTCCCTTTTTGGACGTTCACCGAGGCCCTCCCTCTTTCTCCACCGAAGTATATGCAAAGGATACAAACCTGGGTTTTTGTCTCAACGGTGCTAGTGAGTGTCCAGAGAAATACCGCAGGAGTGTGGTAAATTCCTTCGTTAAGAGAGCCCTTACATATTCTTCAACTTGGACTACCACCCATGTTTAATTACAGAGAGTCTCACAACTTGCCAATCACGGTTACCCAAAATAATTACTTGATGAGACAATAAAGCGACATCATAACACAAGCCCCCTTGTCACATTTCCCTCTTCTACAAGAACTTCATGTCTTCCGCATACAAAGAAGACGAAAAGGCTATAAAAAGATCATCAGCACACATGTGATCTCTACAGACCCTAACGCCATCCTGATTTTTTTTTTGCAAATCAAAAATAACATCAAGCCTCGTCGTGAAAAATAGTTGCCTCCCACAGACAAGGCAGTCGCCTCAATTCACGGTATATAGGTTCAACTACTACCACCTTGTCAAAAAGGATGGCATATTTGCAGGACGGGGCCATATTCCGTCACACCAGTAATACACATGGATACTCCCTCACCAGGTAACAACTAGAAACACAACGATATTGTATCGAGAACAAGACAAAAGGAGATTAAGGATGGCAGAATAAATTTTTATTCGTCTGGATAAACCCGCCGTCAATATCCAGCTACCTGAAATTTCACTCCCATCAATGAGGAAACCTTACCAGCAACCTACGGGGAACCCGTTGGCGCTCTGTGGGTAGCTACGTCGACTTCCTGTCCCAGGATTCTTCGCAGGTACAAAATCTCCCCCGCCACACCTCTTATGACTTCCTGTCCCAGTGTTTCTTCGCGGGTACAAAATCTCCCCCGCCACACCTCATATGTCATTCCTGTTTCTTATATCATTATGTGTATTGTAACTCCTGAAGATGACCTCTGATTGGATCGAAAGACGTCTAGAGTAAACAACATGTACCGTGTAGATTCTATCAATACCCTGACCTCCAACCTCCGCTATCTCATTAGAAATATCGAGAGTACTTCTTACAAGTTGAATAATGCTACTGCTGCTGTAGACTTCAACAGAATATATATATATATACGTGCTAGGTTGGCTCAGGTCGGGA
This sequence comes from Oratosquilla oratoria, assembly GCF_046742065.1. Classification (NCBI taxonomy): domain Eukaryota; kingdom Metazoa; phylum Arthropoda; class Malacostraca; order Stomatopoda; family Squillidae; genus Oratosquilla; species Oratosquilla oratoria. The sequence continues at coordinate 24,499,344 of NC_134812.1, forward strand.
TCAGAACGAGAACCCAGCGACCAATCAGCGTTCAGCACTCCTCCCGGTCCAATCAGCCTGAGCCTTATACCTCCTTTATAAGGCCCACACCCAGATGCTTGCTTCATTCTTCTCCACGACTCCACGAATAGTAGACCTCGATTCACCATGAAGTCCTCTCACCCCGAAGAAGCCCCCCGGTGAGGCGAAAAAACTTTGAAGTTTTCGGTGTATTTGTTCAACAGTTTCACACTGTTACATCCTCAAGAATACAATTGTCGGCACACATCAGCGCATTTCGTTACACTATGGATGTTTTCGTTCATAATCTGAACCACGAAGAAAAGGAATCCTTTTATAAATTGAAGAACCTTCATTTGAAGATAGTCAAATCTATCAGCGCAGTTGACTTCAACCAAAATTGCCTTCGCGAGAACCTGTGCCCCAGAAATATATATATATATATACATATATATATATATATATGTATATATATATATATATGTATATATATATATTGTATATATATATATATTTATATATATATACACATATATACCAAAGTATTTTTCCCCTTTACAAGGAAGGTAGCCAAAAAACAAAGGCATAAAAACCACTTTCACCCATTTCATCCACAACATACTCCACTTCCCTCCACCCTCTTCCCTCCCTCTTATCTTAGCACCTCCTGATTGACGGGTCACCCCTGCATCTTACCCACTGCCCTCAGTCAGAAGGAGTGTCGCAAGATACGGCACATCCACAGCAAGGCCGCTTTATTAAATCAGCTATGAACTAATGGCCCATCACTTTTTAGGTAGATTTTAGTGTATATAAACAGGAAATAATTTTGGCTTAAATAATTTTTAACCTTTTGTAAGGTAAATTGCACAAATAAAGACATTGCCAGTGATATGACCAAAGCTGTTTTGAGAAATTTAAAGACATTAAAGACTATGATTATTTAGGCCAAATGCTGAAATTGAAAAAAATAATTGTGAAATTAGAATAAGGACGCTTCACAATAGGTTACAAAATGTTTGGTAGGTATAGAAATATCATGAGAGATTCTTTACCTGCATGTCTGGACGTGAGTCGACTTTTGAGCGCAAGACAAAAGAGCGCCGACAATTGAGCGTCGACTTTTGACAAGACAATTGAGCGCAGTAATATTTGAACGCCGACGTTTGAGCGTCATAATTTCAAAATACAGTTATGAGATGTAAATAAAATTATATTGGAATTACCAAAAAACACCTAAGACATTTTATAAAACGAATGAATACTATAATGTAAAATACCATAAAATATATATAAATACCATAAAATACCTAAATACAGTTTATAAAACCAAATTTCTACTTCTGCAGGCTAATAATAAAAGATATTGAACGAAGATATTCAAGTTGATCTCTTGAAGAATATTCACTAAAAAATTTTATATAGACTTATTAACTCTTACATATTTACTTTACTTTACATCTTCATGCTGCCCAGTATCTATTCTGATCACTTTATTTGATGTATGATTTTGTTCAAATCTTAGAATATCTATGAATTTATAAATTGTAGGATGCATATGCCCTATTGACATCTGCATTGCCCGATGCCACCCTTTTAACGAATTATTTGTACGCGGATGTTCGCTGACAACGCGTTCAAAGACACTCCAAACACTTGGGGGAAACATGGCATCTCTTCGACTTCCTCTCCTGCAAGGTCTTCCTATTCAAGTCTCTTCAAAGTAAAAGACCAACTCATATATCTCTTCAGGAATTACATCATTTAAAGATTCAAATACATTTATTATATCATTGGGAGGAATGAATGCCAATGACACTAGCATTTTTGTGTATTGCCACATTTCTTCCCTGCTACAGTATGAATCTGTTAAACCTAAATCCTGAATTTTTCTCCAAATGGCTTGTTTTGAAATGGAAGAAAGACCCAAACACCTTAGTATTTCTGAAGACAGAAAGAAAAGCTTTATGAAATGCTTTCTCATAGTCACACAAAATGGAAGATGAAGCAATCTCATTATCCATGTAGTTGTATTAAAGCACGGCTATTTGCTTCCTCTGACTTTCTCTGAAGGAGAATATATATACCATACCTTTATATAGGATAGGAATCACATATAGCTGATAGAATAACTGAGGAGCTATTTTGAAAGTCCCATCTCCCATCCAGTGCTTATTCTCCTTCATCAATCTCAAATTATCAGGAGTAGCAAATATAAAATAACAATACGGATCATCACTGTCGGAGTCATATATAAGAAAATTTTCGCCAACATATATGTAAACAAGTTCTTGAGGTATATCTATTTCCCCTATGTTACTTGGAGCAGGGATAGGCAGTCCCTTGCACTTCCGTTGTTGTACTTTCCGCTGAAGGGGAGGATACTTAGGAAGAACAGCAACTACTTCAGGATTCAAATTAATTTGGGTCTCCTGAATGATTCGCCTTGGTGGATAATTTAATGCTGCTGCCCTTTCGCGCAGCCGCATCATTGATA
>NC_134812.1:24509340-24519340 GCF_046742065.1 Oratosquilla oratoria
TGTTGCTTTATTGTGTGTGTGTGTGTGTGTGTGTGTGTGTGTGTGTGTGTGTGTGTGTGTGTGTGTGTGTGTGTGTGTGTGTGTGTGTGTGTGTGTGTGTGTGTGTGTGTGTGTGTGTGTGTGTGTGTGTATGTGTGTGTGTGTGTGTGTTTGTGTCTATGAATTTCTGGTTGTAAGCCTCAGCATATTCAGAGTTAGTGATCTTCTTGGTGGCTTAAAGCGTCCTTGCCAAAATTTTGATCATAGGTGGAAGGAAAAATAAAGCATCAACAAATGAAACCATCTTGACCTATATTTCAATACCTACAAACTTGCAAACCTTACGACTTTCGCATGCCGCACCAGGCGTCTTCAGGTAGTGCTACGGTACGAGATTAATATGTTCTGAATTGGACTTTTATATTACATTCTCTGGAGGTAAAATGTAGCTATGGCGTGCTATATGCTCATTGGGTCTCCATGAGAAGTGCGACTGAATTCCAAGCTGTCACTTTTTTTTTTTTTTTTTTTTTTTTTTTGTAGTAATTACTGGGCGGTAGGTTCTGAATAACACCTTCCCGAAGCACTTTGAGTTTCTTATTGTTGACAATAAGAATTATGCTCAAATTTTGGTCGTTGCATGTTATTTTCATATCATGTTTACTCTTCAGAGATAACTTTATTTGTTCTGCAAATGAAAAGTTAATTATAGTGATAACGTTTGCGTTGTATATCTTCTGTATTTGTTATCACATTGTATTCATTATTTGTTTTGTTTTAATGAGTATTTGTAAATATCAACTTATTTCAGATTGTCTTTCTCTTTTGACAAGTTGGGGTTCTTTAGTACATGACTGATTTTATGGTGCCCTACCCACCTCTGGGTATTCATGCGAACAATATCACGCAGATCTTTTTTATCTTTATTCTTTATGTATGCTTATGACATTATGTTCTAAAATTATGCATTGATATTATTCTCGACCTCCTCTCCGTTTCGTAGTCACTTCCCTTTTCTTCACTTTCACCCACCTTTCTTCAATATTATTTGTTAGTTCTTATTACGCTATTAATTCACGTTTTTTCTTCTGGTATCTTCTTGTGTATAGGAAGGGGTATTAAAAGGAATTTATTTTTCTTTCTTTTCTTCACAAATTTTACTACACTCGGTTTTCTAGGGTACACCAAGGGACTACCGTCGAGAACAGAGATTTTAGGGCCTAGGTAAGTTTTGCAGTGACGTGATGATTTCTTTAGTCCAATGATCTTTAACTTTATATGTAAGATCATCCCGAAATATTACACTCGTGAACCAATTTAATTTTCTCCTCCTCCACCCTTTCTCCAATCAGATTCGTTATTACAAGTCTATATCCAATATTATTTACTTAAGCAATTTCCTGTCTCTGCATAACCAACTTAGATTACAAGTAGTCAGCAAAAATCAAAACATACACGTCATCCAGCAATGAAATCAGGTCCCCGGCTGTTGTTTATAAACATAAGGCTTTAAGCGAGCTTATGCAATTCCTCGCCTTCTCGCCTTCGGGTATTTTTAAATACATAAACTATGAATATACGAGTATAACACTCGTCATCTACCTCTCTTTCTACCCATTTCTACCTATTCTCTACAAGCCTATTACATTTTTTTTCTCTGTTACGGAAATCAGATTTTCTAACCTGTTCACAAAGAAATAAAGCATTTATTTACAAATACAATAAGAGATTTATTTCTTTGCGGACTTTCATTAATGTCTAACTTTAAGTCCCAATACTTGTAGAGACGATAGAGGAAATTAGGAGTGTTTCCGCCCATCTATACAAGAGGTTACATTCGTATTTCCAATCGACACGCCTGCTATGATTCCCGGCTTGTGATACGACATTCAAAAAGAAAGATTTGTCGTGTTTCACATATTCGGATGCTGGAGACAATGAAAGGGAAACTTCAGTCTTCGTCAAACGACTGCATCTGTTTGATTGATTGATTGTGTGTGTGTGTGTGTGTGTGTGTGTGTGTGTGTGTGTGTGTGTGTGTGTGTGTGTGTGTGTGTGTGTGTGTGTGTGTGTGTATGTGTGAATGAGTGCGTGTGTTTAAGATAATTATCCAATAATAAAACTAGACATTATTGATGATTTAGAGCCATCAAGAAGGTTTTTCTCTTGATAACCCGGATAACCACCTCACCCTCCCCAACCGTACCCTACTAACAAAGGCTTTTGGTTGGCTTTGTTAAACTTTTCGCCAAATACATCAAAGGAGTAAGATCAGTATAGAACATATGGCAAGGCTGATATCGACAACAGGCCCGAATAACTTGCAAATCTGTTATAACTATTTAACTACATTTGTTTTTCTTACTAAGTGAATATTAATATGCCCACAGTTCTACAATCAAAGACTGGAGTCAATTTTTGCCGTGTTTTCTACTTTATTGTGACTGATGTAAGACATCGGAAGGACTCAGCATAATGCTTGAATGCATGATCAGCAGTTTCGTTGCATGGTCAATTATATTCAGCTGAGGGAAAATTCTCTCAGCACTGAAAGGGCTAACAGTAATTTGCTGCATTTTTAAAACTTAAGATTTCCGAGTAAGTCTTCAATTTATTCACGATTATAGATTATAATCCAAGTTGAACAGCATATACACATGTGGACGTCCAAGTCACCCGTATTGCTGGGAATACGTCAGACAAGCTATATATGTATATATATATATATATATATATATATATATATATATATATATATTATATATATATATTCCGACTTAGCATGGAATGAGGATGAATATCGGCTATGCTGAACCCAAGAAAGGGAGTGAGAAGGAAAAGAGAGAGAGAGAGAGAGAGAGAGAGCGAGATAGTGTACGTGTGTGTACGTGTGTGTACGTGTGTGTGTGTGTGTGTGTGTGTGTGTGTGTGTGTGTGTGTGTGTGTGTGTGTGTGTGTGTGTGTGTGTGTGCGTGCGGTGTGTGTGTGTGCGTGTGTGTGTATGTGTACGTGTGTGTGTATGCGTACGTGTGTGTGTGTGTGTGTGTGTGTGTGTGTGTGTGTGTGTGTGTGTGTGTGTGTGTGTGTGTGTGTGTGTGTGTGTGTGTGTGTGTGTGTGTGTGTGTGTGTGTGTGTGTGTGTGTGTGTCTTCGCGTAGTTACCTCTCTTTCCACATCCAAAGCTACTACACGAAACTTGGAGCATAAGAACCATCACACAGAAGGCCACAAGTTTAGTGGAAGAACTGGAGAACATCAGTTGAGCGAAGCTCGAAAAGAGTTCGTGAAAGCTCGCGTAGTTACAAGACAGACAACACTTGTTGAACTATTCGGCAAAATTAAGGAAACATCCAGTGGAGGATGAATCTTAATTGAGAGATTCCTAACGTAAAGTGAGTAGGAACAAAAGGAGGAAGAGGGGGATGAGAAGGAGTTAAGGAGGAGGAAAGGTAGGGGAGAAGAAGGGGAAGGAGAAAGAGGGGGAGGAGATGGAAAAGGGGGAAGGGGCACAAGAAAAAGGTAAAACGGGAGGGAGGGACGATGAACGAGGGAAGAGGATAGAGGAGGGAAGAGAGAGGAAGAAGGAGGGAAGAGGTAGGAGAGGGGAGGGCCGAGGGGAAGGAACAAAGACTGATAACGTCATTGTATTAAAAGTGAGCTCTCCCAGTGCCCTGTAAGATGACACATAGCAAATGTAAGAGGGCTCACTGCAGTCTACAGCCGGCTTAGAATTATCATGCAATTTCTAGTTAATGTATTTGATTAATGTTTAACCTGAGACTTAAAATCCTATTATTCCTCTTTGAAAATATACACACACGACGCGGACAATCACGGACATGTTTCTTCTAATGAAATTTATTTCATTTCTGACTTAGATTACATCTAATTTCAGTTGATTTCTCCAAGACTAGATATCAAACCCGATTCCCCGCTTTCGCTGGTGAAATTATCGACGCCTCTCTGTTTGCCTCCCGAGCCGCAATGAATAAATAAATAAAGAACTCCTACGAACTCGTCCACTGGTAATAGACCCTTTTACACACAACTATATTTCATTTCTTTACAGAAACCAATCCCGTGGCAGCGGGTGGTCTGACCTGATTGATCTTAATCCCAACTCTTGCCCCTCCTCCTCCTCCGACCTCTTCCTCTTCTTCCCTTCTCTCTCCAGTTCCTCTCTCTTCCCCACATTCCTCCTCCCTCAGCTTCCTTTTATTCTTCCTCCCTCTTTTTCAAAGACTCTTGATCCACATTACCACCAGAGGACCATCACTTGCAGCAAAATGCTCCTTCAGAGTACACGAACACTCCATACGCCCCCGCCAAATGTGGCCCCGAGGAAATAGATGCCCAAGAGCGAAACTGGAATCAACAGCTTAGTATGACAGATTCTAATCCCTTTTAACCCTTGCTGGTGTTCTAGTCCAAACAACACTGCATGTAAGATTCAACAACAATGTGGGAGTGGTCCGTATCTCATGAGTGGAAGTACACAGAGACACTTTTTTTCTATTATTTTTCTTCTTCTTTTTTTTTTTGGGGGGGGGGGGGGGGGGGGAGTTGCGAGATTTGTACACACTCGGAACTCAACATTGCAGGTGGTCTGGAATAGTCCATACGTGAACATAGGAGACTGCCAATGCTCTGACGATACCCAGAGAAAGCTGACGTTGTGATGACCGGGTCAACTCAGGTTCCAGGTGACCAGTGGTTGGGGGACACTATTCAGAGTGGATGCCCTTCCTAACCTATGCCCCGTGGCCTGGAATCGTTGAACGATCTCTCAAAACTATATATATATATATATATATATATATATATATATATATATATATATATATATATATATATATATATATATATATATTAGCCAATTACCCGCGCCTGCGAGTTCGTAAATAATCCCTAACCTAACTATTCCATACCTAACTTTAACCCTTAACCCTAACCAAAATACTTTTTTTTCTTTATGAAATATAGCTTTAAACACTCACGAAGGTTGGGAAACCCTAGTTTGAAAATACATGCATACACAAACGCAAATATCGTGTGTACATTCTTTTGCGTGCGTGTGTGAATGTGTGTGGATTGACAATAAATGCTTACAGCTAAAATGTGAAGAAATTTATCTACTTTATTTATCATCAGAATATATATGGATATAGGGGCTTATTTGGAAAAACCTAGGAAGAGTTTCTAAATGATAAATTTCCGCCAAACTAAAATCAAATGAAAATAAGCAATATTTCAACATTTGGTAAAATTATACAATCATTTTATATTTGTATAATTCTTTCTTACAAAAGCTATCATGGTTAGTGGCAACATTAATTTCACAAATATAAATAATATTTATGAAGATATACAATGGTTTGTTTAATTATATTGATTCTTATGTTACAAAACTAATAACTTAAGGGGGGACTACAGTGGTGGCGTGTTCCCTCACCATAACCCACCTAACTTTAATCCTTAACCTTAACCAAAATATTTTCTAAATTAAATATAGCTTTAAATACTCTCCCTACCAGGTGTGCGCCTCCCTCCCGATGTGGGAAACCCTTGTTTAAAAATACATGCATACACAAACACAAATATCATGTGTACACATTCGTTTGTGTACGTGTGTATGTGCATGTGTCTGTGTGTGTGGATTGACAATAAATGTCTACAGCTGAAAGGTGAAGAAATGTATCTAGTTTATCTATCTTCAGAATATATATAGTTATAGGGGCTTATCTGCAAAAACGTAGGAGTTTGTGAATGAACTATTTCCACCCGCACAAAAATCAAATGAAAATAACCAATATTTCAACATTTGGTAAAATTATACAATTATTTTCCATAAACATGCTTTCTTCTTACAAAAGCTGTCATGGTTTGTGGCAACATTAACTTCACAAATATAGATAATATTTATGGATAAATACAATGGTTTGTTTAATCATATTAATTCTTAAGTCACAAAATATACTACGCAACTTCAGGGGATACTACATAAGCCTCCTAACTTTAACTCATAACCCTAACCAATTTTTTTTTTTTCGAAATGAAATATAGTTATCCAAGTACCTGGAGTGATAGGGTATCAGAATATATATGGTTATGGGGGTCTATCTCTAAAACCCTAGGAGTTCGTGTACGTACAAACAAATAAATAAACAATCAGACAGACAGGCAGAGGGTACTACTTTATTATAGTATATATGTATATATATGTGTGTATATATATGTATATATATATATATATATATATATATATATATATCAAGACTGGGAAAACACATACAATTATTCATATCAAAATAAAATAATATCGAGATCGGAACCAGTTCTAGGTAAAGACTTTCACTTGTGGTTATAAAGTCAAGTTGTACAAAAAACTTAAATTCTGCCATGAGCAGAATTCCAGCATTACTGTCTGTTTACATCTGTGGTAGTTCCTGGGATACCGAAACTCCAATCACGGTCTAACGAAAGGCAATAGTAACATTGATTCTTCATGAGTGGCCCAGTGGATACTGTCTTGTGTAGGTTGTCGTGATTTCGATTCCCAGGACCGGCCGCTGGTGATCTGCGTTGGTGTCATGGAATCTATACCCTTTCACACTATGGCTTCATAATTATCTGACTTCAGATTTACTTACAGTCAAACTGGGTATTTTCCAGTAACGTGTTGTATAGGGTAACGCTGTGAACAAATAGGATGGATATACAGTAGTTCTGCTCATAGTAGGAAAGTTAAGAGCATAAAATACTATTTTCACATTTTTAGTTATCTTAACCTTGAACTAGATTCAATTACTCCCAAGATTTAACTGGTTTATATATCTGAATGACTGCCCACTTTTCCCTGAAGTTTAATATAAATTCATCCGACCCTTTTTTCATGATGCTATAGAACAAACATATTCGACCAAATACTATACCGCCCTCAGGGACTTCGTCCTGGTAAGGTAAAAAATATCACAAGGTAAATAATAACAAGTAAAAAGAGAAAATATCCATAATAAATTAGAAGAAAAATAAAATAAACATTTGAAAAATAACAAAAACTTCAGACACTTTTCTTTAATATAAAAACGGAAATGATCAGCATTGAAAAAGACATAAGAAATACGAGATAAAGTAGATGAACAACAAGAATACAAAGAAGACAAGTAAAAAGAGAAGAAGAAAATATATACCACATCAGTCTTCGTGCAAACTGACCCTCGACATCAAGCCTTCAACAACAAAACTTTAAAGAATAACTGCATTCTGCTTCTCATCATATCCATTTCGCTTAAAATCAATTTTATTTCAAGGCTACCAACAGAAATTTAGAATCCTCCGCCCTCCATTAAACCAAAACAAAGAAAATGAATGAATAAATAAATAAATCTGCCAGAGAGGCTTAGAGCGTCGCTATTTGTGGTGGAGATCGAGGTAACGGCAGTTCGAAATCAGCCACCAGCGAGTTGGACCTAGGGCAAGGTTCGTTAAATTCCACGTTACAAATCCTCTGTAAGGGGCACTATCCTAGCCTACTGATAGGGCGTTGAAATGTTAACATAGGCAGGACTAAGTAGATTGAACTCTATAAAGGACTTTTCTCTATTAAACACATTAATGAATTTCAAATCAGTTAGTATGAAAAATTTATCATTACACAGACACTTACATGAGCATACACGAAAAAGCGTGTACACACGCTCACACACATTCGTACACACTTGAAGGCGCGGTGGTAGCATTCGCGGCTGCCACTACGTCGGCCCAGGTTCGAATCCCGCCCAGGGCTGAAATATCAGCATCACTACGCTGCGAGTCGTTACTCCAACTCTCGTGGGAGGGGAGTTGTGTGTGTGTGTGAGTGTGTAAGGTCAGAGCAATACCCATAGATTGGTCATATATGAGCTCCCAGCTCTATTCCGGGAGGGAAATAGCTATCGATCACGAGTCCAACACGTGATCCAAGAATCTTTGTGAATTACACATACGTGAAGACATACACGCAAACACCCGGCTCGACGGTGCAATAGTACTGTTCTTGACCAATAATTCAGCGACCTAGCCAGTGCAGAAACGAACACATATAAACAAGCAAACACACACGCACGCACGCGCGCACACACATACACAAACGCAACCACCCACTTCCACACCCACATACACGCACGCACACCCACACACACACAAACACACACACACACACACACACACACACACACACATACACACACGCACACAGGCACAAACACACAAACACACACACACACACACACACACACACACACACACACACACACACACACACACACACACACACACACACACACACACATACACTCACACAAACGAAAAGGTCTGGAATTCAAACCGCCCTCCCACCGTGAAAACCTTTCATTGATATTACATGCCATTACTGCCCACCTTGAGCAAGGTAATGTGGTGTGACAGTGTAAGTTTGTGTGTGTGTGTGTGTGTGTGTGTGTGTGTGTGTGTGTGTGTGTGTGTGTGTGTGTGTGTGTGTGTGTGTGTGTGTGTGTGTGTGTGTGTGTGTGTGTGTGTGTGTGTGTGTGTGTGTGTGTGTGTGTGTGTGTGTGTGTGTGTGCGTGTGTTTGTCTACCTGTCTGTCTTTTTGTGTCTGTGTTCATATCTGTGTATCTGTCTGTTTATCTGTCTACGTATGTCTGTGTTTCCTACTCCACTTACGTCAACCTGTCAGAATGTCGCAATATATATATATATATATATATATATATATATATATATATGTATATGTATATGTATATATATATATATATGTATATATATTTCATATATTACATCTTCAGACTAAATGACAGAGATACAAAGTTGGGTTTAAATATAAGTATCAGGTGGCAACCATAGGGGGGGAAGAGGGGAGACAATACAATGTGAGGAAGGGGGATGACCTTACCCCTATCGACCTGACCAACACATAAGGGTCAATCTGGCGGAAAGATTTCGGTGACCATTTGGGTTATCAATTTATTACATTTAAAATGACCATAGCTTAAGCTTATATTTTTGTCAAACGTGCCTGATATTAAGCAAGATTCTATTATATTTCTTTCTTGCAAGCTTTTTCCTTTAGCTAAAATTGTTGCCTTAGACCAATCAATATGATGGTTGTATAATGAATTATGTTGGAATAACGCATTGTTTTCCTGGGCAGATCTCACACTATATTTATGTTGGGAAATCCTTGTTTCCAAGTTTTTCCCAGTTTGTCCAATATAAAATTTATTACAATCTTGGCAAGGAATTTTATAGACCACACCGTTGTTGTTAGGAGGGCTGTTCTTAATTAGTTTTCTTAATGGTGTGGTCATATTTAAAGGCTACTTTGATATCCAATTTTTTGAGTAGGTTAACAATACTAAATAAATTTTTCATGAAAAAGAAGGACAAGTGTATTTAGTTGTTTATGGTTTCCTAGTTCTTGATTGCAAGCTTTGTGAAAGCGTTTCTTGGCGGTGTTGTGACATTGATTAAGAATATGAATAGGATATTTTAACTTTTCCCCAATATTCCGGATAGTTCTAAATTCATCATCAATAAATTCAGGATCTGAAATCCTGTAAGCTCTCAAGTACATTGAAATAAAAACTGATCTTTTTACACTGATGCGGTGCTTGGAATAAAAATGAACATAGGAAAGAATATTGGTAGGTTTTCTATAGACGAAAGTACTTACTGTCTACAAGTTTCCTTTCTCCTGTGGTTATTTTGCATTTTTGTATCACGGTAATGTGATTGCTTGCATATATATATACATATATATATATATATATATATATATATATATATATATATATATATATATATATATATATATATATATATATATATACATATATATATATATATGTCTATATATGTATATACATATATACATATATATTCATATTATATATATATGTATTATATATATGTTATACATATATATATATATATATATATATATATATATATATTCATGTATATATATGTATATATATATAGTTATA
>NC_134812.1:24534340-24536840 GCF_046742065.1 Oratosquilla oratoria
AATTTCTGTTTACTTTTCTCTTAAATAAAACCACTCGACAAAAGCCAGGATGACTATATGATATACCATTCATAACAGACACAGAGTTACAATCAACGACTCAATGACACAATTCATATAGTCATTTCTGCCTAACCCAGCTCCACACGACTTTAACAAGCTAAGGCACGGCCAAAAGCATTAAAATAAAAAGAAAAAAGTAAAGGGTATTGCAAAGCAGAGAACAAATGATTTCCATGTGAAAATTACGGAGCAATTTACTGACCAAAAAGTCGGCAGCATTAGTGTGGAATCTCCGTCAAGTTAATCTAAATGGGTTGACCATCCAGCTCGGTGTTCGTGGAGGGGGAGAACGCTTGTGGGCCTTGTGATAGGATTGGGCCAAAGAACATTACGAGAACGATAAAGGATGTAAACAGGAACAGATTGTGGTGTACAAAAGCGGAAACAAGGAAATTAAGACAGAATGCGTGTGTGTGTATGTGTGTGTATGTGTGTGTGTGTGTGTGTGTGTGTGTGTGTGTGTGTGTGTGTGTGTGTGTGTGTGTGTGTGTGTGTGTGTGTGTGTGTGTGTGTGTGTGTGTGTGTGTGTGTGTGTGTGTGTGTGTGTGTGTGTGTGTGTGTGTGTGTGTGTGTGCTCGCGCGTGTGTGTGCGCCTGCGTGTGTGCGCGCATGTGTGTATCCGCGTGTGCATGTGCGCGCATGTGTGCGCATGCGTGTGTGTGAGTGCTTGTTTGTTCACGTGTGTTTATGCGAGTGCGTGTGTGCGCGTGCGCTTGTGCGCGTACGCTTGTGCGCGTTAGTGTGTGTGTGTGTGTGTGTGTGTGTGTGTGTGTGTGTGTGTGTGTGTGTGTGTGTGTGTGTGTGTGTGTGTGTGTGTGTGTGTGTGTGTGTGTGTGTGTGTGTGTGTGTGTGTGTGTGTGTGTGTGTGTGTGTGTGTGTGTGTGTGTGTGTGTGTGTGTGTGTGTGTGTGTGTGTGTGTGTGTGTGTGTGTGTGTGTGTGTGTGCCCGCGCGAACGCACCTGTGTGCATGTGTGTCTACATTTACGTATCTGTCTCTGTGTCCATCGTCTATGTGCTTGTCTGTGCCTATGTCTGCCTATGCCATTGTCGGTCTATGAGCCTTTGCCTATGTCTCCATGTACATGTGCGTGTATATGTACGCGTACATAAACGTATACACGTAGGTGTCCATACAAGGACACCCTCAAACGATTATTTTTTTTGTCCGTCTACCTTTCTTCTCACCGCCATCGTCGCCGCCGCCAAAGGCACTGTTGCCGCCGCAATTGAAACGGGTGCCAACGCCGGCCAGTGCCTCACGGTGCCTCCTGCTTCCTCGTCCCAGACCGGCAGGAGGATGCGATCCGTTCGATCCGCGTTGTAACTCACTCGTTACCCGACAGGCCCACAACGGGAGCAATGCAGTAGAATCAATGTTTACGTAATTTACACGTTTTCGCATGAAAGGAGATGGAGGAGGAGGAGGAGATGGAGGAAGAGGAAGAGAGGGAGGAGGAGGTTGAGATGGAGGAGGAGGAATAGATGGGGGAGGAGGAGATTAGATAGGAACGGATAGAAGAGGAGGAAGAGATTGAGGAGGAGGAGAGGGAGATGAAGGGAGAGGAGGAAAAGGAGGATATGGAGGAGGAGACGAAGATGGAGGAGGAGAAAGAGAAGGAAAAGGTGGAGGAAGTGGAGAACAAGGTGGAGGCAGAGAAGTATGCACAGTAGATGGACAAGAAAGAGGGGAGAGGAAGGAAAGCAGAGGATGAGGAAGCTAAGGAAATGGAGGCGGAAGAAGAAAAGGTATGAAAAGAACAGAAAGAAGAATAAGAAGAATAGTTAAAGAAGAAAAAAGAGAGGGAAGGAAGAAAATAAGACAAAAGAAAAAGATTCGGTGTAGAGGAGGAATAGCAAGAAAAGGAGGAGAAGGAGGAGGAGGAGGAGGAGGAGGAGGAAGAGGAGAAAGAAAAGGAAACAGTTAAAGGAAAAGTAATTACGGAAATAAAAAAAGGAAGAAGAATTTGAAATAATATGTAATAGTATAAAAAATGAAAATAGGGAAGGGGGAGAGGGAGTGGGAGAGGGAGTGGAGGGGAGGATAACACTACTCCCCCACTAAGGGAGGGGAGTAATTGGAGGTGTGGGAGAAGGGGAGGAATTTAAGAATGGGTTGAGTGTATGCGTGGTGGGGGGGGGGACGGGGGGACCGGGGGGGACGGGGAAGGGGTTGGAGATACACCGGAATTGGGAGGAGGCGGAGGAAGGAAGGGGAGAAGGGGGAACATCGTTCTTCACGAAGAAATGAAGAGTGAAGGGGACGGCGAAGGGGAAGAGGGAAAGAAAGGAGGAGGAGGAGTGAGGTGGAAAATGAGGAGAAGCAAGAAGAATAAGGAGAGGGAAAGCAAGAGAAAGAGTAAGAGAGGGGGAGAGGGATGAGGAGGAGAAATAAGAGGATGAAGAAGAGAAAGAAGAGGAGGAGGAGAGGGAGAGGAGG
>NC_134812.1:24549062-24559062 GCF_046742065.1 Oratosquilla oratoria
GGAGTGGAATACATGGGAAATGAAATGGGTGGGAGTGATATCTATGCCTTTTTCTTTTTGGCTACCCCCCCGTGTAAGGGGGAAAAAGCCTTTGGTATATGTATGTATGTATGCAAATGAGGGTAGTTTTCTTGCATGAGCATGGTTCCACCCTTAGCGTTCTCGTTCGGAATGGTGCACCTTTGAATTTAGTGGCGTCCATTTCTGGTTTTGTTCCAGTCAACGCCAGGTAATATTTCTGACCAGAAGGGAAGGCATGAAACTAAATGGGTTCTCTTAATCTAGTTGACGTCAAGTATTTTTATGCCCCCCTCTCTATTTCTCTCTCTCTCTCTCTCTCTCTCTCTCTCTCTCTCTCTCTCTCTCTCTCTCTCTCTCTCTCTCTCTCTCTTTCTATCTCTCTCTCTCTTTTTCTCTCTCTCTCTCTTTTTCTCTCTTTCACTTTCTCTTTTCTTTCTTTTCATTCGGTCTCCTTAAAACTCTCCAGGTCCGAGCGTTGTAAGACGCTTTTGGAAATTACACTCTGCCGCCGTAAGCCAGAGAATAATGGGAAATGATCGCCTTCTGGCTCAAGATTACGCCCGAGAAGTGTTCGTATATGAAAATTTGTGTGTATGTACAGGAGCAAGCGCTCGTCTCGGTACGTAAGCGTTATGTATGCGTGTGTGTTAAAACTTGCATTATTTCAGTGTACCCTATCATTTGCCTTGCCTGTGTCCTGTCTGCATAACCACTCACCTGCCTGGTTGCTTGCCTGCTTGTCTGTCTGCCTGCCTGCCTGTCTGCCCGCTTGCCTACATGCCCGCCTTCATGCTTTCCTGCCTGCTTACCCACTTGCCTATCTAATTTCCTGATTGCCTGACAGCCTTCTTTCCTGCTTATTTACATGTTAAACTGCTTATCACTCTACTTTGCTGTCCTTATTTCTTGTCTACCTGTTTGCTTGGCTATCTGTCTATCTGTCTTTTCGTCCACTTATCTGTCCGTTTGATCTCAAAATCTAATGAATAAGGGAATGTTGAAGAGATTGAACATGAAATATCTTCTGTATGGTCTGATTACGAGAACAAATTCACAAGAAATTCATAGACAAGGCTTTTACTCTCTCTTACAATATTCCAATATCATTTTAGGCTTAATTCTATCTTGGTCGCCAGGCGATTTAATTCAACTAAGGAGATCAAGCCCATCTCAGAACATCTTTGACTATGTGTGGTTTCGAGGTAGTTTTCTTAATTGGGAGCTTCTGAAATTCGGATATATCTATAATGACAAGAAAAACGAAATCTAGACAATTCAGGACACGAGAGTTGCTTTCTAGTGTTCTAATATTTTTTCAAAAGGTATTTTCGTACTGAATATTGAATATTTAAATTTGAAGAGCTTCCCAATAATGATAATTCTCTGTATATATTTTTTTTTTTTTTTTTTTTTTTATACCACCAAGTGATTCATTTTGAGTGAAGGAAAACCTTCTGATGTCAAAGGATTAGATTAATCTTAAGCAGCTCTTTGGCCTTACGTTCTTATATGTTTTCATTCTGTCTGCCGCGTAAGATATCTTCTTCAGCCGAAGTGCTTTTAGGATTGGAGACCCATAGACTATGATATAGTTTACGTAATTTGCTCTGACTGCCGTCGGGTAATTTTATTTAGGTTGTAAGACCTCTTCCTTAGACCTAGAGATCAATCCTCCACATATTCATTTCTTTTCTTTTCTATAAATATTTCTCTTGGGTAGCTGCAAAAGATTATATATGCTTAGTTAGGAAAGGATGTGACCGTAGTGAGGGGCTTAAGTGTTATTTCGATGAACACCGTTCAACACGTTGACGGACCAGTGAGTTCTCTTCCTGCAGAAGCTAAGTTCACTGATCTCATCGATTTCGACCTTTCTGGAAGGACAAACAAGTTCTGCATCTTTCAAGGTCGTTCCTCCCAGACGATTTCATTCAGCCCAGAGCTCTAAGTTCCTTCCTACCATCTTTTATATATATATATATATATATATATATATATATATATATATATATATATATATATATATATATATATAATATATATATATATAATATATTATTTCAATATCTAATATTGGATTCAGCAATGCCATTCTATTCATTTGAAGGGAATCCCATTGGATGTCTGAGTATACATACGAGTATATGCCTACGTACATGACATGCGTGCATATTTACATTCATATAAGTATATTATACGTAGACCAACTCTATAACTTCATCTTTTCGGATCAATCTAACACTCAGATATACAAACCATTCATGTCGACGTCGAAATATAACATAAATGCATACATACATACATACATACATACATACATACATAACATACATACATACATGCATACATACATACATGCATACATACATACATGCATACATACATACATACATACATACATACATACATACATACATACATACATACATACATACATACACATGCATGCATGAATGCAGGAAACAAGTGCAGTGGGGAGTTGTATCAATTGTATTGATAAACTTCATGTATACGTACGTGTACAAGAATAATTTTTGCCCATGCACTTCTCTCTATTGAGGGAGACCCAAACTATGTTATCAAGACTTCAGCAAAACGACTGGTGCTGTTCTGCATCATTTTAATAGGAAATTAAATTCTAAACATTAAGCAAGATCACGTATCCATGCCTTGAAAAGACAAACTCAAGACACTCAGCTTGCCTTTGTCTAGAGGATGTTTGTATTCATAAGCAGGAATCCGTGATACCCATTGGAAGAGCAAATATTGTTAAGTTAGTTTGCACATATGGAAAAGGATGACTAACAAAAAGTGTGTAAAACAGAAGTGGATGGAATGAACTTTGGAGAAAGGTTAAGAATGAGATGGATGAGCTGGATGAAGGAGGTATTGGATTCATTAAAGAATCTTTACCAATTTCGACAGATTTTCATCCACATTTTCACATAAAGAAAGCTGACAGTAAGCGATGTTTCCTTCTTCCTCCTACCATCCGGTGACATAGAACCTGTTTCACACTAGTACAACATAGGCACTGTTGACGACTGTGAGGCTGCCGGATTCCAATTAGTGAAATTCGAGGTAACAATAACTCATACATGTATGCATACTATACTATACTGTACTGTACTATACTATACTATACTATGCTATACTATATTATACTATACTAGATTATACTATACTATACTATACTATATTATACGATACTATATTATACTCTATCATACTATACTATACTATACTATATTATACGATACTATATCATATATACAGTATATACATATACACATATACATACATACATACATACATACATACATACATACATACATACATACATACATACATACATACATACATACATACATACATACATACATACATACATACATACATACATACATACATACATACATACATATACACACATATATACATATGAAAAGCTTTTACGCCTCTATGAGGGGTTGGCCGAGTCAAAGCACACCCCTAAACTCGTTCTTGTCCAATCGGATGAGTTTGACACCGTTAAGGACTTTGTCTGGACAAAGCCAGGTAACTTCATTCGGATCAAATGAACCCCAGGTCAGTAAAGAATGTTAACACAGTTTTACTTTGTTATGTATGCTCAGCAAACCCTTACTTTTTTACTTACATTTCCTTTAAGGATATGCTAATATAACTCTTTAGGTATCGAGTTTGACAACGCTTTCCGTCCTCCAAGCTGAATTGAAATACCAGTGGTTAGCCAGGACAGAGTTCTAATAGCCCCTTCATACATATTGCCGTCAGGTGATCTTATTCAATGTGTTGAACCCATCTGGTAGCGAAGTGATTAAACCTTTTTCGATTAAATCTATAGCAAATCTATAATAACTTCCCTGCCGGGTAATATTTTTTTTATTTACTTTAGCCACCACTACCCCTCTGGTACAAAAAGGGGACGAAAAGGTGCCGTAATGTTTTAATTAACCTTTGTGGGTCAAATGCCACCAAGCCATTTACTCAGCCCTGGAAGTCCTTCCTCAACACCGAGCGTGTTAAAATCTTAGCAAGACCTTTGTTTTGTGTTTGGATCACCCAAACAATATATTAACCTACTCTGTGGAAGGTCCTGCTCCGTAACTAAATAAAACAATGAATATTTAATAAGAATAAAGTCAGAGTCGAGGAGTTGGCTCTTTCAGTACCTCAAGTCGCAGTTGGTATTGGGGATGACCAGCAATATGACCCTCTTATTCTTTTGCATTTTATTTGTTAATGTAGATTCTAGAAACACACTTGAGAGATGAAGACTGCCCTGCACATACCAGGGATTCCCTCTCAGCTAAATTAATTCATCTGATGTTGGATTAATTAGGGTACCCACGCTGCTGAATAGAATTGTCCGGTGTTAGCAAGAATAAAATCCTTAAAGTGCGAGACGGTAAATCAAAGGTCTTATAATCAGACGCTTTGTCTCAGTGGTGCACTTTAAGGACGTTGGGCGATTTTATTAGGCCGAGAGGAAACCACCGTGACGAAAGTGTTAATGGCCTTACTTTTAGAATCGTTCACCAGTCTTTGCGAGATCTTTCTACCGTTACAAAGTCAATTTTTACTAACTTCATTGGCTGAACTTACGAAAATTACCTTTTATTTAAAGAAAAGCCCATAGCGGCAAGGTAACATTTATCCATTACCTAGGGAGTAGGTTTCCCTTCGTTGAATAAAATTACCGGACGGAGTTTGAATAGAGATGCAAGACGACTCCAGGATGGGAGTGGGAGTTCCCACTTGGAGTTAATGTTGTTCCTCCTCCTACGGGCTGTCTTAGGCCTTAGATTTTCTGGCGCCGTCTGATTGATCGATCACGCTTTCCCCCCCAACCCCGTTTCCCCCAAACGAGCGTGTGTGTGTGTGGGAGGGGACGGGGGTTGGGGGGGGATTCTGGGGAGGGGCAGGAGATTAAACGAGGAAGGATTTCACGGCCTTGGCTTCTCCTATTAAGCAAGACACTCATTAAATTTCTTTTTATCTTGGAGGACACTTGAGAGGAGATCTGCCTTGATTGAAGATTTTGAAGCTGCCTCGAGTAGGTTTATCTATTTATTCTTTTATCTATTTATTGATGTGGGGTTATAAATCAGGTGTTTTGTTCTCACTAACGTTAAGTAGTAAATGATATAATGAATAATAATAAGTACTGATAATGATAGCAATGATAGCAATTAATGACAATGATTAATGATAATAATCAATGATGATAATGATAATAATGATGATACATATATATACCTACATGCACACCTACATGCATACCTACATACATACTTACATGCATACCTACATGCATACCTACATGCATACATACATACATGCATACATACATACATACATACATACATACATACATACATATACATACATACATGCATACAGTACAGATATACATACATACAGTACAGATATACATACATACATACATACATACACACATACATACATACATACATACATACATACATACATACATACATACATACCCTAAGGCCTTTTCCCTTTTATGAAAGGGTGGCTGTGTCAAATTTTACAATCACTCAACATCCATCCCACGCTCATCCAGAACACATTCTTCGTCCCTCACATCATAGCACCTTGTGGCTGAAGGGTCGTGGAAATATTAGTAACAATAATAATGATAACGATAATAACGATAATGATGATAATAATCATGATGATATAATCATGATGATAATGGTATCAATGATAATAACAATAATAGTACCAACAATGATGATGATGATAATAATAATAATTAATGATAATAATAATGATAGTAATGATAATAATAATTAATAATTAATAATAATCAATGATAATAATAATAATATAATATAATATTAATAATGATACTAATAATAATAATACTAGTGAGGATAGTGAGGATAGTGGTGATAGTGGTTATGATGATTATGACGATAATAATAACAATAATAATAACAATAATAATAACAATAATAATAATATTAACAATAACAATAACAATAATAACAATAATAACAATAATAATGATGATACATGATAAAAATGATGAAAATTATGGTAATAACAATAATAATACCATTATTATTGCGTACGGACGAGAAAACAAATCGACTTTTGATTTTGCACAGTCTTTGCATATGGCAACAAAGATTGAGAATACCGTTGTAGTAGTTCGCCACGAATTTATCATTAGGAGATTGTACGCTTGTATTTCGCATTTCATTCACGTCATACGACTCGTGATATTCTTCTCTGACTCAGACATAAAATTCCATTGTCGAAAGAACATTGCTATCTAAGTGTCATCTGATTAAGTGCTCTACTAAGCATAGGCTGAGGTAGTACTGATTGTTGAGGATCCATAGAGTTGGACGCAATCTGTGTAACGTAATCATCAAAATCGTTGACTGGGATTGAGAAGTACAATATGTGTCCACCACGCCAAGACTTCACGGTCCTTGTGGAAATGTATGATATAACGTAGATTTGACTAGGAAACACAGGAGTCTTAGTCTGAGTTTATTATTGACTAGTTTCGCATATGTGCTTTTTCAGGAACAAACTCAGACTAAGATTCCCGTGTTTCCTACTCCCACTTACGTCAACCTGAGAGAATATCTCAACAAATGTATAATATTCAAATACTGTACATCACATTAGCGTGTTCATGAACACAAAAGGAGTCTTTCTTTGGTTATGTGAAAAATTTACGTCAGATATTCAGCTGCGGCCGAAGTCGGCATCTTTGCACGGATTGAAGCCGTCTATCTTTTCTCGTGCAAAGAAACTGTGATACTCTTTGTAGTAACGATGTCCGTCTCTTTGTAGGAGGAAGGTCATGTAATACTAACCCCTTCAGTGTTAGCGCTTTCTAAATGTATTTCATTCTAGCTGCCGTCAGCTGATTTTTTATTTGGATAAAAAATCCAAAATGGAAGAGTTGAAGTCTTAGAAAATCCACCTTTTCACTCCACGAGTCCTCCCCATGGTGATCTGATTAATACATTTCATTCTGGTTGACCCAAGACGATTCTCTTCAGCTAAGCAACGACACCGAGCTCGAGGTAGTCAACAAAAAACTCAAGGCTTAGCTGATTCACTTCTGAGTACCACAGTTGCTGGCGGTGTCTACGACCCTGCAGAGAGCGTATTTGTTTACGTCTCACACTTACGATACGACCCAATCAATGGCGAGGTCGTAAAGGAGGTCGTAAATCTACGACATAAAAGATATACACCTTCCGCAGGTCCCCAGAAGACCTCAACCACTGTAGTACCCAGGAGTGAAAGCAACTCTTCATTCTTCAGCTGAGGGAACAGGACGACAACAGGGTCTTCGAAGATGCAGGCTCTGCAGCTCTTTATAGAGAGCGAGCTTGAAAAGCTCTTTTGTAGAGAGCCAGGCTGAGCCGCTCTTTAAAGACTCCGACTGTATTCTTCGCAGGTTCGATCCTTCATATGGAGAAGTGTAGGTGCGGAGGGTCTTCTCTTTTCGTCCTTGATCAAATGGCCACCGGCAGCTCCTTGTCCTCCTTATTGGCCTCTTCGTAATTAAATTTTGTTATTCCCCCTCAGGTGTCGGAAATCGGCTTCCCCATCTCCTTTCCCTCCCCCCTCCCCTTCCCTCCCCTCTCCTCCCCTCTCCTCCCCTCTCCTCCCCTCCCCTCTCCTCCCCTCCCCTACCTCCCTTACATCCTCGGCAGATGAAATCTTACCAAAGCTTGAAAGAAAGGGAGGAGGAACAGGAGGAAGAGCGAGAGACTTTAAGATTTGAAGAATATTATTATCATCATTATTATTATTATTATTATTATTATTATTATTATTATTATTATTATTATTATTATTATTATTATTATTATTATTATTATTATTATTATTATTATTATTATTATTATTATTATTATTATTATTATTATTATTATTATTATCATTATTATTATTACTATTATTATTATTATTACTATTATTATTATTATTACTATTATTATTATTATTACTATTATTATTATTATTATTATTATTATTATTATTATTGTTGTTGTTGTTGGTTTGGCGTTGAGGTTGTTGTGGTGGTGGTCGTTGTTGTGGTTGTTGTCGTCGTCGTCGTCGTCGTCGTCGTCGTCGTCGTCGTTGTCGTCGTCGTCGTCGTCGCCGTCAGTAGTAGTAGTAGATGGCAGAAAAGAAGCAACAACCAAAGAGCAACATTGTAGTGTGGATGAGATATAGACCGTCATTCTCACTCTTAAGATCAGACCTTCTATGCCTGAGAGGTACCAGGTGGTCCTCACCCCCGAAATCAGTACAGATACAAAACCTCGAATATGAGCAGAATGTAGAAGAAAGTAGGATAAACGAACTTCTGTATTAGGCTTCATTAAAGTGAAATAATACAATAAATAAATAGATAAATAAAAATGTAGTAATTGGCAAGAGAGGGGTTAATGAACTGTGTCTATGGGAGACAGATCCTAACTGCTTTCACCACACAGTTGCACGAGGATGGGGTCGTTGAAAAAGTATTAGTAGTAGTAGCAGCAGTTGCATATCCGCCTGCTGTATACGGATACGCAATAAGTGGGTACAGTACCCTGTTGCACCATATCGTATCACTAGGTGGTACGCAAAGATGATACGATACGTGGAAATGCAACACATGTGGACCCGGCTTAAGGCTCGTTTCACACGTATCGACTTTTCGTCATACGCTTTTACACGTGGTGGTGGTCGTGACATGTGAAAGCGTCCTACACCCATGGTTATTTGAGAGCACGACGTCGTGTCGTGGACGACGCACGGCGAAAAGTCGGTATATGTTTAACGAGCCTAAGGCTGATGTCACACGGGCGGTCTACCCGCCTGACCGCGGCGGGTGAGATGCATTTCCCCACTTGAAAACCGCCGCGGCCAGCCCGCCTGGCTATGTCAGACGAGAGGTTTATACATAGGAATCAAAATAAAGAGGTTGCGCGGCGGCTGCCCCGCTTTGCACCCGCGGCGGCCAACCCGCACGTCTGGCTAGGGCTTTAGCCTTACGGGCGGGTGGCAGCCTGGTGTCGCCAATTGTTCACGCATCGAAGTCGATTGCTCGTGATAAACATTTTAACTTTATTGTGTCCAATATCCTCGCTGAGGGCAAGGAAAGTTGACAGGAATGTTAGTGATAGTGATCGAATAAGTGATACTAAACCTAACTTACCCTAGCTTGGAGGATTTTTTTTTTTTACGAATATTTCGGAAGATGATTGTAAGGAGCTTAATCTAGGAGGTGCTTAATCGCAACCGAGATCGTCACCTTTGCCCTATATGCTCGGACTTCCGGTAGCTCTTTGAAGAGAGACAGGTTGAAGCATCAAGTCACGCGACTCCTGAATGTTTATTAAACTTAGATTTTGCTAAGTGTAGTGATATTTATAATTTCTTCTTTTCTTCCCATATTAATGTGTAAGATTTACTAAAGTATTTGCTGACTTCTAGACTGATTATTCAACTCTAAGAAATTCTTCTACAATTTACTACGAGGCGGTAAAGTAAAAGAATAATATTGGTGAATGATGATTGGAAGGCGCTTTGGTGGGGTAATGGTAGGAGAGATGTGGGGAACAGAAGGATTGAAAAGGGCATTGTTGAGTAGAAATATATTAGTAGGGTAGTTTTTTTTTTTTTTAATCATTTTATTACGCTCAAAGAGCGGCAAGCCTAGTACATAGGTAATTGACTATTTACATGAAAATCGTGACTCATAGGACACGCTGTTCGACTGAGGTGGCAATTCGTGGTCAAGTACAAATTTTCAGAGGTTGGGACACAGTGGTGGAGGACACGGTATACAATCAGTGGCAATAACAGCATGTATAAAACAATCACAGTTAACAGTATATACAAAACAAAAGTATGTACAATATTAGGGTGGTAGGGGGTGGGGATTAACTCGTTTGTGTCCTATAAA
>NC_134812.1:24564062-24566562 GCF_046742065.1 Oratosquilla oratoria
ATTTGGTTTGATTTCATTTGATTTAATTCTGTCTTATTGTATTATTGTTATCATTATTTTTATAACAATGTTCTCCATCTTGTTTAGGAGTAGTGGAGGAAGGAAGGGACAGATAGAGTGAGTGGGAAGGCATAAGGAGAATTGAAGGGAATTTGTAGAAAATCTGCAGCATCCGCTATTGATGCTTTAAATATATGCGGGTGGAGAGCATCACTACTGGATAATTAAGTTAATTCCAAGTTAATAGAAAAAAAAATGATCCATAGAAAAAATATGATGCAAAAACTAGTTCACGATTTTGGTGTTCATACATGATGCAAAACCTAGTTCACGATTTTGGTGTTCATACTATTTGTAACTGTAGCTTTAGAAAATTGCGATATTGTCTTTGAAGGACTACAAAGGACAGTTTTACAACACCTGGACTCTAGCTGGAGGGGTGTCAGTGTTCCAGAAAAAGAACTTTCTAATGATAATGTACCTGTAACACCTGGAAGAATGCTAGTGTTCCAGAAAGACCTTTCTAATGATAATGTGCCTGTAACAGACTCCCACATTACGTCTCAGGCGCCAATCACCAACCGCCTTACCGGTTATACTCAACAACGTAACCCAAGCGTTCCTCAGACCAACTCACTGGAATTGAATTTAGGAGCGAACAAAGTCACGAGAGCGAAAAAAAGGGAAGGAGAAGGTATTTATTATTTTGTCTGAAACAGCCAGCACTTCTGTCTTTAGAGTTTTACCGTACCAAAGAAGTTGAGTCGAGAGATAGATAGATAGATAGATAGATATATAGTATATATATCTATAGATAGATAGATAGATAGAGAGAGAGAAAAAGTTGGAGGAAGGGAAAATATTTCTTGGAAAAGCTCCAGAAGGAATTCCTAATGAGGCTTCCATCTTGAATCATACTATTGACGAGTGGAAGTATGGATTCTGTATATTGCGTCCTAAGAAGCAGTGTCTGGAAGAAGTTGCTGTAGGACGGTAGTGACAAAATTCCATGCGTGAAGTTGAAATGACTTCTTGAACCGCTCGAAGGAGGTTACCTCTTACGGATGCGGAAGATCCGGACGTCATTGTATGTGATCCGGATAACAAGGTTGTGTTGGCTACCGCGAGGCGATGGACACTACCCGTCCGTGGAAGGTGTGGAGACGTACGACGACTTCTAATGTCTTCACCACGCTGAGTCTGGTCAGGAAGAAGAAGGCTGTGATTCATCTTCGAAGACCCGTACTTGTGAAAAAAATCTCTGAATATGCGTCTGAACAGGGTCTAGTTTGATGCCACAAAGAACTAACAAAACAAAGAATGTGTCCATATAGATTCTTTGACCCTTTCAGCTGAGAAAAACTGAAGGTTCACGCCTGGAATGGAAACTTCTGTCAATGCAACAAAAATCAAAACTTGCAGGCTCCTTGCTTGTTACAGCAGAACACCACCATCTTGCTGTCTGAAAGGAACGGGATAGCTTTGTCCTTCAGGTTTGTTCCTTTTGGAGAACAGTTACCAGGAGATCCCGGAAGATGTTGTGGCGGTGGTTTGTTAGGAGTAACCATTTTCTGGTTCCTTTAAGTTCCATGTTTGATTAGTGGCCTCAGACATAGTTGCTGCATTCGCCGTTATTGTAATAGTTAGTGGCGATGGCGGCCAAAGAGCCTGGGAAGGGCACCAAGAGATCCCGATCAAAGTTGGTCAAGATCCTCCGTCAAGAACCGACGAAACTTAAGATTCCAGGAATCTCTTTTACAGGCAACGCGACAAAGTGAAAAGGTATTACCAGTAGTGACGGTTGCTTGCCTCTGAGGTTGCTACTGATTCGCGATGCATATCGCAATGGAATCTCAGCCATTGCAGTAACGAGATGGAGTGGGATGAGACTTTGACATATTGAATAGTAGTACAATTGAGCTGTCGGCCGATCTCTTGGGTGATTCGGAGCATATCCTGGCTTTTGCGGGAGGAAAGAATATATATATATGTATATATATATATATATATGTATATATATATATATATATATATATATATATATATATATTACAGGTGAAAAATGTAATCACACATTTGTCAGACACGTGAAAACCACTGTTGGAGTAGAAATGACTGGAGAAGGAGAATCTATATATTTCGATTGCAAACTGCAATCCTCTTCAGCAGATCTACTGAAGAGGATTGCAGTTTGCAATCAAAACATATAGATTCCTCGTCTCCAGTCTTTTCTACTCCAACAGTGGTTTTCACGTGTATACATATATATATATATATATATGTATATATATATATATATATATATGTATATATATAGTTGTATATATATATATATTGTATATGTGTGTGTGTGTGTGTGTGTGTGTGTGTGCGCGCGTGTGTGTTTCCAATTATATAGGAATTAAACCAAAGTAGCCCAGAGGACCTTGGATATGAAGACCACTCCTCGGATGAATGAAAATAATTTGTCAACAACTAAAGTAGTTATAAATCCCTTCAG
>NC_134812.1:24571562-24599062 GCF_046742065.1 Oratosquilla oratoria
CCTCTTCTTCATCTCCTCTCCACCTTCTCTTCTTTTTTTCTTCCCTTTCCTCAACTCTTCTCCTCCTCCCTTATCCTTTCTTCTCCTTCAATTCTTCCACCTCTTCTTCCCTTTCCTTCTCTTTTTCCCTCCTCCTTCCTCCTCCTCCATTTCCCACACTCTCCTCCTCCTCCTCGTCCTCCCTTATCCATTTTTCTCTTTCGTCTACGATCCTCTTATGTTCTTTGAACTTCTTTCTCTTTTTTATGCCTTTGTCTTTCTTTCCTCTCACATCTATTATCCATTTTCTGAGAATTTTCTCTTTATTCTTTTCTTTCCTCTACCTTTTTTCCCTTCGTATTCTCTCTAACATTTCCTCTTTCCTTCCTCTACAACTCTTTGTACCTCCTGGCCACATTCCCAACACTTTTCTTACGTCTCTCTTCTTTCCCATTCCTATACAATTTTCTCTCGTGGCACTTTCTCTTCCTCTCCGTCTGTCTGTATTTCTGTCTGTGTGTCTGTCTATATGTCTGTCTGTCTGTCTGTCTGTCTGTCTGTCTGCCTCTCTCTCTCTCTGTCTCTCTCTTTCTCTTTTTCTCTCTCTCTCCACAACTCTCTCTCTCTCTTTCGCTTTATGTCCATTTGTCTGTTTGTCTGTCTGTCTGTATCTCTCTCTCTCTCTCTCTCTCTCTCTCTTTCCACTCTCTGTCTCTCCCTTTTGCTTTCTGTCCGTCTGTTTGTCTGTCTGTCTCTGTCTCTGCCTGTCTGTCTGTTTCTCTGTCTCTTTTTCTCTCTTCTCTCTGTCTGTATTGACATAGAAGTGCAAAAAAATAATCTGATATGATTAGTTATTGCTATAACTGTGTTTTTGCTGACCTTGATATATTGTGGTTTAACATATCAATGCCTGAAAAAGAAAAACATGCACAAATATAGCCGCCACACACGCTCACTCATATGATAGGATCAGCGTCTATACTCAGTTCCGGATAGCCACAGGTCTGACTAGGGTGTTGATGTATAACTCAGGTCATTGTGCTGTGTTACTTCCTTGTTATGGATAGAATCCTATGATTGTGCTGTGTTACTTCCTTGTTATGGATAGAATCCTATGGTTGTGCTGTGTCACGCTCTTGTGTGAATAAAGTCTCCTATTTGTATTTTAAGGCACTCCTTGCATGAATATATGTTATAAATTTGTATTGTATTTTATAATATCAATGTGTATTTTTGAAATGTTAAAAATTGTACAATAACCATCTGCTGGAGCGCGCCTCATTACGTATTATCAAATGACGCCAAGCTCAGAAATGTAACATAATTTGGCGGGAAAGCTCACTCTGCTTTCCCATTGGCTGAAGATCTTTAAACTACCGCTTCACCTAACGTTTTGCTATCACCCAAAACGTAAGCTCCCATTCGCGGGGTATAAAAGGCAAGGCAGAGAGCGACCCGGGTGAGACCAGAGAGACTAGAGAGACAGAGAGACATCGAGAAGAGAAGAAAAGCAGAGATAGACCCAGAACGAGAACTGAGAAGACAAGAAAAGAAGCGGTTGCCCAGGATGCACCTGAATCTACAAAGAATTTATTCAACATTCGTCAATTACGACAACTCCGTTAAACAAATCTTTTGGACCACAACTATTGCCCGTCTTCACGCGAAGTCCACAGTCTTTGTGTATTTTCCAAATTGTTTCGGGCATCTCCAGACTGCTGCTGGACTACGTGCGACTCCACACTCTCTCTCTGTTATTTTCCCAATTACAATGCATCAACCAATATATTACGTGTTCCCGACTACCAGAAGTTTCACCTACCAGAAGAACTACCAGAAGCTTCCTCTACCAGAAGTTATCGTACATAATATTCACCTCAAACTACCTATTTGTCCCCCGAGACCGTTGGTGCGACCTTAGTAACCAGAATGAAGACTTATCTACACCATAGCCAAGACTTCGTTTCGCCCACCTGTTCTTACGTGCTGCATACAAAAATACACTCATCTACTATACTTGGTAACTAATATAATAATTTATTTCATGTCATATGTATTGATATGCATTTATTATTCTATGCTCATTTATGTTGTATATTTTTGTTCTTGTGAAAATATTTCATTTTAACGAAGAGTTTAATTATCCTGGTTGAACACTGTCATTTGTCCAAACTGCACATGTCCATGCTTATTTATTTATGTTTTCGTGTCGCGACTAGCCTGGCTCATAGGTGGGTCGTGAAATACTGTGTCAGCTCTTTGGGTTGTACTTGTGTGGATCTAAGGACAAATCGACCATTACAGTCTAGTATATGCACCATGACCCATACATACATTGCTCGACCATGCTGCATTGTCATACCAGACATGATTGGTGATACTCGATACAATATAGAAGTATTTCTTCAAGATAGTAAGTAATACTGCACAAGCTGATGTTAGGTTAAAACTATCTAGTACCACTAAGCCAATAACATAATATAATAGGTAATATATATATAACTTAGTTTATATAACAGGTTGGCATATGACTTGAATAACAGACAAGTTACAATAGTCAGATGGTTAGATACAATCTTGTAATAATCCCATAAGTATGCTTAACAGAAAGATACAATTATATGTATGTATATAAATTTACAGCTATACTTGAGTTAGGAGTCTTTTTTCCAATATATATGTATATAATTACAACGAGGAAATATTTTGGCCAGTGTAAATATTAGAAAAAAAATCTTGTAATCAGAATTAGGTCAAACTATGTACAAAGATGGTCACTTTAATCATACAAGTAATGAATACTTTCATCATGATAAACGCGTAACAATTTCCCTAACTTTCCTAAAATATAAAAATGGAAAACTTTTTCATATATAAATCACAATTTTATCCTTTACGTAAAATGAGAAAACTTTGTGTAAAACAGATTATAGTATCAATCAGATGCTGCCCCAAATTTCCATAATAGGATACTCGCAGCCCTATAACAGTTTGCTACGGTCCACGGGCCCGCCCATAGATCTCTCTGGGAAGAAACCTTGGCTAGATGTCTGTGTTGTATATCTGTGAAGCTGCTTCTATGTCACGACTAAAAGTAATAGAGGGATAAGATCTATCTCCTTGTGTTTAAAGTGGAGGAAATACAATGTTGATAATGAAATAAATCGGATTCAGTCCAAAAACCGAAAGTCCGACCCTCAGGACTGCACCTCCAAATGGAAATGAGGAAGTTGACGGGGTCTAAAGACGGAATGCAGGGAAACGACTTTGAAGACCTTCTTGCAAGACCATTTCGTGTATATATCTGCCGCTTATGGTATATACAGGATAACATGTAAATATCCAATATTGATCTTTGTACATATTAATTATTGGTCATTATGACATGTAAATGGTTATAATTCTCACCTGAGTTGTAGAGATATAAGATATAAATACAATCACCAATGTGTCAATTTGTACCTAATAGGTGTACAGTAAGACATAAACTGACAGCGGCTGTGAAGCACAGAAAATTGGGCTGCATTTATTTTACATTTAGAATATCATGAAATAAAAGAAAGACGATAATCCATTGAAGTATATGCTATTAATCTTATTCTATTTTCAGTCAGCTTAACTTCAGTGTTATAGAACTAATTATCATTCATGTCTTCCATAACTGACTTTAAACTAGAATGTGTAAAAAGATAACCCCTAGAATTTTTGCTAAGCAAACCTTAACCTTAGAAATGTGTAAGTCACCATTATCATATATATTTTCTTAAGATCATATATGAGTTGACTGTTCTTTAGTTTGCCTTAATCTAATAGTACAATTCAGCTTTTCTTATTAATTTTTTTCAACAATATTCTTGTACATGTTACATCATACTACTTTTTCTCATACTACTTTATTCTTTTCTATTTAGTGTCTGGAGTTTTAAATGCGAGTTATTTGGTTTCTCAAATTCATACAATAATTTCTAGTGTAGAACTTGCAGCATTAATTTACTTTAGAATCTTTGATCATTGTGTTATTTTTTTTAACATATTAAAAATCGTCATATTTTCCATATTCCTTGTATCACTCTTAGCTATCACCATAAAATCCCTGATGTATCTTTTTCTAATTTATAACATAGCATTTTCTAATCCCGCACATAAATACTTATACTCGTACATAATATCATATTGTGATTAAGATACACGTCAATCCAATTGATAATGAATATAGTGCATGTGGATTCGTTTTGTTGATTTGTTAAAAGTGTGTGGAATGTATAAAAAGGATGAATAGTTGTGAGCATTATGTTATGGATACTACTCATATCTAAGATCTAATTCATGTATCGTATCCCTTCTGACAACTAATGTTTGTTTATCACCGCAGATCGGGTTTGAAGGATGTAGATAAAAAAAAAAAAATAGATAAGTAGCTAACATGTTGAGTGAATCTTGACTAAATAAGAGAGGCTTATTTGAATGATTTTAATTCATTTACTATTACATAGCCGTAGTTCTATGTTTCTTTGCTTCTTTGGTCTATTCTTGCTTCTGTTTATGGGTCGCTTGGTGGATGAAACTCCGACCATTTTTTTGAGTGATGTCTTTCGTAAAACTGTCTCAACGTAAAGTCTGTGTTTAAATTTACTTTCATCTTTCTAAATGTACTTTTTCTACTATATCAGTGTATGGGTCAACAACCAAACATCTGTTGTTATTCAACGATTCATCCATGATGAACGGCCCCTCAAAAGTCGAATCCAACTTTCAGTTATGAAAAAGGAGCTTTTCTTTATGATGTCTTCCACTCTTCAGTTTTACTTCTCTTGCTTGTCTGTGTTGCTTGTTCATGAATTCTATTCTCAATTCTTCCACGTTCTTCCTCAATTGTGTATTTTGTTGAATGCTGCACAATACCTATATACTTAATCGTCCTTATTGTATAGAGGCTGAGTATTCCTATCTAAACATCACAGAGAAGACATTAATATCATAGAAAGTATGTATATTCCGGGGTCTTCTTGGCTGCTAAATTAGTGGACCCTTCAATAGATGTCATCACTTGGGGCACCTTATTTCTCCAAGTATTGCGCATCATATGGAATAATGGTCTGTGTATTTCCAATATTTTTTGTTCTTTCCACGAAACCATTACCCTAGGAATAACTTACTCGTAATGTGCTGAAACCATGACCTTTCTTTCATAGTTTTGTATTTGGTACATCACCTCATTCTGAGTGCTATAGGAAAAAATGTTTAGAGTGATAAAGTAATTACCAAATAATCTAATGTCTATCCTAGCCTTGAAGTCTATCCTTATGATTCTAATTTCCTCTTATACGTGGATATAGAAGGGTACATTTTTCTGCTAAGAATTATGTAATCGTATAATATGTTTCCTAGCCTTCATATCTATCCTTATTATTCTGATTTCTCCCTTTACATAGATTTGAAAATATATAATTTTCTATAAAATTCAGTCACAGGATTTCATTATATGGTAAGGTTCAATTTTCTGCAATAGAATATATGTTAAAACAGGAAATTATTCATTCAGTGTACGGACAATGTTATATAGTGAGAAATGTTGAATTCATCCATGTAACAAGATACATGCATGTGCATTGACTCTTGAGCTACGCGGTAAACAGAAAATATCTTACGGAATATATAATAGTATATCATGTTTATTTTGGATCCTGTGCCTGTTAGTATTTGCGATGCTATCCCTTTGATCTCTTTGAAAAGTATCATAGATTTATCTAGATCTAGGTTATCAGATTGCTCGTGGCTCTTAACCATTTTCCTAGCAAATGTTAGTTTGAGCTTTTGTAGCGTTGTGGTTGGAACATCTCCCTTGTCCAACATGTTGGGTTTTTCTAATATGATGATGTGGAGGAGATGATGTTCTCTATTGCCTATCTCGCATTGTGTAACGGGTTCCCTGAGTTCGTCTGTATATTGGAGGAGGATATCTGGAATCCACTTTGTCTATTGTGCTGATTTTGTTGTGGGTTTTTGGGTTTATATTCTCAAGTGTCGTGTTGTCCCTATGTTATTGCTGCTAAGTACTCCTGTTTATGCTCCTGTTTCAGTCCCAGATCCAGCTCTAAGTCTTGCTCACGCTCCCTGTTTACCTCCTCCTCCTGTTCCTGGTTTCTGTCGTCCTCTTCGTCCTCTCGAAGCTCCAGCTCCTGTTCTTGCTTATGCTCATGAACCCATTCTTCTACCCTCTTCTCCTCTTCCTCGTCTTTTACTCCTCCTCTCCCTTTTACTATTCTTTCTCCTGCTCTTTCTCGTGTTTCTGTTCTTCCTCCTGTTTCCTCCTCTTCTCCCCTCCTCCTTCTCCTCCTACTCTTCCCCCCTCCTCCTTCTCCTCCTAGAGTTCCTCTTCTTTTTCTTCTACTCCCAAAGATCCGGCTTCCGTTCTTGTTCCTGGACCTGTTCCTGTTTTCCTACTCCGTTCCATCTCCTACCACAACTCCAAAGCCTTCTCCTGCACTACCTGCCGCTCCTCCTGCTCCTCCTGCTCCTCCTCCTGCTCCTCCTCCTGCTCCTCTTCCTCTTCCTCTTCCTCTTCCTCCTCTTCCTCCTCCTCCTCGTCCTCCTCCTTGTTCTCTTTCTTTACCTTCTCCTCTCCCTCTTCTTCCTTTTCTTCCTCATCATTTTCCTTCTCTTCCTCCTCATTCTCATTCTCCTCTTCCTCCTCACTTTCCCTCTTCCTCTTATTTATCCTTATCCTTTTCCTTCTCAGCGATCTCTTCCGTATTCTCTTTCTTCTCCTTTTGTTTCTATTCTTTCTCTTCATCTTTCTTCTCCCCTTCCTTCTCCTCCTATTCCTCCTCTTCCTTCTCCGCCTTTTTCCTTCGTCCTCCATATCACGTCCACCCAGCCCATTAACCTTCCTAATTAGTCCTGCATCGTTGGTCTGTCTTGAGGACGACCGAAAGAAAAAGGATAACTGTTTGCCCTTAACAAGGCTAGTTAGTTAATCGACCTGATGGTTTTGCAACGAAAATCCTATATCGACGGAGATCCTTTATCGACGGGGACAGGATACTTCAAGGGAGACGCAGATCGCTGATGACGTCATCATCCATGACAGTCTGGCCTGATCGCCCATGACCGTGATTGCCTTCATAGGAAGCAAATTGGAAACTTGAGTTGTTTTACTTGGATTACTTATCAATATTATTTATTCTTATCCTTTTGATTGGGTTTCTGGTTTCAGAGGATTTAGTTCCTTGTCATAGGGTTGTTTTATTTGGTCATCGATTTACTACACTTGGATGAAAAGAATTGTTTGGTGACATTTCCGCAACATATGAATAAGTAAATATATATATGTATGTATGTATATATATATATATATATACACACACATATATATATATGTGTATATATATATATATATATATATATACATACATATATATATATATATGTATATATGTATATATGTATAAATATATATATGTATACATATATATATATATACATATATATGTATATCAATATATATATATATATATATATGTATATATTATATATGTGTGCGCGTATATGTATATATGTATATATATACACACACACATATGATATATATATATATGTATATATATATATATATATATGTATATAAATATATATATATATATGTATATGTACATATATATACACATATATTTATATATGTATGTACATATATAAATGAGTAAATAAAGAATGAATAGATAGATAATAAATAAATAGATGAATACACGATTTAGTAAATAGACATATAAAAGAGTAAACAAAATCAACAAATGTATTGATAACTGATTAAATGAATAGATGAATATACGATTTAATGGATAAATAGATAAATAAATGAATAGATGAATATACGATTTAATGGGTAAATAATTAAATGAATAAATGAGCAGATAAACGAGTAAATAAATGAAAATAAACAATAAATATGTGAATGAATATGAATGAATAGATAAAGTAAACATAAATACATAGATAAGAGAAGTAGATGAATTAGAAAAATAATTAAATAAAAACGTAACATCAGCCAGAACAAAATTCTTCAAGCGTGTCACCAAGGCAAAGAAGATAAGGTGTTTTTACCCTTGATAATGATAAGGATAAGACACAAATGAACGTGACGCACTTTGCAGCTTCTTTTCTGGTCGTCGACAAAGCTAGAATGATCTCCAGTTACAAACTTTGTTCCTGCTAAAGCTAAACTACTTCAATATGTGATACGGCTACGGCCTAAACGAACTTTAGCACTTGAGTGTACGACTTAATATAAGGCACAATCATCAGTTGAACTCTTGTCACAATAGCTGAGTTTAGTCCCTTCTTTGCACAGTGGTACTTTTCCACATACTGCGGTTGGCGTTGCGGAATCTTATTCATCTCACTGGTCTCTCATTGATAAGATTAGGATAAAACCGTCTTCATTAGCTCCTTTCTTACCAGATGGTCTTGTTCTTTTAATGTAGCTGCCCGCAGAGTATTCTATTCATCTCCATAGCACAGCAGTGATCAGGAAGTGGTTGATCATGCAACTACGGCTACCGATGTATATATATATATATGTATATATATATATATATATAATATTATATATATATATATATACATATATGTACAACACTGAATGGGTCCCAGTGATTAGAGATACATTTTAACAACCACAATGCACATCAATTCTAAGCCATCAAAGGCCAGTATGCTGAAATTGAAATGTGGAACTGCCCAGGACTCGAACCCGGCATTCTCATGACAAGTGCGACAATGACTTTCCAACTAGGCTATCAAGAGAGATAAAGGTTAAGCGCATTTTTAATATATATATATATATATATATATATATATATATATATATATATATGTACATATATATATGTATATATATATATACATATATGTACATATATATATGTATATAATATATATATATATATGTATATAATATATATATATATATATATATATATATATATATATATATATATATATATATATTTGTACAACACTGAATGGGTTCCAGTGATTAGAGATACATTTTAACAACCACAATGCACTTTAATTCTAAGCCATCTAAGGCCAGCATGCTGAAATTGAAATGTGGAATTGCCCAGGACTCGAACACGGCATCCTCATGACAAGTGTGACAGTGGCTTTCCAACTAGGCTATCAAGAGAGATAAAGGTTAAGCGCATATCTTATATATATATATATATATATATATATATATATATATATATATATATATATATATATATATATATATATACATATATTGTACCTTGTCTTCAGTTTAGCATTTGGAGTATTTTATTCCCTTCAGCTTCCTGGCACTCCTTGCTGTGGTGGTGTACTCTGCAAATTTTGTTCTGTCCAATGTCAATCTATTTTATTGCAACGGCGCCTCGTATGTAAACCGTAAATGGTTGACCCATAAAGAGCGAGTAAATGTAAAGTAGTTTTTGAAACTAGCGCATAATAAATTACCAAACCAGAGGTGTCTGCCATCAGACGTAGGAATGGAGATGTAAACGGCGGACGCAGCCCAGTCGTGACCGACACATACTGGTAGACTTGAGCCCTTGGCGTCTATTTGCCCAATAACCCTCGTGCTGTAGACCTACATTGGTGGAGGTATTAAAAACAACAACACTGTTTTCATTTCCTTCGTGCGAACGATTGAAATGACTAACCCAGCGAACACCCGCACATCAGCGTGACTGTGACTGCAGCATCTGTAATTTATAATTGCATAATAAATTTCTGGATGGATGATAAAAATTTTGGTACACACTGTCGTTAGGCTCCACAGTACAAGACCAGATCACCTGGTTCAAGTGATGAGGTGTTTCATCCACTCATCCACGAGATTCTTAAAAACGAACGAAGATGCTCTCACCTTTGACCTATGTGCCCGGACTAGTACCCAGCATTTTTTTTTTTCTTTCTTTTTTTCTTTAAGAAGAAGAAGAAGAAGAGGTTACATGGTCCGACCGTAGGGCGCTACGTTCTCCTTCCTTTACGTTCCATACGTTCAGATTATCTCGGCTGTTGGTATACAGAACATTCTTATCCGAACACCAGACATGAAGGGAGGGGGGAAGGGCATGGTGGAGTGAGGGCCGAGGATGGGAAGGGGCGGAAGGAGGGGATTTCGCTGTCAGATCGGCTTAACTCCTTCCCCTTCTTCTCCTCCTTCCTCAGGTCAGAAGGTGGGGGTGGGGGAGGGGGGGATTGGGTTAGTTGGGGGATTTTTGTATACGGAGAGGAAAGGACAATAGAGGGAGCTGGGGAGGAAATAATGCAGAAACGCAAGTGTTGGGGGAAAGTAAGGGGAAACAGGAGCAAGGGGGAGTAAGGACGGATTTGGGAGGAGTTTGGATTTGGAGTGAAGTCAAGAGGGGAGGAGGGAGGAGAGGGAAAGTGGGAATGAGGGGAATCAGGGAAGATCGAACCAAATCAATTTGTTAAAATAACATTTGTTATTCGAAAAAGGTTGCCTGTAGTTCGCCATGACAAAAGCCACAAAAGGTGCCATCGTGTCGAAGGCACCTAACAGCGGTCTCGAGGAGAAAAAGGAAGAAGAGGAGGAGGAGGAGGAGGAGGAGGTGAGGAGGAGGAGGTATTGGAAAGAGGTTGGGGCGCAAAGGTGAGGAAGCAACCTTGGGATTGGGAAATTTTCGAAAAGAAAACTTCTGGGAAGTTGAGGAGAAAAGTTGAGGAAGAGGTGATGAGGAAGGGGGCGGGGGTGATAAGAGGAGGAGATTCGAAAGAGATGGAGTAGATTGGGGTGGAGTTGGGGGGTACATCTTGAGCAACTGGGATTAGGAAAGACATCGGAGGTTAGGGGATAAATAGTGGCTGGGGAAGACAGAATATCATAAAACTGGGATATTCTGTACATGAGAGAAGGTGTGACTATACCTTTATTTGCGTCAGCTTGAAAAAGAAGTATCTGATTGGATCTTGCGTTCAACTGACTCCTCCCACCTTCTAGAGTGAAGCCCGCTGATTGGCTGATTGATATTCCGGCTGTTTATGTGATGGTAATTTTGGCAGTTAATAGGTAGATCATTTCTTCTTTGACCATGAAATTAACATGCTGGTTTTTGTTAAAAGAAATGTGTATGTTCTTGCAGTCATACAAATGTGACTTACATTGTAACAAAACTATATGGATATATTTTTCATTGTTGAGTTTAATGCAGTTTTACTAACAAAAATTCTCTGATGTAGAAAAATTGTATATGGACTTATACTAAATATTCAACAACTGAAAACATATTTACATAGTTTTTATATACATGATGTCCATAGCAATACACTCAGACTAAAAAAAAAAAAAAAAAAAAAAAAAAAAAAAAAAAAAAAAAAAAAAAAAAAAAAAAAAAAAAAAAAAACTCAACTGGAGGCAGCATTCGAGTGGCTAAACTATGATGACATAACTCTTCACTTTGTAGTGATTAGTGTTGCATCACTCACCCATTTAGACTGACTCAGTAGACAAACACGATAACCTCTTCGATACGGTGACGTGCACATTCTATTCAACTTAAAGGAGCGTTACAGAATTGAAGGTAGTCAGAGAGAATAGAATAACTCGAAAAAGTGACTGATAGGGTTTGATAAGCGTCATTTGTTTCCCTCACATATTTGAGGGAGACTGCGAATGTTATCGAACGTGAGATTGGTCCACCTCTGCGGGCCAACGGGAGCGGGCCAATCAAGGGCAACGGGGCGAAGGCTGCTGCCTTCATTTAGGGGCAAGAGCAGAAAGTTTGGTTCGTCTAGAAGCCTGAATAACAGAGAACTTCTACTCGATGACAACAAGTCAAAGTTTAGCTCCTTGTGAGGAGCCACGGAAAGAAATATGAAAAGGAAATTGAGGAAAAGAGAAGAAAGGGTAAGAAAAAACAAAACAGGAAATAAGGAAGAAAATATAATAATCTCCTCTTTATGAGGGAGATGCCGAATTCCCAGCAACGCCACTCAGGGCAAGGGGATTGGCAGAGCACTTAACTGCAGTGCCTGACAGCCGGAGCTGGTTTATCTCCACTAGTTAATCGTATGACGATCCTCTCATCCAGTCAAAATAATTTATGAAGCAGATGAGAACATCCCTTTGGGCCACGTCATCCTTTCATCCATTCACAACCTCTCTATTCACTGCTCTCCTTTGCTCTCTCTCTCTCTCTCTCTCCTCCCTACTCTACAGACATTCCACGTACATCCAAAACCCCTTTCATTCTCAATCGTGAGACTCACACAATTCGCTCCTGCTTTTCACCGTCTTTATGCTCATCTTTACTTATTCATTTTTTCCATATGCCTTAACCACTGGAACACTGTTTGATCTAATCTATTTGGCAGTTTTCTTTTCGTTCTCTGCTTTATCTCCACATTTCACACTATCCATTTTTAACACCTATCACATTTTTCAAACACTACAGTACAAAAATATTCAGATTTTTTCTTTCTAATGCCCCTATAATCAAATTCTCTGCTCTATACAATGCTATGGGTATAATCACTCCTTCATACAACCTTCTCTTTGTTTTCTTTCATAAATAACTATTTCCCAAAGTACTTTTCATTTTATAATGATATTTACTTGCTTTCTTTATTTTGTAATTTACCTCCACATGCACTGCTTCATTCAGTGCCACATGTAACCCCAAATACTCGTCCTTTTAAATTCACATTCAATCTACCACTATTATCATTCCTTATATGTTTCATCATTTTAAGTTTCCCCACATTTACTTGCAATGTTCTTCCCTCACATATCCTTGCAAACTTTGTCACCAACTGCTTCAATCTCTCTTCTAAATCTTGTGTTAACCCCCCTTACTACTCCATCCATATAGACATCAATAGCGACATCACACAAACCTGATACAGTCCTAAATTTACATCAGACCATTAACACACTCCATTCTTGACACTCACATATGCCTACTGCTCATGTAAAAAAAAAAAAAAAAAAAATACAACATTGAACAAACTTTCCCCTGTTCTAATCATCCACAGTATCTCTGTCGACCCTATCAGCTGTCTTCTCCAAGTCAATAAAAACCATAGAAAACACCTTAGTCTTTTGCTAAAAATATCTCACCGGTCTACCACAAACGTACTATCCACGCACCCTCTTCTCAAATATCACATATTCACATACCTTACCAACTACAATCAACAAAGAAACCCCTCTAGATCTACTACATACATAATTATCTCCCTTTTCCTCG
The DNA here is from genome assembly GCF_046742065.1 of Oratosquilla oratoria. Classification (NCBI taxonomy): domain Eukaryota; kingdom Metazoa; phylum Arthropoda; class Malacostraca; order Stomatopoda; family Squillidae; genus Oratosquilla; species Oratosquilla oratoria. Next base: position 24,584,795 of record NC_134812.1, read on the forward strand.
TATATTGGAAATATACGTGCACTCGTACACTGGGGCAATTCCTTCCCTTAAGCACACATTAAGCAATCTCACCAGCCACTATACTATAACTACTCCACCCTTTGTTAGACATTCCAAATGACATCCATTCAGTCAAAGTGCTTTTCTGGTTTTTATTTCTTCCAATACTATCTGTAATTACTCTTTTACTATAACCCTATCTCCCATCATAGTCGTTCTACTAGCATCTCTTACTGCCACAATTAAAGACTCCCTATCCTTCTCTTGTGCGCTGGTGTCGTAATCGAAGTGTGCTAGTCTCGCATTTGCTTAGTTGTGGGTTCGAATCCCTCACTTCTCTCCAATACCCAGCAGTGACTGTTACCTGTCCTAACAGTCTAAGCACATAGGGCAAAGGTGACGTCTTCAGCCACTTTGCGTAGGCTTCTTACCTTCCATCCTTCTCTACATTCAAAAAACTTCTGAAAATATTTCGCTTCCATTAACTTATATACCTGGGCCCGAATGATAGAACAGTACAATGATATAATTATGTAATGATATATGATGATTTAATTAAATAATATTGGACTTAAATAGGGTGAGCACAAAGTATTTCCCTGGTTATAAAAAATCTTATCTTCAAGACAATTCTGTATACAAAAAAGTTATATAGAATAGAATTCCTAATTATGAAAAAATTACATCTTTAATATAAATATACACATAATCAATTTATGAAGGGCAGAATTGTAAAGAGCGTCATCACCACAAGGAAGGGAAAAAGTCTTTTGAATCACGTGATGTGCTGCTGTGACGCTTTGGTTTCGACCTCACTTTGTATGACGTGGGTTTGGGTTGTAGTACACTGGTTTTTGGGGACTGTCACATATCCTGATAGCAAGGTGCCTCCTAGCATAAGCTCCTCAGATCCAGCGAGATATTGTGGAAGAAAGGAGCAACTTGTTGAATTCGCTTTCATCTGTTGTAACTATGAAGGCTTGGGTTCAATACCCAAAGGCTACTGGTGATTACAACTGGCACTGGTTTCCAAAGCATCAAAGATATGAGGGAAGTCTTTGCCTACAGTTAGCATGATATCTCTGCCTGATCACGAACACATGTCGTAAGCGCTGAAACAATTGGTTATTTTAAAAGAAGATTAGATGACTTCCTGAATAGGGATGATAGGTGGTAATGGATATGGAACTGCCTAGTGTAGGCCTTATGGTCTCTTGCAGTCTTATCTATTCTTATGTACTTAGATAAATGATAAAGTCTGTATCCACAGACACGAAAAAAGAAAAGGATAGAGAAGAGGATATTTTCTTTTTGGCGACAACCAGTTTCTTTCCTTGGGGACAGTATCGCGCGGAAATTAGGAAAAGAGAGATTTAAAGAAAGCAGCAAAGAGGAGGAATTAAGGAAGAAAATAGATCAGAATTATCGTTTGAGTGGAGATTAGTTCACAATCATAAAAGGGTGCTGAATGATTGGATGCAGGTGATGCCAATAATTTCCTTAGAGACAAAGAGAGAAAGGGAGAGAGAGAGAAAGAGAGAGAGAGAGAGAGAGAGAGAGAGAGAGAGAGAGAGAGACAGACAGACAGACAGACAGACAAACAGAGAAAGAGACAGAGACAGACAGACAGAGAGAGAGACAGAGAGAGAGAGAGAGACAGAGAGAGAGAGAGAGACAGAGAGAGAGAGAAAGAGAGAGAGAGAGAGAGAGATACATGCAGACATTCATATATTCAGAAAGACAGACAAACAGATATAAAGACAGAGAGAGACAGAAAGAGAATGCAGCAGCAGTAGGAGGTTAGTGAGAGTGAAGGAGGAAAACACGGATGAGGGGATCAATGTCTCCCCTCTCCCCTCTCCCCTCTCTCCTCTCCTCTCTCCTCCTCTCCCCTCCTCTCCCCTCCTCTCCCCTCTCCTCTCCCCTCCTCTCCCCTCTCCTCTCCCCTCCTCCCCCTCTCCTCTCCCCTCCTCTCCCCTCTCCTCTCCCCTCCTCTCTCCTCTTCCTCTTTCCCTTCCTCCCCTTCCTCTCCTCTCCTCTCCCCTCCTCTCCCCTCTCCTCTCTCTTCCTCTCCCCTCTCCTCTCCCCTCTCCTCTCCCCTCCTCCCTCCTCTTCCCCTTTCCCCTCCTCCCCTTCCTCTCCCCTCCTCTCCCTACCCCTCTTCTCCCCGCATCTCCCCTCCATTCCTTCCCCTCCTCTCCCTTCCTCTCCCTTCCTCTCCCCTCCTCTCCTCTTCTCTCCCATCCCCTCCTCTCCTCTCCCCTCCCCTCATTTCACCTCCCTTCCTTTCTCTTCCCATCCTCTTCTCTTCCCTCCCCTCCTTCACACATCTTCATTTCTCTTCTCTCCTCTCCTCTCTTTTCCTCCTCTCCTCTCCTCTGCTCTGCTCTGCTCTGCTCTGCTCTGCTCTGCTCTGCTCTCCTCTCCTCTACTCCCTTAACCTCCTCTTTCTTCTCAACTGTCCTCTCCTCTCCTCTCCTCTCCTCTCCTCTCCTCTACTCTACTCCCTTAACCTCCTCTTCCTTCTCAACTGTCCTCTCCTCTCCTCTCCTCTCCTCTCCTCTCCTCTCCTCTCCTCTCCTCTCCTCTACTCTACTCCCTTAACCTCCTCTTTCTTCACAACTGTCCTCTCCTCTCCCCTCCTCTCCTCTTCTGTCCTTCTCATTTCTTTGACCCCTGCCCTCCCTTCCCTTCTACTCCCTTTCACTCCTTCCCCCCTTCTTCCCCCCTTACTCAGACTCCCATCTTCCATTTCCCTCCTTTCCCCTCCCCTCCTTTTCTTTCCCTTCTCCTCTCCCCTTTCCTTTCCCCTCCTTTCCTCCCCTTTCCTCTACTTTCCTTTCCTTTCCCCTCATCTCCTTTCCTTTCTTGCCCTCTTCTTTCCTTTCTTCTTCCTTTCTCTCATACCATTTCCCCTCCCCTCCTTTCCCTTCTGTTCCTCCCCCCTCATCTCCCCTCCCCTCCCTTTCCTTCCTCTCTCCTCCCCTCTCTTCCCATTCACTCCCCTTCACTCCCCTCCCCTCCCTTCCCCTCCCCTCCATTTCTCTCCCCTCCCTTTCCCTCCCCCTTCCCTCCCCTCCCTTTCCTTCCCCTCTCCTCCTCTCTCTTCCCCTTCCCTTCCCTCCACTACCCTCCCCTTTCTTCACCTCCCCTCCATTCCTCTCCCCTCCCCTTCCCTCTCTCTTCCTTCTCCCTTCCCTCCCCTTTCTTCCCCTTCCCTTCCCTCCTCTCCCCTCCCCTCCTCTCCCTTCCTCTCCCCTCCCCTCCTCTCCTTTCCTCTCCACTTCCCTTCCCTCCCTTCCCTCCCCTTCCTTCCTGCTTCCTTTCCCCTCCCTTCTTTTCTATCCCCTCCTCACCTCTCTTCCCTTCCCCTCTCCTCTCATCTCCTCCCCTCCTCTCTCCTCTCCTCACCTCCCCTCTCCTCTCCTCTCCTCTCCTCTCTTCTCCTCTCTTCTCCTCTCGTCTCCTCTCTTCTCCTCTCTTCTCCTCTCTTCCCCTCTTCTCTCCTCTCCTCCCCTCCACTCCTCTCTCTCTCCTCCCCTCCACTCCTCTCCTAGCTCATCTCCTCTCCTCTCTTCTCCTCTTCTCTCCTCTCCTTTCCTCCCCTCCTCTCCTAGCTCCTCTCATCTCCTCTCATTTCCTCTCCTCTCCTCTCTTTTCCTCTCCTCTCCTCTCCTCTTTTCTTATCTTCTTTTCTCTCTTCTCCTCTCCTGCCCTCCACTCCCTTCCCCTCCCCTCCCCTCCCCTCCCGTCCCCTCCCTTCCCCTCGTCTACTCTCCTTTTCTCTCCTCTTCTCTCTTTACCTCTCCTCTCCTCTCTTTTCCTCTCCTCTTCTCTCCTCTCCTCTCCTCTCCTCTCCTCTTCTCCTTTCCTCTCCTCTCCTCTCTCCTCCCCTCCTCTCCCCTCCTCTTCTCTCCTCTGCCCCTCTCCTCTCCCCTCCTCTACTCTCCTCTCCCCTCCTCTCCTCTCCTCTCCTCTCCTATCCCCCTCTCCTCTCCTCTCCTCTCCTCTCCCCCGTCATTTCCCTTATCCTTTCCCTCCCTTCCGTTTCACTTCCTCCCCGACTCCCCGACTCCCCGGTCTCCCCCTTCCGTCTCCCACCTCATGAAGAAGGAGTCTTATGCTTAATATCCGGTCCTTCTTGGGCAGGAAACTAACTCCAGGAGTCCTTTGCTTACTCTTGTAGTTCACCTTTTTTTTTCTTTCTTTCTTAGTTGCTAACTGTCGCCCCCCCACTGCTTGCGAACCTCCAAACTGACTGTAGGACTTTCTTTCTATTGGAGTACCCTTCCCCTCTCCCCTCTCCCCTCTCCCCTCTCCCCTCTCCCCTCTCCTCTATTCCCCTCCTCTCTCACCTTTCCCCCTCTTCCCTCTCCTCACTCCCCTCTTCCCTCTCTCCTCTCCCCTATTCTCTTTTGCCTCTCTCCTCTCTTCTCTACTCTATTTCCCCTCTTTCCTCTCTACTCTACCTCTGTTATCGTCCATCTCTCCTCTCCCTAATTTAGTCCCCGCTCCCTCCTACCTCCTCTCACCTCTCTCCTCTCCCCTCTCCTATCTTTCTATCCACTCTCTCCTCTCTTGTCTCCCTCTCTCTTCAACCCTCTCCCCTCTCTCATCTTCACTTTTCTCTCTCCCCTTTTTTTGTTACGATAAATCATTTCTCTCCCCTCTTCTCTCCCTCTTCCCTGGTCTTCGTGCTATTTCCTTCATCTCTTCCATCTCTCCTGTCTCCACTTTCGTGTGTATTCTTTTCTACGTTCATCTCATTTCATCCCTTTCCTCATTTTCGTATTCCCAACTCCACACTTTAACACTCTCCTTTGGTGTGTGTGGTTGTTTGTGTGTGTGTGTCTGTGTCTGTGTGTGTATGTGTGTGTGTGTGTGTGTGTGTGTGTCTGTGTGTGTGTGTGTGTGTGTGTGTGTGTGTGTGTGTGTGTGTGTGTGCGTGTGTAATTCACCATGGTCTTGGATCACGTGTTGGGCTCGTGATTGACATCTCTTTCCCTCCCGGAAGAGAGCTCATAGCTCATATATGACCGACCTATGGGTAATGCTGTGACCTTATACGCACACACACGCTCAACTCCCGCCCACGAGAGTTGAAGTAACGACTCGCAGCGGAGTGATACTGAAATATTTTTCAGCCCTGAGCGGCATTCGAACCCGTGTGTGTGTGTGTGTGTGTGTGTGTGTGTGTGTGTGTGTGTGTGTGTGTGTGTGTGTGTGTGTGTGTGTGTGTACGTGTCTGTGTGTATGTGTGTTTGTGTGTGTGTGTGTGTGTGTGTGTGTGTGTGTGTGTGTGTGTGTGTGTGTGTGTGTGTGTGTGTCTGTCTGTCTGTCTGTCTTCGATTCCCCACGGTCTTGGATCACGAGTTGGAATCATGATAGATTGTTATTCCACCCCCAAATGAGACATACAGAGCTCATAATTAAGGATGATGTAATGACCTTGCACACACACACACACACACACACACACACACACACACACACACACACACACACACACACACACACACACACACACACACACACACACACACACACACACACACACACACACACACACACACACACGTGAGCGCACGCGCTTAAAGTTTAAAGAAAATCATTTCGACCTTACCAAGGAAATATCACGTTCAAATTACTTGTTTCTATAATTAATACCAGAAGATCGAATATTAAGTTATAAATTTATGATCTTTGATCTCGCAGCTAGGAATATAAGTTTAGAAAAAAAATATGTTTCATAGACTTGACCTAGAAGACGAACATTTATGCATTTCTTGGAAAAGAAATGTCAAAATATTATCTTCATTTTTATGTGCAATTGCTCATGTGAATAAAATTGCTGACGATGTAGAAAATTCTCATGAGAAATTATTATAACCATAGAATTATATATACACACACATCTACACAGTACATAAATACGTAGATACGTACCTGCGTACGTTCACACATACATGCATACTTACATACAATCTTACATACATGCATGCATGCAAACATACATACATACATACATACATACATACATACATACATACATACATACATACATACATACATACATACATACAAACATATGTAATTACATATATACACATACATACATACATACATACATACATACATACATACATACATACATACACACATACGTTCATGCATACATACATACATACATACACACATACATACATACATACATACATACATACATACATACAAACATATGTAATTACATATATACACATACATACATACATACATACATACATACATACATACATACACACATACGTTCATGCATACATACATACATACATACACACATACGTACATACATACATACATACATACATACATACATACATACATACATACATACTTACATACATACATAGGATTATAAAAGATTACAAAGAAGGAGAATGTCGATAACTAGGTCGGATGCGAAAAAATATAATAAAAGATAAATAGATAGATAAATAAAACAAATAGATAAATAAATAAATAAATAATATAGGTGATAATAAATAAAATAATAGATAAATAAATATATGAATAGATAAAGTTGATAAGAAACGAACATGTAAATAGTAAATAATGATAAATGGACAGCTAAATAATAATAGATAATAATCAAATAAATAATAATAAACAGACTAATAATAAAAAAAAAACAAATAAATCATATGAAATAAATGACAGCCATTACAGCATCTTGTTTAAGTGTTTATCTAAACAAATCTTAAAACTTCGATTTGAACTACATTATATTGCCTTTGCAGGAAGTTTATTCCATTCATTGACTACACGGTTGGCGGTGTTGTTTATACCCACTCCCGAATTAAATCTATTTCCTGACAGTTTAAGACCATTATTTCTTGTCTGATTCTCATTCAATGTGAAAAATTTGTCACTTTTGAATTTTAAAAGCCTATGTCAAGTCACTTCTGAGTCTTCGCTTTTTTAGGGAAAAAGATTCATATATCTTAGTCGATTTTCGTATGATTTATTTTTGATATTTGTCAAGAATCAGTTTTGTGGCTCACCGTTGGGCTTTTTTCCAATATGTCAATGTTTTTGATAAGATTTGGTGACCATGCAGAAACAGCATATTCCAAATGTGGTCAAACTAACAATATATATAGCTTGTTAATGAGAGATGGACATTTAAAGTCAAAAGATCGCTCAGTCAGTCCCAGAATCTTATTTGCTTTGTCAGAGGCTGAAATACACTGTTTAGATGATTTGAGATCGTTACTGATAATTACGCCGTGAGCCTTTTCACTATCCACTTATGTTAACGAATTTCCAAATAACTTGTAATCATACTTACTGTTATTTCTACCTATGTGGATAACCTTACATTTACTTGTATAAAATTTCATTAACCACTTTTCAGACCATTGCTGTAGTTTATTTAGATCTTCTTAAATATCTGATCATTTCCCACTCCACATAGTTTTTAATCATCTGCAAATTTGGAGACAATAGACTTCAGTCCGTTGCCTATGTAATTTATATATACTATGAATAGAAATGGCCCAAGAACGGAACCCTGAGGAACTCCACTCGTAAAAATTTTCCATCTAGAAGTTTTGCTATTTGACACAATGTTCTGTTTTTGATCGTCTAACCAATTACTAGTCCAACTTAAGAGGCTACCACTTATTCGAAGATAATTTAGTAAGTAATCTTTCGTGGGGGACGGTATCAAAAGCTTTTGCAATGTTTAGATAATATAAATCTTTATTGTTTCTTTTATCATAATTCGATATAACTGTGTTGTAGAATTCGAGTAAGTCACGCAAGAACGTTTCCATCTGAATCCATGCTGTTTATCATTTATCAAACTGTTACTTCCTAAATGGTGGTCGATAGCATCTCTGATGATAGTTTCAATAATTTTTCCTCCCATTGAAGTTATTTGGTTTTCTTTTTGTTACCTTTTTTGAATATGTGAGTCACGTTAGCTATTTTCCATTCTCTTGGGACATCTACGGATATGATGGATTTCTTGAAAATAATTTCTAATGGAACAACAATTTCATTTTTCATTTCCTTCAAGATTCTTGGATGCCAATCTTCAAGCCCTGGTGTTTTACTAACTTTGATTTTTTCTATGCACTTTTTAATTTTTTCTTGTTATATTTACCGTAGTGACTAAGTTTTCCCTAGACTTTTCACAGGTTTCAGTTTGGAGTTCACTTTGAGGTGTTTCGTTTACGAATACTGAACTAAAATAGTCGTTTAAGATATCACACATTCCTTCATTTGAATATTCAGGTTGACCGTCAGCAGATGATAGTGAGCCAATGTGATTCCTAATAACCTTTTTATCTCTAACGTAACTGTAGAATTCTTTGGGATTCTCTTTGTATTTATCAGCGGTATTAATTTCATATTGTCGTTTTCGTTTTTCATTGTCTTTTTTAAATCTCTCTGTATTGTTACATAACTTCGCTAGTCATTAAGGGCACCCAAGTACTTGTATTTCTTATAAGCCTGTCTCTTTTTAGTAATACTTTTTTCAGTTTCTTTGTCAAGCCATTTTGAGCGAGCCTGAATTGAGGGGCGTCTATCCTTAAACAATGTAAATATGAATCATCTTAGAAAGCGCATTTTGAAATATTTCCCACATCTGATCTACAGGTCTTTCGCATGATTTTGCCTCCCAATCTGTAAGATGAAGCTCCTGACGTAGTCCTTTGAAGTGAGCTTTACTGAAATCGGGTATTTTAGATACACTAGTATCTATTCAATTTTTTTTTAGCAGTTTAAATCCAAGTTGTGATCACTACTTGTAATGGTTTTACCAACTTCTGCATCGGTTATCATGCTTTCGCAGCTAGTGATCAATAGCTCGAGCAAATTTCCATGTTATGTGGGCTCTTTTACATGCTTAACTAAGTAATTGCTACCGAGAAAATCTATCAGGCGACTATCTATGTGGTCATGTTCAAGGGTCATCCAATCAATGTCAGTAAAATTGAAATCGCACATTATCAATAAATCCCGGTTGCAGAAACTAGACAGTTCTTGAAACAACAGTTTGTTGTCTGCCAATGATAATGCTTTTGGCCTATATATTACACATACATTCATCTATTGTCCATTTGTTTGCATTAATTCTAACCAAGAACTATCATATGCATGCTGTTTCACTTTTTCGAGAACACAGACATGGAAATTGCTTTTAATGTACAACAGAATACCCCTACCTCTCTTGTGGTTTTAATCCTGCTGAAAGTGTTTAAATCCCGCAATATTAAATTCAGCTTGAAACTCTTTACCATTTAACTATGTCTCGGTTATTACTATCATATCGAGGTTTTCGCTTTTGACATACGCCTGTATTTATTGGAATATGGTCCTAATACTACGAGCATTAGATTAAATTATTTTAAGAAACTCATGATTATTTCTTTTTGACTCGTGTTGATTTTCAACATCATACCTGACACTATGATTTTATTCTGTATTGACACCTTGCTCTATATTGACATTTGGTCCTTCAGTGACAATCAGTGCCTCATAGACATTTGCCCGGCATCACTTCTTAAAATAATATTCTGTCCCTCACTAACATTATATCCTACTGTGATATATCCCTCCACTATCTTTACATACCATCGTGATATTTTATCCTTCACTGATATTACATCCTAATGTAATATTTTATCCTCTACCGACATCATATTCTAAAATGATATTTTGTCCTACACTAACATATTACTTTACATTATTGCTTCGCCTTACTCTTTTATCCCCATTAGGCTCTATCCTTCCGTTTGAGTTTCTACCCGAAAAAAGGAACTAGTTCATTACAAACTCTCACAGGGAGGTTTGTTAGAACATTTTTGCCTCTGCGAGTAAGGTGGATCCCCAGTTGCGTGCACAGTTGTGATAACCTCTCATTGATACTTATGGCTCTATTGCGGGCTCGACAAACGGGACCCCTGGAGCGCCACATACATACATACATACATACGTACATACATACATGCATACATACATACATGCATACATACATACATACACACATACATACATACATACATACATACATACATACATACATACATACATACATACATACATACATACATACATACATACATACATACATACATACATACATACATACATACATACATACATACATACATACATACATACATGCCTTCATGCTTACATACTTACATGCTTATATACATACATACATATATGCATACATACATACATACATACATACATACATACATACATACATACATACACACATACATGCATACGTAGGTACGTACATACGTACAGTGCATCATACAAACATATTGAAATTCAAACTTGTCACCTGACGCTTGTCGTAAAATCTGTTAGGCCTTCTAGTATCAAACCACAGTCATCTTAATCCCTTATTCTATTCATGATTTAAGGCTGTCATGTGTGCGTGAGTGTGTGTGAGTGTATATGTGTGTATGCGTGTGTGTGAGTGTGTGCGTGTGTGTGTAGGTTTGTGTGTAAATGTGTGTGTGTGTGTGTGTGTGTGTGTGCGTGTGTGTGAGAGAGTGTATTTGTGTGCAGGCACGCGTGTCTGTGAGTGCGTGCGTGTGTGTGGGAGAGTGCGTATGTGTATGTTTACGCTTGTTTGTTTTTGTCAAAAGATGAGTCCAGGTCAGGATCAGGGTCTCTATAGATCCAGGGGAGGAAGAGGGGATTGATGGAGGGGAGGGGGTTGGCGTCTCTATGGTTTCTCGTAAGGTGAGACGTCGCGACTCGCTGGACCCGTGACGAAGCGCGCACTCGTGGTCAAAGGACGGCAGTCGATAAGGGAGGGAGAGAGGTAGGGAGGGAGACAGGAAGGGAGAGCGAGCGATAAGAGAGAGAGAGAGAGAGAGAGAGAGAGAGAGAGAGAGAGAGAGAGAGAGAGAGACAGACAGACAGACAGACAGACAGACAGACAGACAGATAGAGAGAAAGAGAGAGAGAGATAGAGAGAGAAGTGGGAAAAGAGATAGAAAAGGAAGAGGAGGAGGAAGGAGAGGAGGAGGAAGGAGGAGGAGGAGGAGCCGTAGGATGAGAATGAGGAGTAGGATGAGGAGGAGGACCAGGCTGTTCTTTACATGGTCACGGTAGTCACATTTATGATAGTGGATAAAGGCGAGGGAGGCGGAGTAAATAAGGGGAAGAGTCTTGTGATAGGGTTAGGCTGGGAAAGATGCACGGAAAGTGGAATAAAATGAATATGAATGAGGAAGAGAGGGAGAGAGGGATTGAGGTAATGGAGAGGGAAGGGAAGGGAGGGGAAGAGGAGGCTGAGGATGAGACGGGAGGGACGAGGGAAGGGGAGTGGAGGAGTTCTTCTGGTTGAAACAAGTGATGAGGTACTGTAAAGGTCTCGAGTTACGTGGTCGACTGGTAGCGAAAAGGCGGAGGTCACACTACCTTTATGTACTTGTGGACCCATAGCTCGGCAGGGTTTTTTGGCTCTTGTCTTTCACAGCCTAAGATGGGATTCTGGGGAGGTTCGGTCATTGACCAGAACCAACTGTACGAGTAGAAAATGAGCGCAAAGACACAGGCAAAGACAGACAGACAGACAGACAGACACACAGACACACACACACACACACACACACACACACACACACACACACACACACACACACACACACACACACACACACACACACACACACACACACACACACACACACACACACACACACACACACACACACACACACACACACACACACATGCAGGCACGCACGGACACATGCACACATGTGCACACACATCCACACACACTTGCATGGTGCAGTGGTAGCGTCCGCGGCCGCCACTCCAGCGTTCCGGGTGCGAATCCCGCCCAGGCCTGAAAAAATTCAGAATCACTGCGCTGCGAATCATTACTCCAACTCTCATAGACGGGGAGTTGGGTGTGTGTGTGCGTGTAAGGTCACAGTATTACCCATACATCGATCATATATGATGTCTGAGCTCTCTTTCGGGAGGAAAATACCTGTCGATCACGAATCCAATATGTGATCCAAGACCATGTTGAATCACACACACACACACACACACACACACACACACACACACACACACACACACACACACACACACACACACACACACACACACACACACACACACACACACACACACACACAAACACATACACGCACTCCGTTACCTAGGGATTCTATCCAAGGTATGAGGAAGCCCTAACTAGTAATTGTTTCTTTCTGTTTACTAATCCTGGTGTTTATCGTGTTATATGTAGTTATTTCTATTCATAGAAGTATGTTACACTGTCAAAACGTACATGTGTGTGAAAAAGATATGTTGTTTAGAAAAGAAACAATGAGCCTAGTGAAGTTGGATATGACGTTTGTTAAAACACATTTCCAATCGTGATGTACAATTATGATTTGTGTAACTTTGTGAAAAGGTGTTCAACCTGGAGACGATTGTATTTTCTGGAGAGTAAAGTTGAACTTGGGATACCTGTCCTAGTGTCGCACGCTTGCCCTTTATATCGATTTCCTTTCGTATATCCTTGGAAACGAATACCGGACAGGGTTGGAAACGTAGGATTAAGCTTCTAACGTCGAGGCCAGTGTTTGTTTTCTTTCAAAATGGTTCCTGGACTCTAGCTCTTTACGAATATATGTGTGTGTGTGAATGTATCTTAATTGAATAGGATCGAATATGTTTAACTTTCATTCCTTTGTGCGATGTAAGAGACCCGAAAGAGGAAAAAAGTAAACCAGGAAATGTAAAGGCGACAAAAATAGAATGAACTCGAATCACTTAATTTATTTTTCTTTTCTTTTCTTTTTCTTCTCCGCGCTTCCAAGGTCACAACCTCGTCCCAATGTCACAGCTTCCTCTAACTCTCCCTTCCCAGCCCTCGTTCCTCTCCTTCTTCCCCTCCCCCCTCCCCCCTAAAAAAAGAAAAATCCCACCCCGCTCCCCACTCCCTACTCTCCAGTCCCGATCTTCTCCTCCTTCGTCTTCCTCCCAACCCTCGTCCCTCTTCTTCTTCCCCTCCCCCCCAAAAAAAAATCCCTCCCCGCTCCCTACTCCCTACTCTCCAGTCCCGATCTTCTCCTCCTTCGTCTTCCTCCTAACCCTCGTCCCTCTTCTTCTTCCCCTCCCCACTCCCCATCAAAAAAAAAAAAAAAAGAATCCCACCCCGCTCCCCGCTCCCCGCTCCCTACTCTCCAGTCCCGATCTTCTCCTCCTTCGTCTTCCTCCCTGACCTTCGATCACGCTCCTCGATCAGACCTCACCCTTTTTCATTTTTCCTATTAAGCTTTAATATACACATTTATGTCCAAGCGTGCCTGATTGCGTCTGCGCCCCAGCGCGCGCGTGTGTGTGAAAGGGAGAGTGTAGAAGTGTGTTAGTGTCAACATTGGCCATAACAGTACCCTGGTCATGGTCCCCCCAAAAACATTAGAGCCAGCCATGAGGATCAGCCTGCATCTATCTTGGGCTCATTTCATGAATCATATTCATTTTTTTTTTATTAGATTATACTCTGGCTGTCAACAGATGAATATTACAATTAACCATGGAAGAAAATATATGAATACGAATTTGTCTGTCGTGATCTCTGGTTGTTCGAGCATACGAGTATAGGGTAAAGGAAGTGGCTTTGGTAAAGACTTTTCGCATTCCAGTGTAAGCTTGTTTTCTCATCAGTTTTCTCATTGTTTCGGATGACGTTTCATTAATTGACTAAAATCATATGATTTTTATCAAAGCAAAGGACCATTGAGATACTTCGTTATTGAATGATGCAAATCGAAATATTTGCAAACCTTTATTATGATAAAGCTCCCTAAAATTAGTGAAATTGCTTTTAATTTGCCAGAAAATTTGGTTAAAGTATGCCATTGCACTAATATAGGGGATTAGCTGATGGGCGCTCCACGAACTGAGGGCTCATTAACATGGAGCACTTATAAACGATAGATCCTCTATTTCAGGAGTGGATGAAGAAGAGGATGAGGAGGAGGAGGAAGAGAAAGAGGAGGAGGGAGAAGAAAATTGAGAAAGTAGAGGAAGGAGAAGATAGTTGTATAGAAGAGTTTAGGAGTTCAGGCACTCTTTCAAGAAGAAGAGGAGGAGGAGGAAGAAGAGGAAGAGAAGGTGAAGGGGAAGGGAGAAGAGGAGGAGAAGGAAAAGGAGGAGGGGAAAATAGCATGAAGAGAAGGAGAAGGAGGAAAAGAATAGGAG
>NC_134812.1:24616562-24629062 GCF_046742065.1 Oratosquilla oratoria
ATCTTTTTCGATTATAAATGTTTCACCCACATTAACCCACTATTATATACTGACGGTCAACTTGAATATTCAAATGAAGGAATGTGTGATATCTTAAGCAACTATTTTAGCTCAGTATTCGTGAACAAAACACCTTAAAGTGAACTTCAAACTGAAACCCGTGAAAAGTCTAGGGTGAACTTACTAAGGTAAATATAACAAAAGGAAAAATAAAAGGAGTATGAAAAATTCAAAGTTAGTTAATATTCATAGCCTGACGGTTGGCATCCAAGAATCTTAAGAAAAAAAAATGAGATTGTTTTTTCATTAGAAATTATTTTCAAGAAATCCATCATATCTCTAGATGTCCCAAGAAAATGGAAGCTATCTGTCGTTACTCCTACATTCAAAAAAGGTAACAAAAAGAAACCAAATAACTATAGCCCTATAAGCTTGACTTCAATCGTAGGAATAATAATGGAAACTATCAATAGATATGCTATCGAACATTATTTAGAAAGGAACTGTTTGATAAATGATAGCCAGCATGGATTCAGACTGAAACGTTCTTGCGTGACTAACTCGAATTTAATATATCTAGACTTGGCAAAAGCTTTTAATACCGTCCCCCATAAAAGACTACTTACTGAATTAGCTTTACACGGAATAAGTGATTGCCTATTAAGTTGGACTAGTAATTGATTAAACGATCGAAAACAGAGTTGTTCTAAATGGCAAAACTTCTAGATGGAAAAATGTCACGAGTGGAGTTCCTCAGGGTTCCGTTTTTGGGCCACGACTATTCATGGTATATATAAACTATATAGACTACGGATTGAAATCTATTGTCTTCAAATAAGATGATGATACAAAACTGTGCGGAATGGCAAATAATCACTTAAACCAATTAGAAATTCAAGAAGATCTAAATAAACTACAGCATCGGTCTGAAAAGTGGCTAATGAAATTTAACACAAGTAAATGGAAGGTTATATACATAGGTAAAAAAACAGTAAGCACGATTACAAGTTATCTGGAAATTCGTTAACGAAAGTGGATGGTGAATAGGATCTCGGTGTAATTATCAGTAACGATCTCAAATAATCTAAGCAGTATATTTCTATCTCTGAGAAAACAAATAATATTGTAGAACTGATTGCGCGATCTTTTGACTTTAAAAGTCCATATCATATTAACAAGTTATATAAATCATCAGTTCGCCCACATTTGGAATACGCTGTTTACGTATGGTCACTGAATCTCATTGAAGACACTGATAGATTGGAAAAAAGTACAACGGCGAGCCACAAAACTGATTTCAAATATAAGAAATAGCTCATACGAAAATCGACTAAAATATATTAATCTAATCCCTAAAAAAAAGCGTAGACTCTGAAATGTCTTGATAAAGGTTTATATGATTCTAAAGAGATTTGACAACATCAAAAGTGACAGAATTTTCACATTAAATGAGAATCAGACAAGAAATAATGGTCTCAAACTGTCAGGAAATAGATTTAATTTGTAAGTGAGTAGAAACAACTTCGCCGAACGTGTAGTTAATGAATGGAATAAACTTCCTGCAGAGGGAGTGCAATGTAATTTAGTTAGAAGCTTTAAGATTCGTTTAGGTAAACACCTAAGCAAGCTGCTGTAATGCCTGCCATTTATTTTATATCATTTGTTTATTTATTTGTCTGCTTATTATTATTTATTTGATTATTATTTCTTACTAATTATCTGTCCATTAATTATTTACTATTTATGTTTGGTTATTATTCAACTTTGCCAATTTATTTAATGGTTTATTCTATTACCATTTACATTATTATTTCATTTATCTATTTATTTATTTTTTATCTATTTATTCATCATTATTATAATTATTTCTCATCCGACCTAATTATGGACCAAAAGGTCTCCTGTAGGCATGTTTCTCCTTTGTAATTCTTTGTAATTGCCATTCTCTAGGTACGTCCAGTGTCGTGATTTATTTTTTCCATCAATCTTTTATGGGATAGAAATGTATCTTTCCATTTTCTTCAAGCTTCTTGGATGCAAGCCGTCTGACCCCGATGTTTAACATCAGATTGATTCTCGATCAGTAAGCTGAAGCTCTTGAGGTAGCTCAGCAAAATGAAAAAATCTGATGTCATATGAAGAATAATAGATATGTATTTATATTCTGCAACTATCTAGTAGCTCAAACTTAATTAGACTGCGATCTCTGGATTCAATGTTTTCGTCAACTTATATTTTGGTAAAGTGATAAAAATTATATTTTTGGCAAAATATAAAAATTACTTGTGCTTCCCCTGCACTGCAGAGCTCGTATGCACAGTCGGTAATCTAAGAACTTTAATAACACCTATACGGACCAGATTCACACATTATATTTTCGTGTTCAGAGACAAATTTCTACTCACAGGGTTGAGCTGCTTTTAAAAAAAAATTCCTAAACTTTTTTTTTTTTTTTTTTTTTTTTTTTTTTTCTTGAATCTCTAATGTACCATCCCGAGAAGACAACCTCTTCTTAGGCCGTTCGGTCTTGTTGTTGACTATAGAAAAGTCTCCCTTACGAGTCATTAGACTCGACAGGTTATGATAATATTTTAACTAGGGGGAGATGGTGGTCGTTATATAAAGCTCTGACTATCGCCAGGTGATTCTATTAAGATGATTTGACTTGCTCATCATCTGGCCTCATCCGGCGTCGCCGCATAGTGTGACACCGGCATTAAGCTCTTCTAGTCGGGAATAATAATACCACCACCGTATTAGCCAAGATAAGAGGGAGGGAGGAGGGTGGAGGGGAGTGGAATATATAGGAAATGGAATGAGTGGGAGTGGTTTCTATGCCTTTTTCTTCTGGCAATCCCCGTGTAGGCGACTAAAAGGAATAGATTGAGGGGACTGAGGGTCTTCCTTTCTCCCGTAAAGGGTCAAGGTATGATTTACTCAGCCTCCATCATTACATGTAGGGAATAGATCATTAGTATATACATAGCATGTACATATACTAATACCGGTATTTTCATGTACGGGAAAGATTTGTGGGGTATTTTCACACACAACAGAGGTAGATGCTATCGTTCAATATCTACACTAGGAGGTAGGGGTAGGGGCTTTATCGTGGGTGTAATGAAAACCACACATACTGCACTCTCGAGAGTTGGGAGCGATTTGAATGGAAAGCCATTCCTGGAGGCTCGGGACGCTCGGGGCTCTAAGGTAAGAAGGATGAACGTGGGAGGAGCTAAGAACATCCCTGTGGTGCGCGTTTCGGCCTCCAGGGGAGATCGATCTTAAAGAACGAAGATTTTCAAAAAAGGGGTTGGGGTGGGAAGCTAAGAGGGGGGAGACAGAATAGGAGGCGAATGGGCAGAACGATTTCTAAGTATTCAGGTGAGACTCGTTTGAGACGGGTAGTAAGAAGGAGGAAGAGGAAGAAGAGGTGGAGGAGAGTTAGAGGAGGGGGTCGAAAAGGAGGAGGAGGAAGAGGAAAAAGACGTAAAGGGCGGAAGTGTAGGAGGTAAGACGATAGCTAAGAAGAAGGTGGAGAATAAGGAAACAAAGGTACGAGGAAACTAATGGGACGAGAAAACAAAAGAAGAGGAAAGAAAGAAGAACCTAGCAAGGAATGAGAGAAAGAAGACTGCGGATGGAGGAGGAAGAACGAACAGAGTAGGAAGATACGGAGGAGGAGACATAACGGAAAATAGGGCACCAGAAAAAAAAATAATAAGGAAAGGAGAATCGTGAGGAGGAGGAGAAAGTGGTGAGAGGAAGGGGGAGGGGAAGGGGGAGGGGAAGGGGGAGGGGGAGGGGGAGGGGGAGGGAGGAAGGAGATCGAGAATGAGACGTGAGGACGAGAAACAGTTCCCCACGGAGCACTTTCTACGTGGGGAGACGCAACAGGTGAGATGTAGGAGAAGGGAGAGGGAGGAGGATGGGAAACATAAGGAAGATGAAGAGGTGTGGAGGAGTTGAGAAAGGGAGAAAGAGAGGGAAACGAGGATGAAGAGGAGTTGAAGAAAAGGGGGAGGAGATATGGAAGATAAGAAGGAAGAGGAGGAGGAGTAGAAGGGGAAGGTGGAGGAGGAGGAGAGGTGGGGAAGGTGAAGGAGGAGGAGGAGAGGAGGGGAAGGGGAGGAGGAGGAGGGGAAGGAGGAAGGTAGGAAGGAAGTAGAACGAATGAAAGAGTAAGAGTAGAAGAAAGGGGAAGAGGAGGAGGAGAAAGAGGAGGGTGGAGGAGGAGTAGGAGGAGAAAGAGGAGGGGGGCGGAGGAGGAGGAGGAGGAGAAAGAGGAGGGTGGAGGAGGAGGAGGAGAAAGAGGAGGGTGGAGGAGGAGGAGGAGAAAGAGGAGGGTGGAAGGGGAGGAGGAGAAAGAGGAGGGTGGAGGAGGAGGAGGAGAAAGAGGAGGGTGGAGGGGGAGGAGGAGGAAGGTGGAAACGGACTGTATCGTTGGCGGACGAGAACGTGGGGAGCAGACATAGCAATGTCTGGCACAGAAATGAGGGTCTCCACGGCTGGAAGCCTGGGGGGAGGGGGGCGCTGGGGAGTTGGAGGAGGGGGATGAGGCCTTGAACTTCGGTGCCTGGAGATTTCTTCTTCCCTAGAGTAAAGAGCAAGAACAAACATCGAGACGAGAACGAGACACTGTGGGAAACAAGTATGCGTAAAGTCCGTGGTCGCTTTTACGAAAATTAAAAATAACGGACGTGTTTTGACTCGATTTAAAGGTGAGTTGCAGCCAGGTGAGCCAAGCGCAACAGGTGCGCGGGAGGAAGAGGAGGAGGAGGAGGAGGAGGAGGAGGAGGGGGCGAGCAGAAGGAGGAGGAGGAGGAGGAGGAAGAGGAGGAGAAGGGGTAGTAGTGGAGGAGGGAAAAGAAAGAGGGAAATGAGAAAGAGGAGAGGAAGAAGGAGGAGATTTTTTGAGTAGGAGGGGATGAAGTGAAGGTGCAGGAATTGAAGAATAAAAAGAAGAGGGGAGGGATGAGAAAGAGGAAAAGAACTAGGATAAGGAAGAGGAAGGGGAAGGATAATGATGAACAGGAATAGGAAGAAGAAAAAAGAGGAATAGGAGGATTAGGGTTGGCGACAGAAAAGACAGAAAACGAAGACGAAAGCAACGACGACGATGACGCCGACGATGACGACAACTCACGGAAAAAGGTTCTTCAATAAAGGAGAGGGAGTCACGGAGAGATGGAGGGAGAAAATGGGGGAAAGAGTGGGAGAGAGAGTGGGGGGAAGTGTAGGGGAGAGAGAGAGTGAGTGATTTTTAAGCTGTCCATTTCTATTCCTTGCGTGGTATCAGGAGCAGACACGCTCAAAGCTCTGTTGTTAGGGATGGCGCAGCCATTATTTCCACTCCCTCTCTCCCTAGTCCCAATCTATAATTTCCATCTGCTTCTCCCCTTCTTATCTCCCACCTATCTCTTAACAGTCACCCTCTTCTTGTCCCCTTCCTTTCATCTTTTTATTTACCCATTCTTCTATTTCTTTAATCTCCCTCTAGTTCTTTTCCCCTCTGCCCCATTTCTTCTATTTCCCCTCGAGGTTTATCAATTTCTCCATCTTCTTCTCCCTGACTCACCCTCTCATCAAAACCCCAGACTAGATTTTTCTACCTTTGTGCTCCTATCTCTTCCTTCCTCCCCAGCCCTTCTTTTTCTTCGTCTATCTTCCTATCTCTTCTATTAAATCTTACCTTTTTATTTTATTAACCCCTCCTGTCCATCTCATTGTTGCCGCTCCAATTGGTCTCTCTCTCTCTCTCTCTCTCTCTCTCTCTCTCTCTCTCTCTCTCTCTCTCTCTCTCTCTCTCTCTCTCTCTCTCTCTCTCTCTCTCTCTCTCTCTCTTTCCATCGATCCATCCATCCATCCATCCTTGCTATTCCCTCTACTGTTGCCTCTCGTTCTAAGTCGCCTCGCGTTATCTTCCCTATGGCTCTCCCTCCAACCCCCATCCTAGCCTTTACTCATCTCTCTCCCCTTCAATTACTCCCACTTTCTCCCTTTCACATTGCTCTTCTCGCATCTCCTCACCCACTCTCTTTCACATACGTACTTTTCCCTTTCTTTTCCAGGTTCTCCTAAGCTTCTAAACCCCTCACCTTTCTCTCTCTTTCTCTCTTATTTTTTCATTTTTCTCTTCTTCTATTCCTTCAAGATTTCATTCCCTCTCCCCTCTTCATATGTCTTGGCAAAATCCCTCTTCACTTCCTCTTATACTCCCCGCTGTTCCAACCACTCCCCCTTCCCATCCCAACCTTTCTTCGGCTTACATATTCCCCTCTCTTCTCCCTTTCCTCCCCCCTCTCCTCGACCCTATAATCCTTTTCCCTCGGGTCCTTTTCCCTCTTCTCCTTTCCCTTCTCCCCTCATCTTAACCTTCATCCCCTCCCCTTCCCTTCCCTTTCCTTCCCTTTCCTACACTTCCCTGCCCTTCCTCCACTTCACTTTCCTCCTCCAATTCTTTTTCTCTTCGCTTCTTCACTCGCCTCATTTCCTCCCCTATCCTCCCATCTACCACCCTCTCCTCTCATGATTACTCTCCTTTCTCCTTCCTTCTTCCCTCCACTTCCCTATCCTCTTCTTGCTCTCTTTCTCCCCTCTCTATCTCTTTTTTCCTTTTCGATTCCTTCCCACGCTTCCGTTACCTCCCCTCCCATTTCCTTCTCTTTCCTTCCCTCCTCTCTCCATCTCTCTCTTGACTATCCTTCCGTCTCCATCCTTCACCCAATCCAAGGGTCTGGGAATAAGACCTGGCTGTGAGGAACTATATGGGTGTAAGACTCGCTAAGGGGACATGAAAAAAAGGAAAGAAACTTGTCAGACAAGATAAGAAACCATAATGCACGAGAGAATAATGCAAGACAAGACAAGACAAGGCAAGACAAGACAAGACAAGACAAGACAAGACAAGACAAGACAAGACAAGACAAGACAAGACAAGACAAGAAAAGACAAGAAAAGACAAGAAAAGACAAGAAAAGACAAGAAAAGACAAGAAAAGACAAAAGACAAGAAAAGACAAGATTAGAAAGGACAAGAAAGGACAAGAAAGGACAAGAATGGACAAGACAAGACAAGACAAGACAAGACAAGACAAGAGAAGACAAGACAAGACAAGATAAAAAAGAGAAGGAAAATATAAGACAAGATAATTAAAACAGACGAGACAAGAGGGGACAAGACAAGGCATAAGGAGACAAGACAAAATAAAGCAAGACAAGACAAGACAAGACAAGACAAGATGAGGCGAGACGAGACGAGCCGAGACGCGACCAGTTAAAAAGGAATATGAGGGTTGGTCCCCAAAGCCTTAATTACTTGCTCCCAGTGGGAAAACACCTCCGATTATGACACTATGGCAGGGAAGATGGGGAAGAGATGAAATTGTGGAAAGAGGACTGGCTAAAAGAATGTTTAGAGAAAGAGGAGGAGAACAAGAAGAAGAAATATATGATGATGTGAATGAGGATGAAAATGATGAGGAGAAACGGGAGGAGTTATGATACGAGAGAGGAAGGAGGGAATGCAATGGGAAGAGAAGAAAATGAAGAAGAAGAAGAAGAAGAAGAAAAAGAAAAAGAAAAGGAAGAAGAAGAAGAAAAAGAAGAGGAAGAAGAAGAAGAAGAAGAAGAAGAAGAAGAAGAAGAAGAAGAAAAAGAAGAGGAAGAAGAAGAAGAAGAAGAAGAAGAAGAAGAAGAAGAAGAAGAGGAAGAAGAAGGAAAATAATTTATAACTGGAGGAGGCAGGTGGAGAAGGAAGAAAAATGTTTGGAGGAGGCGAATCGTGGAGGGAAAGGAGGAGAATAGAGAAAAGAATGGAGAGGAAGAGGAAGAGGATGTGGGTGAGGATTTAGGATAGCATGTGAAGGAAATGTATCACAGTTAGCAAGATAATGATTTTTCCTTACGAATCAAAGGGTCTTCTGATGACCAGATCATCCGATGCCGCCACCACCTCCACAGGCACCAGAACCACCTCCACCATCACCATCACCATCACCATCACCATCACCATCACCATCACCATCACCATCACCATCACCATCACCATCACCATCACCATCACCATCACCATCACCATCACCATCACCATCACCATCACCACCACCATCACCATCACCATCACCACCACCACCACCACCACCACCACCACCACCACTACCACCACCTCCATCATCACCATTACCACTACCTCCATCATCACCATTACCACCACCACCACCATCATCACCATCACCACCACCACCACCACCACCACCACAACCACCACCACCACCACCATCACCATCACCACCACCACCACCACCACCACCACAACCACCACCACCACCACCACCGCTACTACCACCACCACCACTACTACCACCACCATCACTCACCATCACCAATCAAGAGATCCGCACACACAAACCACATGCAGCACCAACAACAAGAGTCATGCTAGCGCTGGGAAAGAATCATCAATCCTTTATATGGTGTGTTCCATTGTACAACAGTGGCTACGAATATAGTACACACAGTCCCTGAAAAATTAATTTCTCTGGTGCCAGAAAACAGTTCTCTTTGTACAAGTAAAATTAAAGGTGCGTGAATACATGCAATTATCTTGAGTGCGTGTAAGTATGTGTTCGTTTTGTTCTTGCGGGGTAGATTACTAGTTTTATATACAGGGTTTTCCAAAAGTAAGTTGACATTGAATAACATAAATGTATATAATTTACTACCCACCTACTTTTGGACCACACAATATATTTCTTTTCCGTGGAAAACCTCCTTTTTTTTCTTTCTTCACACTCTCCTCTTTTTCACCAAAACTAAAAGTATCTGGGCGTGGAGAGAGCAATCTCTATTCTTTCTCTTTCTACTTTATTCTAATATTCGTTCCAAAGCTGGTTGTTACTCAAATGTGCCCAATGATCCTACTGTCTCCCGAATTGTGAGGTTTTAATTTTCTAAGTTTTGACCCTTTGATGAATTTTATACCTCTCTTCGACTTGGAACTTTCTAAGAATTTCTCGACGCTTCCCATATGCCGGTAGTTAACACAACCATAAAAAACACATAAATCACAAAACAAGCACTAATGCCCGACCACCAAATACCATACTCCACCAAACTCTAGCAGACCTCAGACCTAGAGCAAGATATCTCCTACGATAAACAACAACTACATTAGCACAAGTGCGTTCAGGTCACCATCCAGCTTTGAAATAATAACAACACAGAATAGAACTAGCCACAAGACCAAACTGCCCCTAAATATAATCACCACACAAATGACACCAAACGTCTCTTCTTATATAGGCCTAATCTAACTTTTCACAGACAATGGCACAATATTTCGTCCTTGAGTTACCTGTTGGCCAATATGGTGGCCATTAGTGGCTACTTGGAAACCGTAGATCTCTTAGACGGGGTTTACACGGTTCGTCGAACGCGGTTCGACAGACACGTGTTTAAAGTGATGTGTGAACGTGTGAACGAGGTATTTGTGGGTTTAACCAACGTGTTCGACAACCAAATACCCCGATCACACGTTCACACATCACTTTAAATACGTGTCTGTCGAACCGCGTTCGATGAACCGTTGGAGCGTTTTAACCCCATCTTAGCGGCTACTTGGAAACCGTAAATCTCCTACAAGAGACCAGGGGCAGTTATTCTTAGCCTAGAGGCCATGACAATAATTTATGGAAGCCATGGTCTGCTGTTACAAATTATACATTTCAATATAATGTGAAGATTCTGAATATGTCAAAAAAACTTTCATCAACATAGCCCGGCAGGAGAAATGTAAGATAATTATGATTGTCAATTTTGTAACAAAGCAAAGGGTTTATCTTCATCAACATTTCATTATAATAGTTATAATTTTTTCACTTTTTTTTTTTTTCTTTTTGAAGGGTGGAATTTGGGAAAAAATGATGGGGACCACACAAATGTTGGGAATTCATGAAAGAGGGAATGAGGTGAAAAAGGTTGAGAATCACTGACCTAGGGGGAAAAGATTGATGATTGAATATATACATTATCTCAGTTATTCAATTTTTGTTGGGTAAATGTCCCGGGACATTAGGAATTTCTCGCTAGCATGCTACTTGCTCTTGCTACTTCGTTTGAGTGGAAACAGCTGCGGTTACGATATTTTCTTTTCCAAATTTCCAAATGTCAAATTACTCTTACGTCATAGAGTATGAGGCTGAATGACGAACTAATAGAAGTTAAATCTATACAAATATTATAATAAGGTTTAACGTCACACACTCCCCCTATCAGGAGGCTAGGACGGTGCCCCTCACAGAGGAGTTTGTAGCGTGGAATTTAATGAACCATGCCCTTGGTTCAACTTCGCCGGTGGCAGGATTCGAACCACCCTCACCTCGACCTTCGCCGCAAGTAACGACGTACCTTAAGTCATTTCTAGTCAAACGAAGTAGCAAGAGGTAGTGGCATGCTAGTCAGTGTGTCGCAACCTTAATATTTACAACCTTGCATATCTAAATAGGCTCAGCCTTCACGAAATGGGTCCTTGACCAATTTTTTTCATTATCTTGGTCATAACATTTTTGCATAAACGCGGAGCGATTTATTTTACGAAATATTGCGGCAGTGTTAACTCGTAGACAAAGATGTAGACGGATAGTAGATGGGCGAGAGAGCATGACACTTGTATCAATGGTAGCATTCATAGTAAAAAATATATTGAAATACAAACTATAACATATAGTTGAGTATATAAGATAAAATATATAAATCACAAAGAAAATAACTATATAAAAAAATGGTAGAGTGAAGAAGAAGCAGCTGAATAAATGACCAAAATGTTCGAGGTGCTCTGGAAACTAGCCGAAGTTTGCCTCAAGTTTGCATATCACAAGCTAGGAAGTTCAGCTGATGTGAGAGTTCTTCGGCGGGAGTGCGGCAATCTATTGCCATCATGGGTGATTTCAATATCGAAACGTTTGCGGCGATTCCAGGGGATTTTCGAAGACCATTTGGAAACTGGAGGCAGGATATTACGGGATCCAACTACATAGTAATGCGACCAAGAGGGAAAATGCGGGCAGGGCTATTTGGTTATTTGAAGAAAGAAATCGACGAATCTATGTTGGATCAGCGGTCGCTTAGGACAAATGTGAATGGGGCGAAAAAGAAAAAAGAAAAATAGACACAGCAGGGGGGAAGAGAAAAGGACAGAGAGAGTTAAGAAAGGGAGATAGAGGAAGAAAAAAGAGAGAGAAAGAGAGAGAGAGAGAGAGAGAGAGAGAGAGAGAGAGAGAGAGAGAGAGAGAGAGAGAGAGAGAGAGAGAGAGAGAGAGAGAGAGAGAGAGAGAAAGTGAGGGAGTTAATGGGGTTACATAGACAAACGAACATCAACAGACCTATTGGTTCTTACAAGGCTTTTCTTGTACGTACCGTATTATCAATATTTCTTCTTCTTTTTTTTTAACTTTCTAACCTATCTAGAAGTAAACAACTCTAGTGAATTTGTAGCTAAGTAAATGTCGAGACGTTTTTTGAACACCTCTACAGTGGAACAACCAATGACGTTCGACACTAGACCACTCCATATATTAACAATATATTCTACATATTCCTGGTTGCGTTGGGGGTGTCAAATTTGATATGTTTTTCCGCATCCATGTTTTCAATTCCTTTGACAATTTTGAAGAATTCAATTAGATCACCTCTCATTCTCCGTTTTAAGAGACTAAACAAATTCACTTCTCTTAAGCGCTCTTCATACGGTTTGTTCCGCAACCTAGGGATGAGCTTTGTTACTCTACGCTGCACTCTTTCTAACTTCTGTATTTCCTTCTCGTAATATGGAGATCACTACTGTACACAGTATTCTAGGCTAGGTCTGACTAGGGCATTGTAAAAATTAAGAATAATTTTTTCAGTTCTAAACTCAAAAGCTCTACCCATAAATCCAATTAATTTATTTGTAGATCTAATGACGTCCGAGCACTGTTTGCTTGGTTTGAGATCAATTTATATCACAATACCAAGGTCTTCCTCTTGTTCTACACTTGCTAATTGCACACCATTCATTGTGTAATTGACCTGGACATTACTATTACCAATATGAAGTACTTTACATTTATCTATATTGAAAAATATCTGGGAAATTTCCGCCCGCCCATTCACATAGTGTTCAAATAATTTTGTAACTCTCGTTGTTTTGTTATGGATATCATCTTATTTGGAATATTGGTATCATCCGCGAAATTCGATAAATTATACTTTATATTTTTGTCCAGGACATTAGTGTATACAGGACCTAGCACTGAACCATGAGGCACTCCACTTGATACACATTGTCAGCCAGAGCATTTTCCATTCAGATCAACACGTTGCTTACGACTACACAGCCATTCAGAGATCCATCGGCGAATATGACCTACTATACCAAGGGGTTCTAATTTACTTAGTAACCTCCTATGGGGGACTTTAGCGAAAGTTTTTTGGAAGTCGAGATATATAACGTCACTGCCCTCC
>NC_134812.1:24649062-24676562 GCF_046742065.1 Oratosquilla oratoria
GGAAATCCAGAAGAACTGGTTTCTCTACAGAGTGGTTAACAAATGGAATAGATTTAGTAACCGTGTAGCAAGCACTGAAACGATTGGTTGTTTTAAAAGAATATTAGATATCTTTATGGATAGGGTTCGTCTTTGTCCACAATGGCAAAGGAAATCCAGAAGGAAATAGGGAAGAACTGGTTTCTAAACAGAGTGGTTAACAAATGGAATAGATTTAGTAACCGTGTAGCAAGCACTGAAACGATTGGCTGTTTTAAAAGAATATTAGATTTCTTTATGGATAGGAATGACATATGGTAAGGGATATGGAACTGCCTGGTGTAGCCCTTATCTTCTCTAACAGACTCCCCCATTCTTTGATTATTGTGTTCCTAAGGACTTTTTGCACCTACGCTTCCCGTTTTCTTCTGTTGACACGGACTGCAGAAGTTGTTCTTCAGCCGGTATGGCTCGTGTCAACAACTCCAATTAAGCTGGGAAAACGTCGCCATAACCAACTGATTAAAATTGTCTGCACACATAGTGAATATGTTTGGAGACTTTATTCAGGCATGGGTCAGTTTTGATCCACAGCTCAATCCTGCTGAAGTCTTTCTAATTCCTCTAGGTATCATATGAAGTCGCATTTAACCATTTTCATTATCGTGGCGATCTGTATAGATTTTGGGGAAATTGACAAATTTATTTGGATATACTCAATCTGTTCTTATGATACCTACTTCTTTCTTTTATTCTACGAGTAACTACCGATAGGCTGTTCATTTATAGTCGTTATTTCAATATTGATGATGAAGGGGCTAATATACATATATTGATACAAGTACATACGTACCAATGCATGTACATACTTATGCATGTACGTATGTATGTATGTATGTATGTATGTATGTATGTATGTATGTATGTATGTATGTATGTATGTATGTATGTATGCATGTATGCATGTGTGTATGTATGCATGTATGTGTGTATGTATGTATGCATGTATGCATGTGTGTATGTATGCATGTATGTGTGTATGTATGTATGTATGTATGTACAAATTTATTTGGATATACTCAATCTGTTCTTATGATACCTACTTTTTTCTTTTATTCTACGAGTAACTACTGATAGGTTGTTCATTTATAGTCGTTATTTCAACATTGGTGATGAAGGGGCTAATATACATATATTGATACAAGTACATACGTACCAATGCATGTACATACTTATGCATGCATGTATGTATGTATGTGTGTATGTATGCATTTATGTATATATGTATGTATATATGTATGTTTGTATGTATATATGTATGTTTGTATGTATGCATGTATGCATGCATGTATGTGTGTATGTATGCATGTATGTATGTGTGTATGTATGTATATATGTATGTATGTATATATGTATGTATGTATGTATGTATGTATGTCCGTGAATATGTATGTATGTATGTATGTATGTATTTATATATGTATGTATATGTGTAACTATATCTAGATACATGTATGCATGTATATATACATGTATGTGTACGTATTCATATCTGTTTGTATGCATATACTGTATTATACTGTACGTGCTAATAAGTATGAAATGATGTATGTATGTATGTGTGTATGCATATAACCAACTCCTAACATATAACCAACTCCTAACCGCCCCATCCCCCACCCACCCCCTTCCTTCCATCACATTATCATCTATACACAGCCATTCTCCCCTCACCCCTATCGCCTGCCTTCTTCCTTCCTTGCTCAATGCCCTATTCACTCCATCTTACCATCTCATACTCGGTCGCCCCCTTAAATTCACTCCATTCACCTCTGCCTTCCACACCTCTTTTACTAATCTTTCTTTACTCATTTTTCTATGTGTTCAAACCATATCAAAACTCTCTCATCAGCCCGATCTCCCATTACCCACTCTCCTTCTCACCTCCTAGTTTCCCGCTCTATCCAACCTTGGAACCCCTATCATACCTCTCAGACACTTCATCTCAAACATATTAAAATCTTTTCTCTTTGCCTCTCTTGAATTCCATGGCTCTGCCCCATAGAGTGCTGTCGGCACAATCACCCCTTCATATAATCCCCTTTTTTGCATCCATTCTCAAATGTCTATTTCTCATTACACTTTTTAATCACCCAAGACACTTACTAGGTTCTCTCAATCTACAATTTAACTTTACTTCCACTCCTCCCTTTCCTGACACGTGCGACCCAAGTATCTAAAGCTACCCACTTTATCCAGTCTCTATCCCTTAATAGTCACTTGCAATTTGCTGCCACATTCTCCCTTTGTACATCTCATCACCTTACTTTTATCCACATTTATCTTCAACTTCCTTCTTTCGCACGCTTTCCCAAACATTGTCACTAACTTCCTTAATCCATCCTCTGATCTTGCCACAAGCGCAGTGTCGCAAGGAAACAACAACTAGCTTATCTCTCATATTCTCCATTTTCTTTAACCATCTCCAACCCCGGCCCATTACCCTTGCGTTTACCTCTCGCACCACCCCATTCATGTATAAATTGAACAGCCAAGGCGACATAACACATCTCAGTAGAAGTTCCGCCTTTGTCTCAAACCACTCACTCTATATTTTTCTAACACAGGCTCTACTACTCTCGTAAAGCTCTTGACTTCTCTTAACAGCTTTTCTCCTTTTCCATATATCTACAGTTTCTCCCACAATGCTTTCCTGTCCACCCTGTCATAAGC
This sequence comes from Oratosquilla oratoria, assembly GCF_046742065.1. Taxonomy (NCBI): domain Eukaryota; kingdom Metazoa; phylum Arthropoda; class Malacostraca; order Stomatopoda; family Squillidae; genus Oratosquilla; species Oratosquilla oratoria. The sequence continues at coordinate 24,651,775 of NC_134812.1, forward strand.
AATTTCCAAATACATAAAGGCCCAAAAGACATCCATACTTTTTTTTTCTAAAGCTTTCTCACATATCTGCCTTACTACAGAAATCTGATCCACGCTACCCCTACCTGTCCTAAACCCACACTGTTTTCCATCAATTACTCTTTCCTCTCTTAATCCTCTCAATTAAAACCTTGCATATGCCTTCCCAACTATATATACGTATGCATGTATATATATATATATATATATATATATATATATATATACATATATATACATATATATATACACAATATAAATATATATATATATATATATAATATATATATATATATATATATACATATATATGCTAATAAGAACACGGGTACGTGTGTTCACTTATGCAAAGTAGACCACTTGGAAAAAGAAACTAACGAAGCAGAGCGCTTTCGTATATTACATCTTCAGTGCAACAAGTACATAGTGATAGAAATACATAGACATTATATACATGATACAAAGGAACCAGGACAGTTTTGAATAAGCATACCGACCAATTACCCCCTAGAGAGCGGAAGGTCATGGTCAATTATCTTACGATGGTCGGGCGACATTAGGTCACATTCGCCAAGGAGAGCGGAAGGTCATCGTCAATTATCTTACGATGGTCGACATCAGGTCACAGTCGCCAAAGAGAGCGGAAGGTCATTGTCAATTATCTTACGATGGTCGGGTGACATCAGGTCACATTCGCCAAGGGTCACTGTTTCTACTACTTATATAGGGCGACATTAAGTCAATTTGTTGAATTACATTTTACATGATATCATCTTACTAATTTCTTGACAAATGAAATTATCAAGTTTGTACAAGCCTTTATGTAGGTTGGTATTTTGATTACTAGTGGTATGAATCAAACTGCACTCTATTAAATTTCTTGCTATTATGTTGTTGGTATAATAGATTGCCTGGGCATTACCCCAATCAACTGGATGATTATTTAATTCAATATGCTTGAATATACCACTAGAATGATAGCCATCCCTGACATTTTTCTTGTGTTGTTCAATTCTAATGTTTAAGGGTTTGGCAGTTTGACCTATGTAAAATTGATTACACATTTTGCAAGGAATTTTATAAATGCATCCTTTTTTTTTATTTCAATACTATTGTTGATAAGTTTATGTTTTACTGTACTATCATGTTTAAAAACTACCTTTACGTTAAATCTTTTTAATAATTCTGTGATACTTAACAAATTTTCTTGAAATGGTAAAATTAAAACATTGTGATAATTGAAAGGTGATTTAGGCTGAGGAGTTAAAAATTATTTCCTTGCAAAATTGTAAGCAATATCAAGGAATTGCTTAGGGTATTTTAATTCTAGCCCAATGTTAAAAACATTTCTGATTTCTTCATCAATAAATTCAGGACTACAAATACGAAAAGCTCTTAAATACATTGAGGCAAATACTGTACGTTTGATATTATTTGGATGAGAAGAATAATAATGAATATATGAACTTACATTGGTTGGTTTACGATATACTTTAAATTTAAGGCTATTGTCATGACGTAGGATAGTGCAATCTAAGAAAGGTAAGGTACAATTTTTCTCAATTTCTAAAGTAAATTTAATAGAATCAACAAGGGTATTCAACTTAGTTAAAAAATTATGGACATTTTTATCTTCTGGCCAAAGACATAAGATGTCATCAATATACCTAAGCCAAGGGATGTTAGGGGGGAAGATTGTGCGTAATATTTTAGTTTAAAAAAATTCCATGTATAAATTACTTAAAACTGGGGATAAAGGGTTTCCCATACTCATGCCAAATTTTTGGGAATAGAAATTACCATTAAATTGAAACTTACAATCTTTGACACATAATTTAATTAGTTCAATCAATGTAGATGATGGCAATGGAAGAACATGTTTATTAAGTTCATCTTGAAGGTAAAATAATAAATCATATATATATATATACATATATATATATATATATATATACATATACATACACACACACACACACACACACACACACACACACACACACACACACATATATATATATATATATAAATATATATGTACACATATATATAACAAAAAACCCACAGTCGGAGAAAATGAATTTTCGAATAAAAGAAGATTCTATATTTCGGCCACCAACTGTAGCGCTTTTCAGGGCTACGGTTGGTGGCCGAAATATGTGTGTATATTCATATATATATATATATATATATATATATATATATACATATACATATTTATATATATATATATACATATATATATATATATATATTATATGTATGTATGTATATTTATATATATATATATATGTATGTATAAACTGGTGTGGATATATACATTATGTGCAGGGATCTACAAAGCTATACTTTAGCATGTACGTTTGACCATATGTATGTAAGTGCGTATGTATTTTTCTATGCAAGCTATCAACACTTTCGCGGGTTCTAGCTTCCTCTACTCCTTCACTTTATCACTGAACCTTCTCTCTTCCTTTCTCGTTCACTGTCCTCGTCCCCGTCCATTCAAGCCTGAGAGCGTCCGGTAGCAGCTGGAGCGAACACGTGAGTGGATGCGCAGCGGTGAGACCAACCGCAGCCGCTACACAAGATCCTCGGCAACGCCGTCGCATCCGCTACAACGCGAGAACCTACTCAATCATTACAACTCGGATCGACCCCAGGCTCTGAGCACACCTCATATGTACACCTATAATTATTAAATGCATACATAAACACAGACACACGCAAACGTATATATATATATATATATATGTATATATATATATATATATATATATATATATATATATATATATATATATATACTGTACATGTATATATACTCCATTCAATAAGTAATGTGAAAATGTCAGGAGAGACACTGTTTATTTTCATAAGCTTACAAAACTTTGTTTCCTTCAAAATAAATCCCTCTCGCATCTACACACTTCTGCATTCGTCTCTCCCAATCCTGGAAAACCTCCTAAAAGTCCTTTTTCAGTAATCCCTTCAGGTAACTTTCCGATGCCTCTTTCATCTCCTCTATTGGCCTAGATATGGACCAAAAGGTCTCTTTTTGGTATGCTCCACCTATGTAATCCTTTGTAATCTGGTTCCCCTTAGGCCGTCTTTCATGCGTGGGAACAGGAAGAAGTCGCAAGGGGCTAAGTCAGGGCTGTAGAGTGGATGCTGTACCACTTTAATTCCCCTGTCGGCCATCCAAGTGGTCACCAGCGTTGACTTGTGGCATGGGGTATTGTCCTGGTGGAACCACCACTGACCACTCCTCCACTGCTGAGGCCTCTTCTTCCTCATCTTCTCCCTGAACCTTTTCAGAACAGTAAGGTAGTATTCCTTATTGACTGTTTGACCCTGAGGAACCCATTCAACATGAATGAGCCCCTGGGAGTCAAAGAAAGGAATGACCATTGCCTTCTCTTGCGATCTGCTCATCTTTGCCTTTTTGGGTCTGGGGGGAAGTCGCGTGTTTCCACTGAACACTCTGACTTTTGCTCTCATGGTCATAGGTGAACACCCAACTCTCGCCGCAAGTCACTACTTTATTCAGGAAACCTGAATAAGCCACTATCATTTTGAGAATGTCAATGCAACATTCCACACGAAACTGCCTCTGGTCGTCGGAGAGGATCTTTGGCACGAACTTGGCACAGACTTTGTGAAACTTCAGATCTTTGGGCAGAACTGTCTCTACTGTGCCAATACTAATACCACCAGCTTCAGATATCATCCTTATAGATATTCGACGGTCTTGCATCACTAACCTTTGCACTTCCTCAATGTTTTCCTCCTTGCGTGCACTTTTCGATGATATATATATATATATATATATATATATATATATATATATACATATATATATATATATATATATGTATATATATAATATATAATATATATTATATATGCATATATATACATATAATATATATATATATATATATATATACATATATATATATATATATTAATCTTTTTCAACCACATTAATTTTCACTTAATTCCATGTCATTACCATCGAGACTGGGAAGGACCTCGAAGGAAACATATACGGAAACTGATACGTAGTGAAGCCAAGAACTCGAACCCAGCTCAGACGTAACAAGTGAACAGTGACTTAAACCACTGCGCTAAAGTCACATTCAACTAAATATGAAGATGGAAAGGGTAACAATATTTTTTCTGAAAAGCTAGTTGAATTAGGGTATTTAGATTCTGTCTCATCACAAAGGCACACCGTCGCTTTTTTTATGTTCATAAAGTTTTAACTGATTCATCATTTTTTAATTCAGAGTTCTTATTGGTACTGCACTGAAACATCAGTGATATCCACTAGCACTGGCTGCATCACTCACGATGGAAAATCGACCTGTTTTAAATCAGAAAATCTTTCTTTGAAATCAGAGGCCAATATTTTTAGATGATCCACAATAACATCATCAATTGGCTCACATTTCTTAAGCCTGTGAAATTGGACAGAATTTTTTTTAGAAATATGTGTTTGGCATAACTCGATAAATGAAACATCAAATATCTTTGCTTTTGCATCAATGAGTGTATATTTGTTCCTTGAAGTTGTCTATGCAACAAATTCAGCTTTTCAAAAATATCTGCTAAATAACTCACATACATTTTCCATCAACGGTTGCAGATATTTCATCATAGGTGTGTTAATTAAAAAGTTACTAAGCTCATCAAATAGTTTCATGAATCTTTTCAAACAATTCCCCTTTGAAGTAAAAGTCTCACATAATCTGTATTGTTATCTTTACAAAAGTTCTTGAAAAGACGTTTGGCATTAACTTTGACTGCATTGATAGATTTTGTAATTGATTTCAGTGCCTCATTAAGTATAGGAGAAATATTTTTCAATACTAAGTTCTCTATATGTATGACACAGTGCACAAAAAGCATTTCCGAATTCTCATCTTTCATCAATTCTAAGCAGCCATTTTTCTTGCCCGTCATAACAGGAGTACTATTGGCTGCACACGATGTTATGTTTTCCATTGGTATCATATTGATATCTACGTAGTGTTTTATCTTATTATATATATCAGTAGCGGCAGAGGTGGTCTCTAAAGATTTACAGAATAACATTTCCTTTTAGGAAATTCACATTTGTCAATATATTTTTCATAGGATGGAATGGGTGGGAATGATTTTATGCTTTTTTCTTTTTGGCTACTCCCCTTGATTTCAGTGCCTCATTAAATATAGGAGAAATATTTTTTGATACTAAGTTCTCTCTATGTATGACACAGTGCACAAAAAGCATTTCCGAATTCTCATCTTTCATCAATTCTAAGTAGCCATTTTCTTGCCCATCATAACAGGAGTACTATTGGCTGCACACGATGTTATGTTTTCCATTGATATCATATTGATATCTATGTAGTGTTTTATCTTATTATATATATATCAGTAGCGGCAGTGGTGGTCTCTAAAGATTTACAGAATAACATTTCCTCAGGAAATTCACATTTGTCAATATATTTTACATAGGATGGAATGGGTGGGAATGATTTTATGCCTTTTTCTTTTTGGCTACCCCCCTTGTAAGGGGGAAAAAGCCTTATATATGTATGTATGTATGTAGCAATAATTTAGCCTCACTGTCTCTCACAGTTGATTTGTCCATATGTGCTGAGAATTTTCTTGATTTCAGCTTTCGAAAAAGTTGAGTTTCAATATCTTCACTCATTTCATCTATTCTTCTCTTAACAGTGTCGTTACTGAGTGGTATGGATTTAACATCTTTGTCAACTTTTTCCAGAACTGTTTTAAGAAATGTTGATATCAATGATTTAATTAAATCTTCTCCTGTAGTATGATTTTTTCCAGATTTAGTAATGAGTAAAGAAATTTCATAACTTACCTCAAGAATACGATTGTGAGTAACAGTTTGTGCAATGAACAAAGACTTTATTGTTGATCTTTTTTCAAACTTCTCCTTTAAAGATTTAAAGTAATTCATATCTCAATTTGCATACGCGCTATGTTTTGCTTTCAAATGCGCCTCAAGACGATCTCGTTTCATTGATTTATTGGTTAAGCATTGCTGACATAAGAGGCAGAAAAATGTGACCGTTCATCGAGGAGAGCAGCTATGAAACCAAATTCAAAAAATTCCTCCGAGTGTTGACGAACATTCTTCTTGCTTGCATATGGGATGTACATACATACATACATATACCAAGGCTTTTTCCCCCTTACAAGAGGGGTAACCAAAAAGAAAAAGGCATAAATTCATTCCCACCCATTCCATCCCTGGGGGTGTAACTGAAATAAATGAGAAATCTTATCAAGTGAAATACACTTTCAGAATTTGAGACATTCAAGTTAACACATGAATAAAAATAAGTTCAAGTAAACACATAAATGAAGTAAAGCTAATACATAAATAAATAAAACGGTGGTCATTTTTTTGCAGTATGTAAAGACGTATACACCAATTAAGGTTGACCTAGATTGTGTATCTGTCTTTAATGCATTTTCTTGATAAAAAGGCTTGTTCGAAAATCCAAGTTTTGCAATCAAATAAGAAGATTTTATAATAAAAATATCTTAATTCAGGTATCCAGGGGGGTGTATTGAAATGAAAAGTTTTCATAATATAACTAATATTGAATATACCTACCTAGAACCTGAATAAGCCCTAATTCTAGTTAGGCTAATTGGGATTGGATATCATTAGAATCTGATATAATTAGATCGTTAGAGCTTATGCAGCTGGTGTAGGCCCCATCTTGATCCAGGGACCTAGACAGATGCGAATATATTGAAGATAATTGTCTGACAAAAATAAAAGCATACACACACACACACACACACACACACACACACACACACACACACACACACACACACACACACACACACACGAAGAATTTTGTATCATATTACAATATAGACAATTTATTTTCATCTCTGGCACTTTATGCATCTTCTCGTAACATCATAATAATAAAAAATTATTATATTCACGAGCAGAGAAAGAAAAATGTAACGATAACCTTGCGTGGAAACACCAAATAAACTTCGTTGTTTACAAACTATGAATCTTTAGAAAACGGAATACTTTTGACAGAGAAAACGGGGGAAATATTTATTTCAATGGTAACTTAGCAAAGTTTCTCCAATGACCTAGTTCATTTCTTGTAACGTTCATGAGGAGGGATAGCAAGATGATTATGTAATAACTACACAATAAAGGCCTTTGTTCATAAAAAATAAAAAATAATTTACTCATTACATTATCTCAAACATAAGCTACATATGTTCTCCTGATGAAAAAACAAATAAATATATAAATTAATTTATAAAATATAGAAAAATTAATATAATAAAAAAAAAGTTGACACAGGAGCTCAATTGCTCCCCTTAAAAATCATATTGCCAACCTGGTGGGTAAGACCCCCCCCCTTCAGAAGCACTGATATATATATATATATATATATATATATATATATATATATATATATATATATATATATATAAATATATATATACGTATATACATATATATATATATACATATACATATACATATATATATATATATATAGACATACATGCTAATGTACATGTGTGCATGTGCCTGTGCGTTTATTTGTTTGTATTTGTGCGTATTTGCCTCTGTGTGTATAGATGTTTTTGTGTATGAATCTGCGCGTGTTTGTGTGTGTTTGTGTATGTGTATAATTATGTGTGTTTGCGTATGCATATCACAATTCTTTAGGTAACTTACTCGACACATGATCAACAACTTTCTTTCTAGATGAGAGTAAAGAGGTTGTATGTTCCGATTTACGAATTATGCTTTGTATATGTAAATGTATATGTATATGTATATGTATATGTGTGTGCATATGTATATGTATATGTACAGTATATGTATATGTATATGTGTATGTATGTATATGTATATGTATATGTATATGTACTGTATATGCATATGTATATGCATTATTTTTATGTTTCCTATATCTCTATGATTTTTGACAGTGTCTGGTGTTTCAAATGTAATATACTTATATACATGAGAATGCAGATAACCATATCTAATTACATTAATGCTGCGTAGTGGCACTCTCCACCCACACTCACTTGAGGTAGCATATCGATAGCTTCCTGTGACAGTGACAACGCCACGTCCACTGATATGAACACCTACTCGCACTTTTTTCACCACTCCTACACACACACACACACACACACACACACACACACACACACACACACACACACACACACACACACACACACACACACACACACACACGTGCACATACGCACACACACGCACGCAAACACACGCGCACACACACGCGCACGTACACGCACACACACACGCACACACACACGCGCGCGCACACACACACACACACACACACACACACACACACACACACACACACACACACACACACACACACACACACACACACACACACACGTGCACACACACGCACATACATATACACACACACACACACACACACACACACACACACACACATATATATATATATATATATGTATATATATATGTATATATATAAACATTATATATATATATATATATACATGTATATATATATATATATATATATATGTATATATATGTATATATATGTATATATATATATATATATATATATATATACGTACACAAAAACGTAGAGACAATGTTAAATTCCGTATTACCCTGTGGGATACATCTGTGTATAATGATTCATGTAGTTAACACAAGTCTTTTAGGTGACACTGTTTTTACTAACGCAGATAATAGTATTAGCACTAAAAATTCATATTGGCACGGTTTATAGACATATCACATGCTAGCCTTATCATTTTCACAATATCAGTTAGATGACAACGGTTTTATTATGTGACTTTAGATCTATGGCGACATTTTATTCACTTGATAAAGAAATTTGTCGTGTATTATAGTATACCTTGTCAGTCTTCATTACTAAGTGGTTACCCTAATATTGTGCGTAAAAGAAGTCACTACATCAACATGATAGCATTACTGAAATTACACAAGAACATAAGAATGAAGAAAACTGCATGAGACCATAAGGCCAACACTAGGCAGTTCCATGTCCATTACCACCTGACATCTCCAACCATAAAGTTGTGTAACCTTTCCTTAAAACAACCAATAGTTTCAGCACTTACTACAAGGATACTAATTTTATTCCATTCGTTGACCACTCTCTTGGTAAACCGGTTTTTGTCTATTTTCTTCTTAAATCTAAATTTGTCCATATTGGGATGATATGTACCGGAATATTAGAAAATAAAGATACGCACACTCCATCACCTGTGATATTATTTTTCTGTGTTGATCTGATTCAGTAATTAACGTGTTTTTTCGCTTTAATTTTTCTCTGTTCTCTCCATTCTCAATCCCATTTTCTCTAATGAGAGTGTTGGTTAAACGACGTGTGAAATGGTACGCAATCATACGGGTCCTGCGAAGAGGTAGATGACCCGCGACGATTTTAGGAACCGCTCTCTTTTGACTTCGGGATACGGTGACTCTACGAACTCACAACGTTGAGAATCTTCAGCGCTATCACTACCTCTACCGCTACCACTACCACTACCACTACCACTACCACTACCACTACCACTACCACTACCACTACCACTGCCACTACCTCCATCACCATCACAATCACCATCACCATCACATTACCATCACCATCACCATCACTATCACCATCACTATCACCATCACCATCACCATCACCATCACCATCACCATCACCATCACCATCACCATCACCATCACCATCACCATCACCATCACCATCACCATCACCATCACAATCACAATCACAATCACAATCACTATCACTATCACCAATGTCACCATCACTATCACTATCACTATCACTATCACCAACGTCACCATCACCGTCACCATCATCACCATCACTATGACCACCACCATCGCCAAAATATGAACACATAAACCAAATAATTATCTATGAACCTAACAGAAAAGAAAGAAAGAGCGAGTAAGAGAACGAGGGAGAAAGGGAGAGGAGAAACGGGAACTGAGACTGTGACTGAGACAAGCTGTGACTGTAACTGCGTCTGTGCCGATGACAATGGCAATAACTGTGGCTACGATTGTGGCTGTGAGTGTGACTGTTACGAAACTGTGATTGTGTCTGAGACTGAGACCAAGACGGTGAGACAGCGTGACCATGGGCATCCTAAGCGAGCGAGAGAACTTGTGCAAGAACTTCCAAACAACCACAAGACAAACAATATCAAGGCGAGTCGTCTCGCTCTCCGAGGAGAGCAATTACCCGAAGCCGTGCAGTTCGATGACAACCAACCGCTAGGAGGCGCGTAGCTGCGGCCGAAGCCGTCCCATTTGCCCTATTATGCACTTGGGCTAGGTAACAGTTACTTCTGGGAATCGGAGAGAAGCGCGGGACTCGAACCCACTACTAAGTGAATCCGAGACCAGCACGCTTCCAATTACGCCACCAGCCCACTAAGCAGCCTCAGAGAAACAAAATATTACAAGAGGGGCTCATCGAGATCCTCCTCTAATTCCTCAATAAATGGTGACGTCTTGAATAAAATCGCCCTGCGTCAGATAAAAATAAAATAAACACATTTTATAAACAACAGGTGGGTCCGCTGTGACATTATTGAAATGAATAGAGTACTTTGCAGGAAATGGGATGGAACGATAATGGGAAGGGTGTCCGTTGGTTGGTTGGCGCATTCGGGGTGGATTAGACACAATGACAAGGAGAACTGGAGGTCTCAATCCTATGTTTGTGATGATCTGTTCTAAAGCTACCTTGTGTTATATTCATATATGTATATATATATACTTTATATATATATATATATATATATATATATATATATATATATATATATATATGTATATATATATTATATATATATATATATATATATATATATATATATATATATATATATATATATATACATACATTTAAGTAAATCAAAAATAGAAATAACTAATATAAAATAAAAATAGAATAAAATAGAATGAAACAAATAAATAGATAAATAAAACTAGTTAATGGACAGATGAATAGATAGAAAGATAGGAGAAGGCACGCATACCCAGCCGTTACATATTACATGTGCATTACATAACGTATCTCTTGTTCTCTTTGCTTGAGGCTCTCCGGAGCGATAATGTGCTCTTACCTATTTGTTTATCTTATTCTATTTGATAAGATTTTATTTGATTTTTTCTTCTTCATTTAATCTTATAGTGTATTACTTGATTTTAGTTTATCTTAGTCTAGTACTATTTTGTTTTACTCAGATTTATATAATTTCTCTTTACTTGATATAATTTATTATATTTTTGTTGATTTTTTATCCTTTTTATGTTTTCTCAGTTTTATCTAATTTCATTTGACTTTGACTGAATTCTGTTTCAATTTCAAATTGGCTTGTTTAGCATGATTACCTATGATTCATTATAGCATGATTTGATTAAATCTTTAATACTGCATTTCAGTTTAATTCTGTTTGGTTTTTCAATTTGTGTTTTGTCTTTGGACTGCCTTTTGTAACCCTCAGAGAAATATCAATGAGAAAAATTCTGTAGTTTCTGTTAGATTGGTTGTTCGTATAAGTTTGTTTTCGGCTTGTTATACTTGTCCAACTTCTTCCATGTGGGCCCTTGCGCACTATGCTAAAAGCTCAGGAGAAACCCCAATTTATTCTTCGGTGTCCCTTTATGAACCTCTGGGGCCGATGGAGACTTCTGCGGTGGACAAACACCATCTGAAATCTCGAAGATTCTGCCCTTCATAAAGACGAGAGCTTTTCTTCTATTCTTCTTCTTCCATCCCCCCTCACGCCATTCTTAATCCCCTCAGCTCGATTACCCTGGCCTATGCTGAATGAAATCGTCTGTTGTTGTTAGTTAGAACAGAATGGGTAAATTTACTGTCATTACCAAAGGGCTGATCGCTTCCGTGCCTGGAAGTATTTGGTCGTTACCTGTGGCTAGCAACAGGTGATTTTATTCAGCTGTGTGGTATCCATCGGATAGGGATGAGGTTTGGGGGTGAGAGGCATTTAGTCTTATGTCCTGACTAACACCGGACGATTCTATTCAGTATTGTGGTACTTCGGTAGGCAAAGGATGAAACATATATATATTTTCTATGAAAATTTGTTTGTGTAGTTCTTGCTTGCGTCAGATGATTTTTATTTACTTGTATCGCACTTCCTTTGATAGGATAAGAACTTAACACACAAAGAATGTAGCCCCAAGCTCCAATCCTTCTCCAACTTTTCCTTTTGGTATTTTTCATTTATCTTTAGTTCTTTTGGTCACTTTCATTCACTCTTCCTCACGTTCCCGCGTCCATCTACTTTCCTCTTTTCATTCCTTCCCATTCTCTCTCTCCTTTGGCAATTCTACCTCCATCCTGTTTACTTGCCTTTCGTCTTCTTTCTTTTCCTTCGATTTCATCCCCTTCCCTTACTATTCCTTCCCTTCTCTTTATTTCACTTTCCATTTGCACTCCTTTCCTTTCCTTCCCTTCTCTTCCCTTCTTTTCCCTTCCTTTCCCTTCCCTTCCCTTCACTTCCCTTCCCTTCCCTTCCCTTTCCTTCCCTTCCCCTCCCTTCCCTTCCCTTCCCTTCCCTTCCTTTATTTTCCCTTCCCTTCCCTTCCCTTCCCTTTCCTTCCCTTCCCTTTTCTTCCCTTCCCTTCCCTTCTCTTCCCCTCCCTTCCCTTCCCTTCCCTTCTTATCCCTTCCCATCCCTTTCCTTCCCTTCCCTTCCCTTCCCTTCTCTTCCCTTCTCTCCCCTTTCTATTCCATCGCCATCACGGCTGCCTCTGCAAAGTCGAGAGGAACCTTAACCGGCATAAAGAGATACATCGCTTGCCTGCTTAGGCGATGTTGGCAGTCTTGCCAACGATCTGAGCCCCTTTGGAGACGGCGAGGGGAAGCTTGGCGAGACACTGTGTCGGACCGAAAGCCAACTGGCTTACCCCTCGATGCTGAGAGGTCTTCTTACCCAAAAAAACATTCACCATCGTGAGACGAGAGAAACCGGTGAAGGAGAGAAAGGTCTGAGATAATTAACCAGTCAATGTTAATTGTTACTTGACTGTCATTATCGTAGACCACATCAAGAAACTAGGATAGACTTTACTGATGAAAAGGTCTAACAAAATTAAAATTTATCTTATTCTGTGCAATGACCGGTTTTATTCAATTGAGATTAGTTTCGGCTGTAAGGGGTTATAAACTGTAGGGATCTGATATGTAACAACAAACGACTGCAGTTAGATACGGGGAGAACGGTAAGGGACTACGGACTATGTGGGTTTAGTGTTACGTAAACCCCCAGCATTATGAGGCACTATTTAGCGAATGACGCCTGGTGTCTGTTAGAACCGATAAAGATATTCCATTCCTAATGACGTTATTTCGATAACGTATGTATAAAAAGAAACAAAACTGTATGACAGTAAACTTGAAGGACTAAACTGACGAAAAGTTTGAGAAGAAAATAGTTTATTTTGAAGTATTCTGACACTGTTATCCAACAAGTGGCAGTCACCCACCGCTGGCTTTTGTAGGTTAGGCCTAACACCATACAATTCTATTAAGCTGAAGAAGGAGCATCGTTATCGAGAGAGGCTCTTAGACGATAAATTTTTTAAATCAGATTATTTCATTTATCGTAAGGAAAGAATTTGATTTTAAAAGGCTATTTTGAACGTTGCCTTTTCGAAAACCAAATTTATCCAAGAGGAGGGAGAGCCTCGGGCTGGGAGGACCGCGTGGAATTTATTGTTTGAAACTAAATGTTTTTCTTCAGCTAGTGGCAAGATCTAAGACTTACGTTCTTATGTGTTCCTCCTTAAACGAACAGAGGTTTCGGAGTTGCTTAGATTGAATAGAAACGTCTGACGACATCCAAAGCGATCATTGGCACGTGAAGGTCAATCAAAATAAGTTTAAACTTTTAACGACCAAGTTTGATAAAATTGTCTGGAGGAAAACATCTAATACCGATTGCATTCCAGATGAATTCTTTTCGTTGTGGTTCCAGGCGGTTTTATTCTGGTCAAGAGAGTGGTACAAGGTGAACCATGCTTGACATATGAACTTTGTTTTATCACCAGACGTTCCTCTTTAGCTAAGGGTAGACCTCCGGCACTCAGAATGCTGTATTGACTTGCCTCTTTGAAGCCGGAAGGTACTTCTTACATTTTCTTTTGGCTAGCACTAAAAGAATTTATTTGTTCATCTTTTTAGTTCTGGGATAACTTGATTTGATGCTATTTGATGATGTTAGACAGAAAAGAAATGATATTTCCTGTCACTATATCGCTGGAGGTACTCAATAGGGTTGACGCCCCTTTATTTAAATCTTACAATAGAATGAATGTGTTGGGTGACTGTTAAAAAAAAAGTACGTTGCCGGATCGAAAATAGATAGATAGACCACCGCTCGTGTCTTCACCTTCTGTAGCTCCTTGACCATATAAGGATAGAATCAACCGAAGAAAGTTGTGGAACATAGTGAAAAGGTCAAAGCACCATGCTTCCCCGAAAATATGAAAACTTTTATAATTGGGGAAAAAATACTGAAACTGAGGTAAAGATAGAAACTTTATATTATTGTTGTTATTATTGTTTTTTTTTCTTTATTTTTTTTTTTCTTTCAACCTTCTCGAGTTAAGTTCGCAATTAGAGACTTCAACTCTAAGGAAGGAGTCTAGAGACAGAAAACCAGGTGCAGCTCGAGAGTAATTGTGAACATGTGATCAATGGGATCCAGTATCAAAGCACAGCTGCTAGATTTTCAGTCAACTTTTAATTGTGGACATACACTATAAAAGTGGTAACTATAAAAAAGTCTGAGAAAGAGAGAGAGAGAGAGAGAGAGAGAGAGAGGAAGTAATAAGAAAAGAGAAAGGGAAGAAAAACTGAGGAAGAAGGAAGTGAGGGAGAGAGAACGGGAGAAAGGGAAGGACTGGAGGGAGGGAGGGAGGAAGGGAGGGAGAGCAATGGGATGGGGGATGAGGGTCCAAGGGTGATTTGGAGGACAGGTGTTTTGTAGCACCTGTACAGCACCATGCGATACGATGGAAGCTTTTCCTTGGTAACAATTTACTTCTACAGTACACACACACACACACACACACACACACACACACACACACACACACACACACACACACACACACACACACACACACACACATGATATATATATATATATATATATATATATACATATATATACATATATATACATATATATTTGCATGTATATATATATACATATACATATATATATATATATATATATATACATATATATATACATATATATATATATGTATACATATATGTAAGTATAGATGCATATATATAAATATATGTATATATACATATACATATATATATATATATATATTAATATATATATATATATATATATATATATATATATATATATATATATATATATACTTCATTTATGGCAGCTGGCCCCATGCGAAAAGGGAGCCGCTTGGTGTTAGGGTACCCCGGCTACATGAAACCTCTCCATGGCCACACACACACACACACGGTAACTGAGAACTATGTTGCCTCAGATCAAATGTGTAAGGGTTCTTGGAGTATCAAGAGTCAGAAATGCGGAAGCGCTTTGGCTCCCCAGCAGCTTTTACTCCATTGGTTTGTGGGATGACCCTATAGCCAGGCAATGGGAGTTAGAGTTAAAAAAAAAAAAAATGGGAAGACAGTCCTCATCAGCCGAATGCCCAGTGGAATGCCAGCGACTATCAGCCGAATGTCCAATTGAAGCCCAACGACTATCAGCCTAATTGACCGACATAGGATACGACCCATGAAAAACCCTGGTCAACTAGCAATTTATTCTCGAAGAACAACCTAAGTCGCTACCTGGAATATCTAAATTCTCCTTCTTCCCCGTGAGCTAACACTCCATGATATCACCATTACTTGCTTGTCTGAGAGCCGTTGGTCTGGTAGTGGCGAATCTATTGCGGGAGAGCACTGCTTTATCTAGAATAGCCCAAACAATGGCTTAAGACTATACGAGTCTGTCCTTGCAATGTACAGACGTCAGATAATTTCTGGATAGTTTGAATCCTGTGAACGACTGAGTCTGAGGAGCACACTAGGCAACACAGATCAGCGCATGTGAATTGCACAGCTAAAGCTGAAGCTGAAAATCGATCCTACCAGAAGGAGCATTGCAGCCATTGTTATGAACTCCCTATGGTCCCAAAAATTCATCTCCCACAGGACAAAGCTATGGATCTAAAACATCTCGATCATGTCCGTGCTACTCTATAGCAAAGAAACATGGTCACTAACCAAAATATTGGGTTCTAGAATCGATGACTTTGATAGCAAGGCCCTCGGGACGCTTGCGAGCGCTTGCGACCGCATACCAAACGAGCTACACCGGGAACGCACCGAACTTACTCACTGGCAGCAAGAACGCCGCCTCTGAGAGCATGGCCACATTAAGAGTCTCCCAGTCGACTACCCAACTCACTCCATCCTCGAGTTCGATCATCAGTTTGAGAAGGGGGATTGGGTGGTGAAAAGAGAGTTCGTGGAGCCTCTCGCACACGGCAGTTCGACATCGTCAGACGTTACTTGGAGCAACTTGCTGTCCTTCTAAATCTAGTGCTCTGCCTCACAGGATTCCGTCCCTGGTGGAGAGAGAGAGAGAGAGAGAGAGAGAGAGAGAGAGAGAGAGAGAGAGAGAGAGAGAGAGAGAGAGAGAGAGAGAGAGAGAGAGAGAGAGAGAGAGAGAGAGAGAGAGAGAGAGAGAGAGAGAGAGGAAGAGAGAGAGAGAGAGAGAGAGAGGGAGGAAGAGGGTGGGTAGAGATATTGTGTGTGTGTGTGTGTGTGTGTGTGTGTGTGTGTGTGTGTGTGTGTGTGTGTGTGGTGTGTGTGTGTGTGTGTTTGATTACAATGAAATAGCTTTGAGTTAATCAGGTTGCACCAGGTACGAGTATTGTAAGCAGCGGAAGACAAAGAAATATTTTCATGCTTTCGAACTACGTTGATTAGAGGTGGAAGGGAAGGAAAATAGAGAAAGGAAGAGAGAGAGAGAGAGAGAGAGAGAGAGAGAGAGAGAGAGAGAGAGAGAGAGAGAGAGAGAGAGAGAGAGAGAGAGAGAGAGAGAGAGAGAGGGAGAGAGAGAGAGAGAGAGAGAGGGAGAGAGAGAGAGAATGAGAGGGAGAGAATGAGGATGAGTTAGAGTAACTTCTTCTTTAGCGAAGTGGTAATACAAATATAGGAAAAATCGCCTAGCAGAAGCAGGAATGGAAGGCAGAGAAGTATTGCCCTGTACGGGAAGATTCCTGAGTCACCAAAATCTGACTTCTCATGTGAGCGTCTGCCGCGGTAGTGTCTGAGTCCTCGACCTTGCTCCGTAACTGCAAAGCCCCGGGTTCAATTCCCAACAGCCACTGAAGGCTGCCCCCTTACTCTGGTTGTCCGAACACGCATAGAAAATCATAGAAAATTCTTTGACCTCAGCTAAGTTTCCCCTGGTGTATAATCCTCATTGTATCTTCACCGAGGTGCACGAATTATTCAGTTGGTGGAATGGTTACTCAGACAAAGTCTTCCTGGACTTCTAGCCACAACTGTACGAGGACCCGTAAACCGGTCAGATTCCACAGGACTCCTGCAGCTGCATGTGTGTGCATGCGCACGCGCGTGTGTGTATGACATTCAGCTGCTGCTGCTGCTGCTGCCTCTGGTTCGGTCCCTGGCGCAGGGCCAAGTCTGCAGCGGGCCCGGACGGGCAGCTGCGAGGTGGCACGACCGCTGCTCTACCGATGCTGCTTCTGTTTCTTCCTTGCAGCTGAGTTAAAGGAGAGCGGCTTTAAGAAGGCCCTTGCTACTCTCTGACATTACAAAGGACGCAGGAGGACCAGTAGGGAAGAGCAGGAGGAGGAGGAGGAGGAGGAGGAGGAGTTGGAGGAGGAGTTGGAGGAGGAGGAGGAGGAATAAAAAAGAAGAAGAGGGGAAGAAAGACGATTGGGGTGAGGATTAGAAAGAGTAGGAGAAAGAGAAGGAGGATAAAGAGGAAAAGAGTGACAATAAAAAGTGGAAAAGTGAGGAGGAAGGGAGTGAAGAAGAGAGGAGGAGGAGGAGGAGGAGGAGAAAGACAGTAGCATGAAGAAGGGGGCAGAAAGAGAGGAGTAGGAGGAGTAGGAAGAAGAGGGGGAAGAAAAAGATGAGGAAGAGGAACAAGAACAGGAAGAGGACATAAAGGTCGGTTGATCGGAAGAGAAAAAGGAAGAGGAGGACGAAACTAAAAAAAAAAGTCGACGACGGCGACGATAACGACAACGAAGAAGAAGATTACAAGAAAACCAAAGAAATCTCTGGGATTAAGACGATCAACCTTGAGGCGCCCGTTGTCTTGGTCCTTAGGGAGAAGGTCAGCCTCAAGAAGTTCCTCAACCTCATCTCTAGTCTTGCGTGACCTTCCAGTAAGAGGGCCGATCCTCTACTGGAAAAAAAAATAATTTATTGCTAGCCAGAATGAATGCGTCAAAGGGGGTCACTGTTGTAAAAAGGTTGAGAAATTATTTGTGCAAGATAAAGAGCCTTAGAAATGAAAATAAAAAGAAAGAAGCAAAAAAGATAGAGAAGGAAAAGGAATAGAAAAGGGAAGAAGCGGAGAAAGAAGAATGAAAACTTAATAAAACGTTAAAAATAATAAAAAAGTAGAAGATAAAAAGAGAGAGAGAGAGAGAGAGAGATAAGAATAATATATATATATGATATATATATATATATATATAAATATATATATATATATATATATATATATATATATATATATAGAGAGAGAGAGAGAGAGAGAGAGGGGGGGGGGAGGAAGGGAGGGAGGGAGGGAGAAGGATTCAAGGAGACTTAATATAGACGTGTTTTTCTTGGAAGATTTCTCCTGAGGTGAATATAATCATCTAACAAAGGCGAAAGGAATAACAAGATACGTAAATGCCAGCAATGAGTTAGGTCGAGTTAGGTTTAAGATACATGGGTTGGAGTGTATTTGCGAGTATGTGTATGTTTATGTTTGTATGTGTGTGTGTGTGTGTGTGTGTGTGTGTGTGTGTGTGTGTGTGTGTGTGTGTGTGTGTGTGTGTGTGTGTGTGTGTGTGTGTGTGTGTTTGTTTGTGTGTGTTTGTGTGTGTGTGTTTGTGTGTGTTTGTGTGTGTGTGTCTGTGTGTGTCTGTGTGTGTGTGTTTGTGTGTGCATTTGTTTGTGTGTGTGTGTTTATGTGTGTATGTTTATGCGTGTATGTGCGTGTGCGTGTGTGCGTGTGTGCGTGCTTGTGTGTATGTGTGTGTGTGTGTGTGTGTGTGTGTGTGTGTGTGTGTGTGTGTGTGTGTGTGTGTGTGTGTGTGCGTGTAAGGTCGTATTACCCGTAGATCAGTCATATACTAGTTCTGAGGTCTCTTCCTGGAGTTAATAACTGTCGATCATGAGTCCAACACGTGATCTAAGGCCATGGTGAATCACACACTCACACACACACACACACACACACACACACACACACACACACACACACACACACACACACACACACACACACACACACACACACACACATACATACACACACACCTACACACACACACACACACACACACACACACACACACACACACACACACACACACACACACACACACACACACACACACACACACAAACACACACACACACACACACACCTCTCATGGCGCTGTGGTTAGAGCTCTGGCCTGCCACTACGGAGGTCCAGGTTCGACTCTCGCCCGGGGCTGAAATAATATCAGTATCGCAGCGCTGAGGGGTGTTACTCCAACTCTCGTGGGCGGGGAGTTGGGGGTGTGTGTGTGTGCAAGGTCATAGCATTACCCATAGATCGGACCTACGAGCTCTGAGCTCTCTTCCAGGAAGGAAATAGCTGTCGATCACGAGTCCAACACGTGATCCAAAGACCAAGTGAATACACACACACACACACGGTCCGGGTTCGAATCCCGCCCAGGGCTGAAATAACTTCAGTATCGCTGCGTTTCGTGTCGTTACTCCAACTCTCGTGTGCGGGGAGTTGGGGATGTGTGTGCTGTAAGGTCACAGTATTACCCATAGATCGGTCATACGAGCTCCGAGCGCACTTCCGGGAGGGAAATAGCTGTCGATCACGAGTCCAGCACGTGATCACGAGTCCAGTACGTGATCCAAAGACCAAGGTGAATACACACACACACACACACACACACATACACACACACACACACACACACACACACACACACACACACACACACACACACACACACACACACACACATACACACACACACACAAAACCTCCTTAAATCTCACGTTTATTCTATCTTTCCATCTCTTTGCCGCGGTATTGTTCCAAAGGACAGAATCGTTGGATATTTGCAACGAAATAGAAATCAGTCGATAAAAATAATTTAATTAAATTGGTTTTTCAACAGAGAATTTTTTTTCTCTGGAGGTGAATAACAATTTTAAATTCAACAACTTATTGTACAACAGGGAATTTGTGTACTTACTCATGCCTGTCATATTAAACTAATATTGGCTTCTCGAAACGATAGGGTTTGGCAAAGATGATATTGAATATTGAAGGAGTAAAAAAAAAAAAAAATTGGGTCAGGAAAGTGAATAGAACGATATATAGGTCACGTTTACAAAGGATGTATTCAGGATCTTGTTTTGAAAGAATTTATCATTCAAAAACATTATTCACCACTTTTCTATAGACATTCTAACACGGCCTTGAAGGTCATAATCTCATTAATGGATTAACACCGTCGAAGTGGTTGTTCCTTCAGATGAATTAAGTAATTTGCCTTTAGCCAGAATAAAATCTGCAGGACAAGTATTATTCTCTTTATGACGATGACGTCTCCAAGTCTAAATACGTGCGTTTGACGTTAGCCAGAGTAAAATCCGTGAGGAGAAATAAAAACAATGAAGGGAAGGTAGTTGTTAAGATGATGAGAGCAGGTAAGGCATCTGGGTTGGATGGATTCCATGAAGAATGTCTGAAAAAGGAGGTACAGTGATGGTGGACTGACTGGTGAGGTTATCTAATGTTTGTTTAAGAGAGAAGAGAGGGTAGAGTACTAGAGGACTGGAGGAGTACCTGTATAGTTCCACTTTACAAGGAAAAGGGGGAAAAATGTGAGTAAAGTAGTTTGAGAGGGATCAACTTGTTAAGTGTAGTTAGGAAGGCTTATCGAAGATTTTTGATTGAGTGGATTAGGAGAGGAACAGAGGGAGTAATTGGTGAGGAATAGTGTGGGTTTAGGTCAGGTAGGGGCTGTGTAGAGTAGGTTTTTGTGGTGAGACAGATATGTGAGAAAGCTATAGGAAAAGGTAAGGATGTATTTTGGGCTTTTATTGATCTGGAAAAAGCTTATGGCAGGGTAGACAGGAAGACAATGTGGCAGGTATTGCAGATATATGGGATAGGAGGAAAGTTGTTAAGATTAGTCAAAAGTTTTTATGATAGTAGAGCTTGTGTTAGGGTTAGAAATGGAGAGAGTGCGTGGTCTGAGGTAAAGGTGGGACTTCGTCAGGGATGTGTTATGTCGTCCTGGCTGTTCAATTTATACATGGATGGGGTGGTGCGAGAAGTAAATGCAAGGGTAATGGGTCAGGGATTGGAGATGGTTAAAGAAAATGGAGAAAAATGGGAGATAAGCCAGTTGTTGTTTGCTGACGACACTGCGCTTGTAGCATGATCAGAGGAGGGATTGAGTAAGTTAATGACAGAGCTTGGAAAGGTGTGCGAAAGAAGGAAGTTGAGTATAAATGCGGGTACAAGTAAGGTGATGAGATATACAAGGGGAGAGAGTGGCAGCAAACTGGAAGTGAGTATTAAGGGAGAGAGACTGGAGGAAGTGAATATTTTTAGATACTTGGGTACGAGTGTGGCAGGAAAGGGAGGAATGGGGGTGGAGGTAGAATGTAGATTGAGAGAAGCGAGTAAATGCCTTGGGGGGTTAAAAGTATAATAAGAAATAGATATTTGGGAATGGATGCTAAGAGGAGATTGTATGAAGGAGTGATTGTGCCGACAGTACTGTATGGGGCAGGAACATGGAATATAAAAGAGGAAGAGAAAAGGAGTTTAAATGTGTTTAAGATGAAGTTTCTAAGAAGTATGATAGGGGCTACGAGGTTAGATAGGGTGAGAAATGAGGAGATGAGGAGGAGAACAGTGGTGGAAAGGGAATTGGGAGATATGGTTGATGAAAGAGTATTAGGATGGTTTGGACACATGGAAAGAATGAGTGAAGAAAGATTAGTAAAAGAGGTGTGGAAAGCAGAGGTGGAAGGAGTGAACATGAAATGGCGACCTAGGGTGAGATGGATGGATGCGGTAAAAGGGGCCATTGGGAAAGAGAGGAATGTCTGTTGAGGAAGGACGGGAGAGGACAGAAGACAGGGGTGAATGGAGAATGGTTTTGTATGGATGATGCTGTGATGCATGAGGGGGAGTGGGTGGAGGATAGGGGGTGAGGGAGTATGTATGAGAAATAAATTGACGCAGCCCGAAGGGATTTCTCCCCGTCTTCTCTTTTGCTGCATGGGGGGACGGAGAAGGGGGTTCGCCGAATTAATGAAGCTGCCTTGCAGTGGATGTGCTGTGTCTTGCGGCACTGCTTCTGCTCCAGGGCAGTAGACAAGATGCAGGGATGAGCCGTCATCCAAGAGGTGCCAAGATAAGAGGGAGGGAAGAGGGAAGAGGGGAGTGGAGTATGTAGGGGGTGTAATGGGTAGGAGGGGTTTCTATGCCTTTGTCTTTTGGCTACCTCCCTTGTAAGGGAGAATAAGCCTTTGGTATGTGTATGTATATGTATGTTTGTATTTATTCTATAGTAATAAGAGGTCAACCCTTCATTCTGACGTCATCCTTCAACCCTTTACCAGGAAAGGGTTACTCCAAGTCTGACTATATTTGGTCATTTGCAACACAATGGGCTAAATGTATTCTTCTGATTTGTATTATGTTGTAGAACTTTAGAAATCCTATTCTGGAACCAGAGGATTTTATTTAACTTGGTGAGTCTCAGGGCATGGGTCTCCCCTTAAAGACTTAGAGACTCATGTCTTTGTCTGGATAATTTGAGCCCAGAGGGCTTTGTTCAGTTGAACGAAGGCAGGACCCGGTGACGTGGGTCTGTGTGTGTGTGGAGGGGGTTGGTGGCTGCATAAGAGGTACTAAAGTGCTCAAACTTCGTTTGTTAATCTTTTCGTCATGATATCATCCTTTAGACATTTCATTCTAGCTAATTCCTCATGATTTAAATTTGGATGAAGAATAGGGGGGAAGAGCGCAAATTGATAGCGCTTTTATTTCGCCGAGGAATTGAAGATATAGAGGTGGTACAAAGGAGGGATAATTGAAGTGAAAAGAGATGAAACATATTTTGAGTAGATGTTTTTCTCCGGTCACAAAATAATGCTGCGTTACTTCGGTTCGTAGGGACATCACTTGTGTTCTTGAAGCACTGACACTATAAAACTTGTGCAGTTAATAGTATCTTTGCACGGGAAGAAAGAAATATAGAAAAAAAAACAGGGAGAGAGAGATATATATATACAGAGAGAGAGAGAGAGAGAGAGAGAGAGAGAGAGAGAGAGAGAGAGAGAGAGAGAGAAAGAAACGTGGGGAGGGGGGCAAGATAGAGCTTGAGAGAGAAAATTTGTATTAGTATCTTATAAACAAGTAATAGCGCTTCTATTCTTGGGAGCAATATAGCGCCGAAGAGTTGGGGTCCTCCTAGGACAGCAAGGAAGAGATTTAAGGAGGCCAGTAGAAAGGAAGTGATCAGTATTTTAGAGGAGATATTAGCCTTCATTCATAAAAAAATAGCATGCGTCTTGTGGTACGCTGGGATGTCTTTCAGCTTTTTAGAATATTGACGGCATAAAACTTGTTTCGTCAATAGGGAGAGGATAAATATATTATATATATATATATATATATATATATATATATATATATATATATATATATACATATATATATATATATATATATATATATATATATATATATACTGTATAATATATAAAAAGAGAGAGGGAGAGAAAAAACAGAGAAAGAAAGAGAAGGAAAGAGGAGGAGAAAGGAAGAGAGACAGCGAGAGAAAAGTTAGAAAGAAAGAAAATCATGAAGAGACACAAAGACAGCGACAACGAGAGAGAGAGAGAGAGAGAGAGAGAGAGAGAGAGAGAGAGAGAGAGAGAGAGAGAGAGAGAGAGAGAGAGAGAGAGAGGGAATTTCAATTCATAGCAAAAACCTTTTATTGGTCATAAAACTTGGTCGCGATTAATAATCTCCTACTTAGATGATCCTCGAATAAAGTAAATATAATCATCTCGGTGGATTCTCCCTTCGCCTCCTCCCCCTCCTCCTCCTCCTCCTCCCTTCACCACTCCTTCCTTACGCCTACTGCCCAGTCTCCCACCCTCATCCGTACCCTCCTCCTTGATATTCGAATATCATTAATTAATCCTTGATTATAGAAATGGTACTAATGTTTTATATCAGAGTAGTTAATTGCAGACAGCACGGCTGTTTGTTGTTTGCAATATAGTGAAGACTGTGTATCTTACTAGACATTCACACACAAGTATACTCAGATGTTCTTGTACTACGGC
>NC_134812.1:24684062-24699062 GCF_046742065.1 Oratosquilla oratoria
AATGAGTAACCTGTGGTTGAAGGAATACTAAAAAACAAAGGTTGTATTACATAGCTGAGGAAAGGCAATAGTTCAGGATATTTGTACATCACTTTTGGGCCGAATCTCAATTTTTTACTCCATTCTAGTCCCATCTCTTCCACTATCTTCTCTCTTCTCCCTTCTTCCCATTCTTCCCTCTCTTCTCTCTTTTCCCACTTTCCCTTCATTTACTTTCATCCCTCTCTTCCCTCCAATTTTTTTCTCTTCATATTTCTCCTCACATAAATTCGGAGACAACTAACTTCACGGTGGTCGGCCTTTTCACCCCAAACCTCCTCCCATCTTCGTCTCCCACGCTCTCCCTTCCCCTCCGCCCATCCATCCCTCCTCCTCCTCCTCCTCCTACCATCCAAACCCTTCCGGCAAGGAGACCTCACATCCCAAATGTTTCTCCCTAATAACCCAAGGATGTGGGAAGAGAGATAGGAGAGGCGGAAAGTGAGGTGGGGGGGAAGGTGGGGGAAGGTGGGAGGGTATGCGTGGGTGGATGAGATCGATACTCTTGCTTCACCCTCCCCCCACCCCCTTTTTCCCTCCCTCTCTTCTCCCTGGGAGGTTCTCCTCCCGACTGACGCAGCCCGCCAGAGGAGGAGGGAGATAGGGAGGTCGCTAGCTCTCCCAAACTCCCTTTCCAGTCTCCCTCCCACTTTCCCTATCCCCCATTCTTCCCCTTTTCCTTCTCTCTCCTCCTTGCCTCCGTCCTGACTCCCACTCCCTCACTTTCCCACACTCTCCCTCTTCCTTGCTCCCATCCCGACTCCCACTCTCTTACTCTCCCATGGTTTCCGTTACCTTCAATCTTCCTGCGCTCACTGTTACCTTCCCCCTTCTACCGCAGCCTTCTCTCTCACCCAGACACTCTATTCTACTACAAACTCATTCACTGGGAACAAAATAAAGGTGGAATTGTATTATTTCTGTGTGTAGTCTAAACACACACACACACACACACACACACACACACACACACACACACACACACACACACACACACACACACACACACACACACACACACACACACACACACACACACACACACACACACACACACACACACACACACACACACACACACACACACACACACACACACACACACACACGCACACACACACACACACACACACACACGCACATACACACACACACACACACACACACACACACACACACACACACACACACACACACACACACAC
Source organism: Oratosquilla oratoria (assembly GCF_046742065.1). NCBI lineage: Eukaryota > Metazoa > Arthropoda > Malacostraca > Stomatopoda > Squillidae > Oratosquilla > Oratosquilla oratoria. The sequence goes on from NC_134812.1 coordinate 24,685,307, forward strand.
ACACACACACACACACACGTCATGATGATAATTTGTGAATGAAATTTCATTAGTCTCATAGTACGCTCTTACGTATTTTCGTTCCTTAGAGAAGTCCTTTGAGGGAATTTAATTTTTGTATTTTTTTTTTTGGGGTCTTTTCACCGTCTTTGAAGGGCGAAAAATTTACTCATGTCTTTAATAACTCATTTACTCTAAAGCGAGTTGCCACAGAGATGAATAAACTCACCTGGCGCAGCAAAAAAAAAAACAAACAAAAAAAAAAGAATCCTGTACGAAAGATGCTTCCTATTAACAGTAAATGAAGGGATTCTATTTCCAAAAGTTGATTCTTTGTTAAAGTGGCAAGGTAGACGTTCCTTGAATCCTAAATCTGATCTCTTGCTTCTGTGCATATTTTTCATAAGTATGACAAGACAATGAGGAAGAGATTCTAAGAACGCTTTTGAAGCTGCTGTTCTAGGTACTACTAGTAAAAGAGGTACATGAATACTAGACCTCCTATACCCTAACTTGATTCTTACGAGGTATTGCTTTTTATTTAATCTAATCTAATCTATTTATGTATTAATTTATAGATTCATTTACCTATTTACTTATTTTCATTTGTTTACTTACTTATTTCTTCAGTTATCTAATTATGTATTTATTTATCTATTCAGCAAAGGACATTTCACTTTATTTGTTTACTTCTATTAGTTAATTTATATATATCTACTTGCTTATCTATCTACTTATTATTACTTATTATCATTCTGTCTGTTTAGTTGTTATATATTTTTTTACCATCAAGCTATCTTGTCCCCGTAGATATATCATACATATCATATGTAACCTTTTCCTTTTAATTCTGCTTGTTCTCCTCGGCATTAGAAGGTTTATAGTAAATGAAGATTCCGAACTATGTAATTAATTACCTTTAGTAATTACCTTTAGTATTGGCCATTAGGTACCCCGAGGGGTAATAAGAGCACATACCAAGGTTGGACGCGGTAGTGGTGTACAATAAGTATTTACGTACTTGTTGGTACTTATCCTTTCATCCTCTTTAGTGCAACTAAATTTGTGCTACTTTGTGCTCTTAGTTTTAATTGAATAGTTATGATTAAGCCAATTTATGTTAAACCTTTCACAACTATTGATGACAAATGGCATGTGTTCTGGGTGTTGCCAGGTAGTTTTATTAAATCTGTGGTGCAAAAAAGGCCCTTATGGTCCCAGACATTAGACGGACCTGACTGTCATATGCTCCCTGCATTACAAGGTGGTATCTTTTGTTTTGTTTTATCTATTTATTTATTTATTTATTCATTCATTTATTGATTAGTTAATCAATCTGTCAATTGATTCATTTCCTTATACATTAATTAATTTATCATTCTATTTATTAGTTTACTTACATATTTATTTCTTTAATTATCTTTTAATGTATATATTTGTTTACTTGTTTATTTGATTTATTCATTTATGTATACATTTCTATCTACAAATTTATTATTTTATTTCATCTTATTGTATCTTGCTTTATTCTTCTTTGTGCTTATTTTATTCTTATTCTTATTCTATTTTATTCTGTTTTATTGTAGATCCTTTTTTGATCAAGCTTATCTTATATTACTTTATTATATTTTATTACATAGTTCCTTATTTCATTTCAACTATGTATTTTATATTATCTTATTTTATATATTCTTTTTACCACCGAATCACATCGTCCAATTTCATGTCACCCACTCAGTACTGAAGAGCTGTATTTTTTTTTTTTTTTTTTTAGGGAGGGGGAGTTTATATTATTTTCAGTAGTTCATATATGGCTATCTTTAAATATATCATTTAAGATCGTGGAGCATAACTTAGAAAGTCCTTTTTTGTAAAAAATTGTCAATTGAATATACATATATACAATATATATATATATATATATATATATATATATATATATATATATATATATATATATATATATATATACTCATATATATGTATATATATACAGATATATGTATATATATATATATATATATATATATATATATATATATTTATATATGTATACATATGTATATATATACATATATATATACATATATATATATATATATATATATATATATTTATATATATTTATATATATACATACGTACATACATACATACATATATATATATACATATATATATATATATATATATATATATATATATACATATATAATATATATAATATATATAATATATATATATACATATATATATATATATATATAATATATATATATATATATATATATATATATATATATATATATATATGTATATAGTGGTGAGGTAAACATAGAGAACGTTTGGAGATTTATTCACAGAAATTTCGTCCTTATCAGGACATTCTCAAAATACATTCAAATTCAGAAAATGAACAGCTTATATACTTCAACCTTTGCCACATCCCTCTCCCTCTATCTACCTCCATACCCTCATCCGTTCTCTATAGTTCTCCCCTCCTCTCTCATTCGTCCTCTTGACCTCCTTGATGATCAAAGTGCTTGTTGCTCCTGCTAATGTTCTCACAAAAGCGGGTGTCAGCATTGCTTTTTCCAAGAGTACGAAATTAGGAGGGGTTATCAAGAGCAAAGATAAAAATAACACAGATAAAGGCATGGTCTACAATATTCCATGTGGTGGTTGCCCGTTAGGATATTATGGGGAGACGGGAAGATCAGTAGAGGTACGGACATATGGACACAGAAATGACGTCAGAGCTCACCGAGCCTTCAACTCGCTAGTGGTTCATTTAGACCAATGTGGTCATCTTCCGGAATGGAACAGAGTAGAGGTGTTCCACAAAGCTCTAGCGTAAACCATAGGGATGGATTCATAAAATTAGCATATGACAGCATATACTTGTGTGAATATATGTATTTCTATTTATGTTCCATGATAGAAAGGGGTAATACGGAACAGGGATCTCACATGAAGAAAGGAAAGGCTGAAGAAAAAATATATATATAAACATATATATATGTATATATATATATGTATGTGTATATATATGTATGTATATACATATATATATATATATATATATACATATATATATGAATATATATTTATATATATGTATATATATACATATATATGTATATATATATACGTGTGTGTGTGTGTATGTACGTGCATGTTTTGTATGTACATATGTGCATGTGAGTGTAATGTATGTGAATCTAAAATTATACATATATTACATTGTCAATATTTTCACTGGAAGGAAAGCACTGCCCGTAGAAACAGAATTCAATTAGAGTTGAAAGTTGGGCGCCAATAGCATAATATGGTTCGTTCTAGTTGGGAGAAAGGGTTGGGGGGGGAGATGGCGAACAAGGCGACGTATTTCAAGAGGCACTCTATGTAGAATATCAGCAAAGGACATTTAAACATTGAGGCAGGATAGTCAAACTAGTTGATATTTCGGTACCAACGTTTAGAAGTTACACAATTCATTCTCAATGCAAAATTAATACATACAATCATTAATGCGTAAATATACAAATATACAAATTTGTATGCCAACATAAGGACTGTGGGCCTCATGCGTCGTATATTGGTATGACTACTACTAAAGTATCGAGAAGGCTTACTCTTCATTTATCTGCAGGCGCCATCAAAAATCATTACAGAAACCACCACCAACTACGACTCACAAGAGAAGACCTCGTAAAGGGCACTTCCATTATTGCCACGGAAAAAGACCACAAAAGACTTGCGATTCTCGAAGCGTTGCATATCAAACACAGCAACCCCGACATGAATAAGCAGCTTCAAGATCTCCAAATTCTCCCTTCTTCTAAAGCCATGATCGCACATTTCCATGTTGATGATATCTACTCTTCCACCCCACAGCGCGGTGACCAATTGACCACCCCATGGCGTGGGTGATCACTTGTCATTGCTGGGGGTCCTTTTGTCGGCCTCTCCTATGTTCGTGCTTATTTCGTATTATTTTGTTTGTTTGTGACCTTTCCTTAGCTCATTCTATGTAACACTATTTCTGTATATTTACGCGTTAACTATTGTATGTACTAATTCTGCCTTGAGAATGAAGTTGTATAACTTCGAAACGTTGGTACCGAAATATCTACTAGTTTGACTATCATGCCTCAGTGTTGAAATGTCCTTTGCTGATCTTCTACATAGATTGCCTCTTGAAATACGTTGCCTTGTTCGCAGTATTGAACAAGCTAACAAGTTAACAAGTTATCCTGTATACAGCTGGCGTAGGTATTGTAGTTCTGAGTGGAGTGAATGCCAGGACGAGCAAACCTTAATCGCCCGTCGCACGTAGGCCTTGATAACACCTCTTTTGTACTCAGCCGTACATTCACCCTCACCGTTCATGCATTTCCCAGGTTTGGTGGGCTTGCGGTAAATAGAATTGATGAAGTTGTCAGATGACGCGTCCACCATAACATCAAGAAACGGGAGTTTGTTGTTATCATTTAACTCAACAGAAAATTTTAAACCTGAAACTTGATGTTATGGTGGACGCGTCATCTGGCTACTTCATCACTTCTGCTTACCGCAAGCCCACCAATGCTGGGAAATGCATGAACGGTGAGAGTGAATGTACGACTGAATACAAAAGAGGTGTTATTAAGGCCTACGTGCGACGGGCGATTAAGATTTGCTCGTCCTGGCATTCACTCCACTCAGAACTACAATACCTACGCCAGCTGTATACAGGATAAGACCAATGCTCGTGGGGTCTATTGGTCAAATTTGGTGTGTGTTTATGTTTGTGTGTGTGTGTGTGTGTGTGTGTGTGTGTGTGTGTGTGTGTGTGTGTGTGTGTGTGTGTGTGTGTGTGTGTGTGTGTGTGCGTGTGTATGATATGTATGTATGTATGTATAAATATATATATGCATGTAGAGCTTCTCTCTCGACTCACAAGGTATTGTTCGAACTCCTTCGATGTGTCTCATTTTTCTCGTATAATGGACCGTTGGAGTCTTGTTCACCTCTTCTCCTGCTCCCTCTAGCTCTTGGGTCTCTCCCACCACTCTTTACCTCCATCCTCACCTCCTCCTTCCCTCCACTCCATGCGATGGCGCCTCCACAATCCAACTCCATTTCCTCCATTACGAAAAGCTTATCGGTTCGAGCTTGACTGGGGCTGAGACGAGGTCTTCTATCCTTCCAGAAACTTCGAAGCCGTCTGGGGGTGTGGGACGTGGGTTGAGGGGAAGGTCTCATTCTGGGGACCATCTCTCATCTGAATAGACTCGTCCTGTGTCACCGAACGATTTTCATGGTCTCAGAAAATTACGTTTATTTTATGTCCCTGTGTCTTTGTAAGAAGGCGGACTGTAAATTTTATGAGGCTTATGTTTACGACTAGTCTTGTCTTCTTTTATTCAATGAGTCCGGAGGGATAGGGTAAATGGTAATTGCTCACCAATAGCTGAGAATTAGTCACAAAGCTAACATCTGAAAATGGTTCCCTAAGACTCAATTATTTCGAAAGTCTGGCTTCACAATGAATTGTATCGTGCATCAACAAGCGCGTTCGTGAACCTAAACTTAAGTCTGACATTTGACAAATGATAGATTGTTTTATTCCCTTAGGAGGTTATAATCTGCCTTACGAAGAGAGGCTTAGGCACCTTAACTTACACTCTCTGTTCAAGTGGATCAAAGGCTTTAACAAGGGTGATGCAAACAAGGTCATTATATTAAAACAACAGGGGAGGACTCGCAGTAATAGCTATAAACTGGACAAATTTAGATTTAAAAAGGAAATAGGCAAGAATTGGTTTACTAATAGGGTGGTTGACGAATTGAATAAACTTAGTTATCATGTAGTAAGCGCTGAAACTATCAGTTGTTTTAAGAAACGATTAGACAACTTTATGGATGGGGATAACAGGTGGGGATGGATACGGAGCTGCCTAATGTAGGCCTTATGGTCTCTTGCAGTCTCCTTCATTCTTATGTTCTTAAGTTGCGTAAATCCTTAAACGGGAGGTCGTGCCTCATCTGAACAGAAAATTGGCGAATGTAGCTTAAACATATAGATAAATATGAGAAATTCGCTAGTGAACAGCGACATCAATAAGACAATCTCCTTGACAGTGGCGGGTGTCTTGGGAGTTTGAGTCCAGATGCAGCGGGTTCGAATCCCATGCGCCACTGTCAAGGAGATTGTCAAATAGATAGATAAATAGATAGATAAATAAATGTGGCTGTAGCGAGGAATGTTCTCGGCATTGGCTTAATTTCGTTAGCATAGATTTATTTAGCGTCAGCCTGAACTAAGACATTATTGCAGGGAGCTGACATTTACGATGCAGTGACATACCGTCATTACTTTACAAAGGATTACAAAGGCAAAGCATGCCGACAGGAGACCTTTTGATCCATATCTAGGTCGGATGCAAAAAAAAAAAAAAAAAAAAAAAAAAAAAAAAAAATATTAATAATAAATTAAAACTATAACAATGTAAATAACAATTAAAATGCATAAATAAATGCATTGGTATAGTTGAATAACAAACAAACAGGTAAATAGTAAATGATAATAAATTGACATATAACTAATAATAAATGAAAATCAGACAGACAAATTATAACAAAACAAAAATAAATAATATAACATTAATTATAATAATTACAGCATCTTACTTAGGTATTTATCTAAATGATTCTTAAAGCTTCGAACTGAACTACATTGCACTACCGGTGCAGGAAGTTTATTCCATTCATTAACTACACGGTTGGCAAAGTTGTTTCTACCTACTTCCAAATTGAATCTATTTCCGGACAGTTTGAGACCATTGTTTCTTGTCTGATTCTCATTCAATGTGAAAATTTGGTCACTTTTGATGTTGTCAATTCCCTTTAAAATCTTAAAGACCTGTATCAAGTCACCTCTGAGTCTACGCTTTTTTAGGGAAAACAGATTCATGTGCTTAAGTCGATTTTCGTATGATTTATTTTTGATATTTGGAATCAGTTTTGTGGCTCGCCGTTGTACTTTTTCCAGTCTGTCAATGTCTTTAATGAGATTCGGTGACCATACGGAAACAGCATATTCCAAATGTGGACGAACTAACGATTTATATAGCTTGTTAATGAGTGATGGACTTTTGAAATCAAAAGATCGCGCAATCAATCCCAGAATCTTATTTGCTTTCTCAGAGGCTGAAATACACTGCTTGGATGATTTGAGGTCGTTACTGATAATTACGCCGAGATCTTTTTCACTATCCACTTTTGTTAACGAATTTCCAAATAACTTGTAATCGTACTTGCTGTTATTTTTACCTATGTGCATTACCTTGCATTTACTTGTGTTAAATTTCATTAGCCACTTTTCAGACCATTGCTGTAATTTATCTAAATCTTCTTGAATATCTAATTGGTTTGAGTGATCATTTGCCACTCCGGACAGTTTTGTATCATCAGCAAATTTGGAGACAGTAGATTTTAGTCCATGGTCTATATCATTTATATATACTATGAATAGAAGTGGCCCAAGAACGGAACCCTGAGGAACTCCACTTGCAACACTTTTCCATCCAGACGTTTTTCCATTTAAAACAACTCTCTGTTTTCGACCTTTCAACCAATTACTAGTCCAACCTAATAGGCTACCACTTATTCCATGCAAAGCTAATTTAGTAAGTAGTCTTTCGTGTGGGACGGTATCAAAAGCTTTTGCAAAGTCTAGATATATTAAATCTATATTGTTTCTTTTGTCATAATTCGAGATAACTGTGTTGTAGAATTCGAGTAAGTTAGTCACGCAAGAACGTTTCCGTCTGAAACCATGTTGGCTATCATTTATCAAACGGTTACTTTCTAAATGATATTCGATAGCATCTCTGATGATAGTTTCCATTATTTTTCCTACGATCGAAGTCAAACTAATAGGCCTATAGTTATTTGGTTTCTTTTTGTCACCTTTTTTGAATATGGGAGTAACGTTAGCTAGCTTCCATTCTCTTGGGACATCTCCGGATATGATGGATTTCTTGAAAATAATTTCTAATGGAACAACAATCTCATTTTTAATTTCCTTTAAGATTCTTGGATGCCAACCGTCAGGCCCTGGTGTTTTATTAACTTTGAGTTTGTCTATACACCTTTTAATTGTTTCTTTTGTTATATTTACCGTAGTGAGTAAGTTTACCCCAGACTTTTCACAGGTTTCAGTTTGGAATTCACTTTGAGGTGTTTCGTTTATGAATACCGAGCTAAAATAATTGTTTAAGAGATTACACATTCCTTCATTTGAATATTCAAGTTGACCGTCAGCAGATAATAGTGGACCAATGTGATTCCTAACAACCTTTTTATCTCTAATGTAACTATAGAATTCTTTGGGATTCTCTTTGGATTTCTCAGCGATGTTCATTTCGTATTGTCGTTTTCTTTTTCTTATTGTCTTTTTTAAATCTCTCTGTACTGATACATAACTTTCATAGTCATTAGATGCACCCGAGCACTTATATTTCTTATAAGCCTGTCTCTTTTTAGCAATACTTTTTTCAGTTTCTTTGTCGAGCCACTTTGGGCGAGCCTGATTTGGGGGACGTCTGTCCTTAAAAGGAATGTAAGTTTGAATCATCTTAGTGAGCGTATTTTGAAATATTTCCCACATCTGATCTACAGGCCTTTCGTTTAATTTTTCCTCCCAATCTGTAAGCTGAAGCTCCTGACGTAGTTCTATGAACTGAGCTTTACTGAAATCGGGTATTTTAGAAGCACAAGTATCTATTCTAAAATTGTTTAGGAGTTTGAATCTGACTAAGTTGTGATCGCTATTTGCAACAGATTCACCGACTTCTACATCAGTTGCCATGCTTTCGCGGCTAGTGATCAATAAATCGAGTAAGTTTCCATATCTTGTGGGCTCTTTTACATGCTGAATTAAGTAATTGTCACCAAGAAAATCAATCAAGCGACTACCTATATGGCCATGTTCAAGGGTCATCCAATCAATGTCAGTAAAATTGAAATCACCCATTATCAATAAATCCCGGTTACAGAAACTAGACAGTTCTTGAAATAACAGTTTGTCGTCTGCTAATGATAATGTCTTTGGCCTATATATTACACCTATATTCATTTTCTGTCCATTTGTTCGGGTTAACTCAACCCACAAACTGTCATATGCATCCTGTTTCACTTTCTCTAAAACACAAGCATGAACATTGTTTTTAACGTACAATAGAACACCCCCACCTTTCTTGTGGTTTCTATCCTGATGAAAGTGTTTAAATCCCGCAATATTAAATTCAGCTTCGAACTCTGTACCATTTAACCATGTCTCAGTTATTCCTATCATATCGAGATTTTCGCTTTTGACATACGCCTGTATTTCTTGAAATTTGTTCCTAATACTACGAGCATTAAAGTACATAGTTTTAAGAAACTCCTGATTATTTCTTTTTGACACATTTTGAGTTTCAATATCATGTCTTATATTATCATTTTGTTTTTTATTTATGCCTTGTTCTATATTATTATTATTTGGTCCTTCATTGACATTCAATATCTCATTAACATTTCTCCTATCAAAATTAACATTTCCCCCATCACGGACATCTGGTCGATTACGGTCATCCGATCTATTTTGTACATTTTGTCCCCCTACGTCACCGTGATTCACGCCGGCCTCCCGTCGTTCAGTGACATTATGTCCGGCATCCCTTTCTAAAATTATATTTTGTCCTCCAGTGACATTATATCCTACCGTGATATTTTTTCCTCCACTATAATTACATCCCATCGTGATATTTTGTCTTCCACTGTCATTACATCCCATCTTGATATTTTGGCCTTCATTGACATTCTGTCCGGTATCTCTTCCTAAAATTATAATTTGTTCTTGACTGAAATTATATCCTACCGTGATATTTTCTCCTCCATTATCATTACATCCTATCGTGATATTTTGTTCTCCACTATCATTATTTCCCATCGTGATCTTTTGTCCTCCACTGTCATTACGTCCCATTGTGACATTTTGTCCCAAGACATTACATCCTAATGTGTCATTTCGTCCTCTAGCGATATTACATCCTATCATGATATTTTGGCCTTCATTGACATTCTGTCCGGTATCCCTTCCTAAAATTACATTTTGGCCTTCAATGACATTATATCCTACCGTGATATTTTCTCCTCCATTATCATTACATCCTATCGTGATATTTTGTTCTCCACTATCATTACTTCCCATCGTGATTTTTTGTCCTCCACTGTCATTATATCCCATAGTGACATTTTGTCCTATGACATTATATCCTAATGTGACATTTCGTCCTCTAGCGACATTATATCCTAAAATTATATTTTGTCCTATACTGGTACATTGTTCTACATTAATGCTATACTCTACACTGTTTTCCCAAGTACATTCTATTTCCCCTTCCCTTTGGCCTTCTACCCTAAAAAAGGAGTTAGTTCATTACAAACTCCCACAATGAGGTTTGTAAGAACATCTTTGCCTCTGCGGGTAAGGTGGATCCCATCAGAAGCGTAAAGGTCATGGCGCCTAGAAAAGAGATACCAAGGATCAAGAAAGTGGTATCCCAATTGTGTGCACAACTGCGATATCCTATCATTGATCCCTATGGCTCTACTGTTCCAACACGAACCTGCGTAGATCCTCGGGAGGATCCCACAGACTACGTGACGGCTCCCACGTTCCTTCATCTCCTGAAGGAGGACCTTGTAATTCCGAACAAGCTCCTCTGATCTCACCCTACCTACATCGTTACTACCCGTATGTACAATCGTAACCGTGTTCTTCCGTCCTTGCTCCCTGATGGACCGGGTACAATCAACGATCCCACGGCCCGGTTGACATACAAGCTTGCAACGTCGCTTAGTCTTTCGCTGCAGGATGTCGTCATAGCCTCGAACCATGGAGTCCCCCACCACCAAGAACTCCCGGTTTTCAGCCACTTCATCCTCCAGTAGAGCAAAACGATTGACTAGAGCCAGCGGTTGCTCCACAGGGCACACGTCTACCGAACGCGGGCTCGACAAACGGGACCCCACGGAGCGCCACTCGCTCATGGCAGTGACAGTAGGTGAAGAAGTGGAACGCTCTTTGGGTTGTGGGGAGGGTTCACTCTTCTCACGGAGCGCACTCCTGAGAAGCCGAATTTCCTCCTCACACATCCTGAGACGGACCTCTAGGTTCACGCAACCTTCACAAGCCATTTCGCTCCCCCTTTAGCAATAAAAACGGCAAAGAGAAAATGCAAATCAACAACAACAAAAAAACAAAGCGGTCTCTAATAAACTAAATACGCGAAGCTTACTCTGCTTACCTTATACTATTTCTCCTACCTTTGGAATACGGTAACAGAAAACTGTTTTGAAATTAAATAGAACCCTGCACTTTATCTTATATCTGTAACTGTATAGCGCTATACGTATACAATTACAAAAACACAACACAATCACTTAACACTATTAGGAGATATAAAATTCACAGGTATTCACTAGCTGGTGTCTATGCAGAAAAACGAGGTCTCTAGCTGAGGTCACGAGCGGACTGAGCTGAGGTCAGATGAATTGATAAAACTGACGGTGTACATGTGTATATGTAAGTCGTTACCGTACTGAGGAGACCAAGAATGATCTTCTTCACTTCCAAGATGAAAACAAAGTTTAGTGCATAAGAACATAAGAATAAAGAAGACTGCAAGAAACCATAAGGCCTACACTTGACAGTTCAATGTCCATTACCACCTGTCATCCCCATCCATAAAATTGTCTAACCGTTTCTTAAAACAACTGATAGTTTCAGCGCTCACTACTTGGTTACTGAGTCTATTCCATTTGTTGACCACCCTCAAGAGGCTTTATACCAGCAAGGGAGCTCAAATATATTTTTAGCCTCTTTCCCGAGTTTAGGTTCTCTCCTCAAGAAAAATTAAAATAAAATTAAGTGAAATGAAAAATAAAAACAAAATGAAATAAATGAAATTAGATAGCCAAAAAAATAAATGAATAAATGAGTGAATTGATAAGGATAAACAAATGAATAAACGAATAAATGAATAAATAAATGAAAAATAAGGAAACCAATATTATATAGAAAAATAAGTAAATGAATAAATAGAAATATGTAAATGAATAAATAGATAAGTAAGCAAATGAATAAATAGCTAGATAGCTAGATAAACGGATCAATAAATAGATAAATGAATAAATAGATAAATACATAGATAAACAAAATGAGTAAAAAAGAATATAAATGAACAAATAAGTAAGTAAATAAGTAAATAGATAAAATTCATAAAGTGTCCTCAGCTTTGAAAAGATTTCTTGGAAGTTGTCTTTAAGAGTTGGTTGTCGAACACGTTGGTTAAACCCCAAATACCCCGTTCACACGTTCACACATCACTTTAAACACGTGTCTGTCGAACCGCGTTCGACGAACCGTTAGACTTATAAACCCCCTCCTACACCTCCTACACCCCGGAGTTCCGCTTCTAGCGTTCGCCAGACCAAAGAATGTAAAGTCCATCATCGTAGTGATGGGGGCAAAGGAGCCTCTCCCTTCCTCTTGCGTTGGTTTAATGAACTTACGTCAAGAGAACGTTTAATAACGACAAAAGCCGTTCACTTTGTCCAACGTGTCTGGGCTCTCAGGGCAAGAAGCAGTCACGTGGTGTAAAAGCGAGATCAAAGCCAAGCTCCCACAATGGATATAGACTAATGATGGGACGATACCAACATTCTTAACGATTCCGATATGAGTCGGGGGTACTGATCTAAACTACCGATTCCGATAAATGATTGATGCTTGTTTACCAACCCAACCGCAGGGCCTGAAAATAACTATGAGTTATATTCATTGCAGGTATCGGAATCGGAGGTTTAGAACAGTATCGGGACTTGTATCGGAATCGTTAAAGGATTTGATATCGTCCCATCACTTATATAGACCACTAATATATAGAGACTCTTCATGCCGCAGGAAGAAAGTCCACAAAGGAAGTCACCGTGTGTGTTGAAAATATAGAGAGCACAATGGCATGTGTGCATGAGTTACATTTTAGTTGGTAAATTTCATTGTTTCGTTACCTTTTATTTGATTTTTCTTAGCCCCTTATGAGCTAACTGTTTTGACACAGACAACGAAATATGAAACAGGTGTCTATATTACCATGTTTAAGATATTTTTCAGTATTGGTCGACCATCATTTTATATTGATTCGACTAGAAAAGGGGTTAGTATTTTTTGAGTATACAGGGAACATATTTGTATCCTCTCCTATAATATCTACACTGCAAATATCATTTTCGTTGCTAGGCGCTTGATATACTTTTGTATGCAGTCGATAGCATGTGATAAAAGAAGCTCTTCATAAAGTAATTATCTTACCAGGACGGAATTCATAGGGGGTATCATTTCTTGTAGAGTTTGTTTGCTTGCGAACTTTCAGAAAAATATTGGTAAAGATCAAGGACAAGATTACGCTAAACTTTAGAAATAATCTATCGATTTAATTATACGTTACAATAGTAAAACATACACTCATATCAGTGGCTATGAAAGGTCAAACTCAACGTTACAATCCTTAAAAGATTGCAGACATGTATATATGTATACACGCGTATACATATATAAATATATATATATATATATATATATATACAGTATGTATATATATATATATATATATATATATATATATATATAATATGTATGTGTGTGTGTGTGTGTGTGTGTGTGT
>NC_134812.1:24704062-24706562 GCF_046742065.1 Oratosquilla oratoria
TCATTTTTTTTTTCTTTTTTTTTTTAGAATGAGGATTTTTTTCTTTTTCTTTTTTAGAATGAGATTAAGGGTTAGGTTGAGGAACGGGAAAGAATAAAAGTAAGAAAAAAATAAATACTCTTATGTCCACAAGTTTGTTTCACGGTGCTCATGCGTCAACGCTTCATCGCAAACACAAGCACAAACACAAAGGAAAATAAATAAAGACGCTTCCGGTGTATTGGCGTGGAACGATTTATGTGATAGCAGTCCAGTGGGTCGATTCGTTAGTGTACTCTAGTCAGAACGTGTACATGGTCGAACTCTTGCTTTCAACTCCCCTCGAAGAGACTTAGGTTTCATGTAGGATGTCGGTCCATCTTTCTCGTTGCTGACGTGTCATTAATCAGGCTGAATATCTCGACCTTCTTCCCTGGCTGGCTTACTATTATGCGCCAGTCATTTGCCACGACGACCTGTTGGCTCTGACATTGTCAGTTGTTCTTGTAGAGTCTTAATGTTAGAACCGGGATAGTCGGATATTTCTATGTCTTGCCTTCAACTCTTACAAAAGATTACAAAGGCGGAGCATGCCGGCAAGAGACCTTTTGGTCCATATCTAGGTCGGATGCGAAAAAAAATCATAATAATAATAAGATAATAAATAAAAACTATAATAATGTAAATAACAAATAAAATACATAAATAAATGCATAGGTATAGTTGAATAATAAACAAACAGGTAAATAGTAAATAATAAAAAGTTGACATATAACTAATAGTTAATAAATGAAAATCAGACAGACGAATGATAACAAAACAAAAACAAATAATATAAAACAAATTATAATCGTTTATAAAATCAATTAGATATTAGGGGTTTACTTTAAACGGAATAAAATCGTCTGGCGGCAACAAAAAAGTATAAAGATGATCCCTATCGTCCACATGTTAGAACATTTAGCCTATTAGCACACTTGATATATTTCTATCTGTTAGATATTAGATGATATTATTTAGCCTAAGACTAACTCTTTCATCACAACTATGCACTTTATGGACCTAGTTCATGCTAAAAACTTAACAATGGAGGAGATGATGATATCATAGAAGAAAATATCGTACTGAAATTTCACCAAGAAATGGTAAACGTGAGAGGCAAATGGGGAGAGACGAGATGGAGAAGTTTGCACGAGTGACATGGTAAAGACTGGGACAGGCATGCGAGCCACACGAAAGGCTAGGAGAGTTGGCTGTGAAGGAGAGAATGGGAGGAAATACACATTCCATATCTAAGTATTAGAATATTTTATTCTTTATTTTGCTTAAGAACCGTACTCACTTGTATCGTAGATCTGCAACATAAAACAATTTATCAATCTATTATAAACTTGTTCATGGTGTATTCATACAACATAAACCAACACTTGTTGCAGCGGCTGGAAATACATCAGCCAGCGAGGTACTAAGAGGTGAAGGCAGTTCTACGTAATGGAACATTCACTTGACAGCCATAAAGTGCATGCGACCTAATTGTCGGGAAAGCCATGGAAGCATTTGGCAGCTCTCTGAATGCGAAGGAAGGCGTGGAGGTTGTGCGTGATAAAGGTTTTGACGTTTTGAGTCGGTTGTAGAAAGACTCTGAGGGTTGTTAACAGAAGTAGCGCGATTGGAGAAACAGTTACAAGATCTCCTTTGATGGTGAGGTGATTATAGTAATTGCATACCACCATCAAGGTATAAAGTACTCAACAGTAGGAAGGGGGTGCACGCACGCACGCACGCACGCACGCACACAGGCATAAGGGAGTACGAATTCCGCCTCGCATACACGCGACTGGCTTGCGACAAAGACGTGCCTAGTAACATGTGTATGCAAATATTAGGGTCTGCAAGTTTTGCATTCTTTTCTTTGTATAACAACGCGTGTTTGTAAAAAGTTTATTTTATTCTACAAATCGCACGCGCGCGCGCACACACACACACACACACACACACACACACACACACACACACACACACACACACACACACACACACACACACACACACACACACACATACACACACACACACAGTCTAGATAAAACGATATATGAATGCGGGACACCACGTGCATAGCTCCCCTTCCCGTAAAATACAACTAGGTAAATACACACACACACACACACACACACACACACACACACACACACACACACACACACACACACACACACACACACACACACACAGTCTAGATAAAACGATATATGAATACGGGACACCACGTGCATACCTCCCCTTCCCGTAAAATACAACTAGGTAAATACAACTAGGTAGATACACACACACATACACACACACACACACACACGTATATGTATTTGTATGTATATTTAGATACAAGGTTCTTCCTAAAATATATTAAAGGGAACGGTAGTTTTATATTTACGTTTTATTTTTTTGAAGAGATCTTTTTACAAAAAAAAATGTTTTGTAGCTCGGCAGTTCTTTGAGAACACACAACTAAATTCTAAAG
>NC_134812.1:24721562-24726562 GCF_046742065.1 Oratosquilla oratoria
AAAGGGAGACAATGCCGGCAGAAGACCTTTTGGTCCATAACAAGGTCGGATGCTAAAAATAGATAGTAAAACAAAGAAATGAATAAACAAGCGAACGAAACAACGGGCATGCATTATAGCATATTGATTTGGTGTTTATCTAAATGAATCTTAAAACTTCGAACCTACATAACACTGCCTCTACAGGCCAATCATATATTCGTTGAATACACGATTGGCCAGCTAAGGCATGCACCCACTCTCCACCTAATCCAAACCAATCCAACATGCATTTGATCTCCCCTGATGAAGTAAAAAAAAAAAAAAAAAAAAAAAAAATCTGGCATGTCATATTAACCTACGTCATGTAGAGTAGTCAGATCATGTTACACAATGTATACACCAAATGTTGGGTATAGAATCCATAAGCTTTATGTCATTAGTATTATGCCACCACTGCTACCTCAAGTCACTTTCTATTCTTGCGTGACTGGACATTGTCCTTCAAAAAATACATACCACTTTTAAGTTGAATATTATTAGTTTTTTCCATATTAATTTTCAAATACTCCTTTGATTTTTGTTCTACTAACTCCCTATCTTTTGGCAAAGGTGAAGAAATTAACCACATCCTCACCCTTTTCATCTTACTTTTTGATTTTGGAGGCTCGACAGACCGGCCGATGACGGTGAAACTGTTGGACTAGCAGCTTACTCTCACAGAAACAGTGAGCTACAACGCATGTATATATATAACGAGTATATATGAATACATATGCATATGTATACATTATACATAGCTCTGTGATTGGAAAAGTTCTGATATGAACATTTTTGTTGAAGTTACATACATTTTGTATACTAGATGAAAAAAATATTAACCAAATTGCTGAATCAGGTTAGGCTTTTGAGATATTTCTATCTAGATTATTTGGGGGAAATGGACATCTCAACCCAGCAAGATAATTAGTTGCTGATCAGGTGTAAGAAGTATTGGATGATTTTAGATGCAGAACAATTGCTACTTACAGTACCATAATAGGATGGCCCCGTTTACCTCACCCCACGCTACATATAATCATAAGAAAACGAAATATGTAGTCGATGAATTTAAGATATATATTTCTCTCAATATAGATATATTTAGGCAGAGAGGCGTGGGGATTGATGGTGGCATAATTTTGGTCATTTTTATTTTTTGTTTTAAGTAAATTATATTTCACCTTAGTTTTTATGTCTGGATCGTTTTGGGAGGGGCTTTAACAATAGTTCACGAACAATGTCACAAACCACCCTCTCTGATGAGAGATATTTTTCCTTTACAACTTAAATGTCTTGGCGAAAATACTCATCTTGAAACGATCACGTTCCAAAATGCTAGCTAGCGAGATTATTCATAAGGGTAGAAGCACTGGTAAACTACATCCCAAATGTGGAGTTAAAAAATGCCATTTTACTAACACCCTTGTTCCAGTAACCTGGAAAAACTTCAGGAGTTGTTCAGGTACAAGATCATAATCAAGATTTTATGTATGTCCAGGAAATCCCTAATTGTGCATTATGATACACTGTTTTTAAGAGTTTCACTAAACTGAGAATATTTGATGAGTTCCCTGACATGGGAGTCATCCAGAAATCTTAGCTGCAGCTTGGCTTCCCTGACGCATGGAAATGTATTCATAAAAACTTCTAACAAGCTTAGCCATCTTGTTATTTAGATATGGTAATTTGTAGTATTATCCCCTTCTCCGTCCATACTGTTGGGACCATAAATAATTCTCAATGCATGTGATGCAGCGTAAGGGACGGAGGCTTTGATTAAGTCAAAGGTGATTTCTTATCGTATATTATGGTACCTTTGCCATAGATATAGGAATATGAAAGACAGTTGTCACGAGAGAAATATTTTGTATGTAAAATGAAAAGACTATTGTTTTATTTTACTTGAATATGATTACAGTCTATATTTATTTCAATTTATAAACTCATGTATTTTTATCTAGTATTGATTGATCTCAATTATTAATAAAAAAAAAGTAGAAAAATCCATTTGAGCAAAATTTATGTTTCGTTTTCTTAACTTTATAAGTAAATATTAAATAAAAACAACAAAAAGAACTATCGCTAAAAAGTTATGCACATCAGTATCATTATTCATAAGCCATATTAATCATGATTGTGCTATATGTATATATATATATAAATATAAATAAATATATATATATATATATACGGTATATATATATATAGAGTATATATATATATATATATATATATATATATATATATATATATATATATATATATATATATATATATATATATATGACAGTAAGAACACGGGTACGTGTGTTCACTTACGCAATGTAGACCATTTGGAAAAAGAAACTAACGAAACAGATCGCTTTTGTATATTACATCCAGTGCAAAAAGTTATTTTTGCAGTGGATGTAATATACGAAAGCGCTCTGCTTTGTTAGTTTCTTTTTCCAAGTGGTCTACTTTGCATATATATATATATATATATATATATATATATATATATATATATATATTCACATATATATATATACATATATATATATTGTGTATGTATATGTGTACATATTTATGTATATATGTGTGTCTGCATGTGTTTGTGTATGTATGCGTGTATAAGTGTATATAATTTGTCTGTGAATGTGCCCGTGAATGGGTGCGTGAGCGCATGCGTGCGTGCTAAGTAAATTAGAAGTAGTGAAAGACGGGATACTAGGACCTCCCCTTAGCACCTTCCCCCTCGAGTCCCCATCATATCACGCAGAAGGGCCCTGCGGTGACGATGGCGGAGACGGGGTCGCCAGGAATCGATTCTGGGGGTAAGTGGAAGGTGATGGCCAGAAAATTGCTTTACGTGTCTCAGTATGTGTGGGTGTATGTGTATGTGTGTTTGTGTGTGTGTGTGTGTGTGTATATGTGTGTTTGTGTGTGTATGTGTGTGAATGTGTGTCTATGTGTGTGCGTGTGTTTATGCGTGTATTCACCATGGTCTTTGGATCACGTGTTGGACTCTTGACCGATAGCTATTTCCCTCGCGGAAGAGAGATCAGAGCTCTTATGACCGATCTATGGGTAATGCTGTGACCTTACACGCACACATACAGCCAACTCCCCGACCATGAGAGTTGGAGTAACGACTCGAAGCGCAGCGATACTGAGATTATTTCAGCCCTGGGCAGGATTCGAACAAGGACCGACGTTGTGACAGTCGGAGACTACCAACCGCGCCACCAAGTTGTGTGTGTGTGTGTGTGTGTGTGTGTGTGTGTGTGTGTGTGTGTGTGTGTGTGTGTGTGTGTGTGTGTGTGTGTGTGTGTGTGTGTGTGTGTGTGTGTTTGTGTGTGTGTGTGTGTGTGTGTGTGTGTGTGTGTGTGTGTGTGTGTGTGTGTATGTATGTGTGCGTGCGTGCGTGCGTGCGTGTTTTGGTGAATGAATGATGAAATATGCATAAAACAAATTACGATTTGGTTTCCAACACAAATGGAGTCCTATGGGGATGATAGGGTGATAGATGATGATGATGTGAATAGAAATAAATAAGAGGAAACAGGGGAGAGGGAAGAGGAGAAAATTATAGTATTTTGTAGGCGTAGTAAAGGTAACGGAAGTAGTAGTAGTAGTAGTAGTAGTAGTAGTAGTAGTAGTAGTAGTAGTAGTAGTAGTAGTAGTAGTAGTAGTAGTAGTAGTAGTAGTAGTAGTAGTTGTAGTAGTAGTAGTAGTAATAGTAGTAGTTATAGCGGTAATAGTAGCGTCAGTAATCGCGGAAGTAGTAGAATTAGTAATAGTAATAGTAGTTGTTGTAGTAGAAGTAGCAGCAGCAGTAGTAATTATACAAGTACTACTACCATTAATAGAAATATAATAGTATTAATAATACTATTGAGGAAAAGGAGAAGAAAGGTGATGAAGAAGATGACAAAAGGAATGGAGGAAAATATAAGCAATAGAACTCGAAGGATGTCAAAAGTAAAGACAATTTAATAGTCGTGCAAATGAGATGGAATCAAGGCTACAAATGAAAGTAGGGGAGTGGTGGGGGGCGGGTGTGTGTACGGGTACTGTGTTGAGAAGACTTCCCCGGGGTCTAACTTTTGAATAAAGTTCCTGACAGGTGAAGGCGGAGTCATTGTTTCTGTCGGGAACGTCACTCCGGAGGGAGGGTCGGGGAACAACGTGAGAGCCCGGAATAAAGGGCCACGTGAGGCCCCCTTCAGGGGGAACCATCAAGGTGAAGATAATGAGTCACTTAATTAAAGGTAAAGTATTATACCATAGCGCGCCGTGAGGTGATTCTCCTGAGTTTGGTGCTGGGGTGGGGTGGGGTGTGGGCTAGGAAGACATCAATCCCCTCCCAACTGCAGAGTAACCTCGGTTCATAAAAACCCTCTTAATGCTAGTATCCATCTCACGCTTCCCTGATTAACATAACCTCGAGGTCATAGCAGTATTAAACCAGGTGGCGCTCAAATTGTAAGATGGAAAGATGGAGTTTTGGAGAATGTCCGTGCGCATTTGTGTGAGTGTGTATTTACTTGGTCTTTCACTTGGACTTTGGATCACGTGTTGGACTCGTGATCGACAGCTATTTCCCTCCTGGAAGAGAGCTCAGAGCTCGTAGGTCCAATCTATGGGTAATGCTATGACCTTGCACACACACACACCCCCAACTCCCCGCCCACGAGAGTCAGAGTACGACCCGAGGCACAGCGATACCGAAATAATTTTGGCCCTGGGCAGGATTCGAACTGGGTATTAGGAGCACTTCTGCTCCCCATTCCAGCGCTCTACCAACTGTACCACCGAGTCGGTGTGTGTGTGTGTGTGTGTGTGTGTGTGTGTGTGTGTGTGTGTGTGTGTGTGTGTGTGTGTGTGTGTGTGTGTGTGTGTGTGTGTGTGTGTTTGTATGTGTGTTTGTGTGTGTATGTATGTGTGTATTATGCGTGTAAATATACGTGTATGTAATTGTGCATGCATTTACGTGC
>NC_134812.1:24734062-24738041 GCF_046742065.1 Oratosquilla oratoria
AATGAAGCCACTTTATGTTGCATCTGTCTTTGTGTTTTTAGCGCCCAGGTATATTGGATTTAAGTCTATACACCTGTTTACGCTAACTTCTTTTGTCGTCCACGCTTCTAAGAATAATCTCCTTTTCTTTGGGTTGTTTTCTATGTTCCACTGTGGCTCCTTCCCAGTCACTGTTGTGTTGTGATTCGTTCATGAACGAATCACAACAGAAGTACAACGTCGGAGGTGGATTCCACCTCTAAATAGCAACCTCTTACAAAAGAAAAGGAACTAGGGAAGGAGTAAATACCACAACCCTCACTAACTGGTAACCTGAGGATGGCGTGAGGTCGGGTCAGAGGAAGGCGGAGGATTGCAGTTAGCTGTCGAAATATATAGACTTGCTTATTCAGCTCTTCTTATTCCCGACTGTGGTGTTAGTTGTGATGTGTATATGCATGTATATATATACATATATATATATATATATATATATATATATATACATATATTTATATATATATATATATATATATATATATATATACATATAGATAGATTGATAGATAGACACACATATATATGTATATATATATATATATATATATATACATTTGTAATTGTAGATATACGTATGTGTGTGTTAGTGTGTGTATATGGTAAAGATAGGCAAGACAGAAGACACAAATTAGAATCAGAGTTTATTCTTCTCAGGTTTTCCTCACACTAGGCTTCTGTTAGCCCATCCACAACTTAACGTAATCCTTCAGAAATACTACTGAATTTCACCTTATTACCAGCAGTCTATCAAACAATTAAGAACAATTCTCCTTTTGATTTTTCCTTTCCTTTCTCTCTATTATTGATAATGTCATGGTCATGGACATATATGAAGAGTGGCCAATCCATCATATATCACAAACCTATGGTACAGTATTTGGAGTTTTGACGAATTTGTCACCAGCTAAGAAACAGAAGGCACGTCTGAATGAAATTGTCATTAATCAATCGCAATTCTGAAGGTAATAGTCAAGTCAATTTCGGTTGTCTTAAAACCATCGCTTCGGAAACCTTTATTTCCTACACTTTATCTGAATTCAATACTTTATTATTAGGATAAACAAGACATTTGATGTTTTTCGCTCCTGGCCAATAATCTGGTTTAATTTATATCAGTAAAGTCATTTGACACTAATTAGAATAACATCAATAGATGATGCCACAAATTGTAAGAGATGAATCGAATCAACACCTTCGGCCCGGTGTTCATCCTTAAGCTGAATAAAATCACTTGGCGCCATTCGGAAGTAAATGAATAATTCTGAACAACTTCGTCCAGTTGAAGGTCATCTTCCGGGGTGAGAACAGTGGGACAGATCGATACGTCGCCGACCCGTCGCCAACCCGTCGCCGACCCAATTACAGCATCAGTCACTCTATCTCTTATTCATTCTTTTTCTATTTCCATCATGCTCTATGTGTCTTTCGCTCATTCCTACTCTCGTTTAATCTCTCTCACACACGCTCTCTCTCTCTCTCTCTCTCTCTCTCTCTCACTAGTTCCCTCTCTTTCTCAATTTTCACTCTCATTTTTACTCTAACTCTCACTCTACCTGGCTCTTTTCAATCTTTCATTCACTATCTCATTCACTCTCTGTCTCCTTGTCTCCCTGTCTCTCTGCCTCTGTTTCCCTGTGTGTGTCTCTGTTTGTCTGTCTGTCTGTCTGTCTGTCTGTCTGCCTGTCTGTCTGTGTGTCTGTCTGTCTTTCTATCTTTCAATTTCTGTCTGTTTGTCTGTCTATTTTCTGTCTGTTTATCTGTCTGTCTGCCTATCTGTGTCTGTCTGTCTGTCTGTTTTTCTTTCTGTCTGTCTGTCTTTCTGTCTGTCTGTCCTGTCTCCTTATTCACTTTCACTCTCTCTGTCTGTCTGTCTGTCTGCCAGTCTTTATGTTTCTCTCTCTGTCCCTCTCCCTCTCTACCTCTCTGTTTCTGTCTCTCCCTCATTCACTTTCACATTCACTCTATCACTCACTTTCAATCTCACTCGCACTCTCCCTGTATGTCTGTCTGCCAGTCTGTCTGTTTCTCTCTCTATTTGTCAATCTCTCTCTCTCTCTCTCTCTCTCTCTCTCTCTCTCTCTCTCTCTCTCTCTCTCTCTCTCTCTCTCTCTCTCTCTCTCTCTCTCTCTCTCTCTCTCTCTCTCTCTCTCTCTCTCTCTCTCTCTCTCTCTCTCTCTCTCTCTCTCTCTCTCTCTCTCTCTCTCTCTCGCTCTCTCTCTCTTTTCTCTTCTATCTTTGCAGCCTTATTCTGCGTGATCGAGTATAGATATTCTGTAGGTGACAGGGATCTACCTGGAGGGCCGACTTAACATAACACTGACTAATAAAATTTTATTTCTCTTTTTGCTCTAAGAACTGAAATACGTAGAATCTTTTTTGGTTTTTATAATGACCTCAAGTATTTTTTTAAGTCATTTTCTATGTTGCGTGGTTTTTAAGTTACTAAGTAATTAAACTTAAAAACAGGTGTATATCTACTCTCGTAAATATGGACAATATTACTCTTCAAACACACCTCTAAAGTAGATAAGTTTAATATGTTTGGTTATATTTGGCCTCAGGAATATCCTTTCTTAGTGTTGATCTATAATCTGCTATTACAGGAGCACACTTTCATATCCAGAATTTCTTGATGAAAAATTCCGCTGTTTTCGTCACTGACAGCTGCAAGATTTTTTTGTTTTGTAACAAGGTCAAAAAGCTAGTCCAAAGTGTGAAATTATGAGCTCCTATTGGAACCCAGAGCTTATGGTTATGTCAATATACTTTTTACAACATCACAGTTGTTTTCTGATTCCTGATTTCTCAGTTTTTTTCTTCAGATTTTCTTAAATGAAAGCCAAGCAATTTATTTTTTAAACTTTATCTAACACTTTTCATCTTAAAGAAAGTCCCAGATTCAATCCAAGTTTAATGTGCACAGGAGGCCTATACAAGTCCTAAGTGTCTACAGGAGGAGTTATTATATTCTTTTCTTGCGTCAGTTATCTTTATTTTGATTATGTATTATTTACATAATACAGTTTTTATTATGTATTCTTTACGTGTTATATATATATATATTTTTATATATATATATATATATAAATATATATATATATATATATATTTCTTTTTTTTTATTTTTGTCCCGGCTCTGCTACTCAAAGAAGAAAAAAGAGACTTACGAGTAACCAAGTTGCATTCCGAATTAATGTGCTACAATCTTTTGGCCACCTCATAGATTGCACCTAAAGTCCTCATAGTTTTTTCAAAAGAAGTTGTAGTGTTGCGAGTTTTAATTCAACAGAACTAGTGGCCATAGTTAAAACCATTGATACGGTTAAGAAAAAGAAAGAAAATCTACCATCCTTATTTCTACCGTGTTTGATTATCTCATTTACCACTTCCATGATTCTGTATCGTATGTGGGATATGGTCTCCGTTGATGAAGGTTCTGGTTATTAGCAACAAATTGCACTACCTCATCAAGATTTGGCATTTGACTAGCTTTGATTAGATTAAGTAAATTTATTTTTATCTAGTGTACCTTAATTTGATCTAATTGAATCAAATTTAACTTAATGTAATATAACCTAATTCCATTTGACCTATTCATGTATTGTTGTCATTTGAGTTAGTTTGATTGATTTAGTGTAGGTTAATCTATATTATTCTAATTCATTAAGATCTAATTTTGTTTAGTATAATCATGCACATGCTTAGTTCATCTTCATATATTTTTCATCTCAATCATTTTAATTTGATAAAATCTAACTTAATTCCATTTAGCCTAGTCCTTGCTCAGAGGAATGGTTCTTTTTATTATGGCTTGACGCCTGGCGATTTCGATAATTTACATGGTAATCTCTGAGGGAGCGAAAAGATTATGTTATCTATCGATGAACAACCTTCCGTACCAGTTGGTACTTTTGTATTGTTTTTTGGTTGTCGTCATGCG
>NC_134812.1:24738541-24741041 GCF_046742065.1 Oratosquilla oratoria
AAGATCGATATTCTTATCATCAAGATATAATGTTATTGTTACATTGTTGCGACTGAAAGTGCTATTACCGAAACAATCGTAACAACTGTTCCTATTACTCTCGATACTGTTAATATAAGTGATTCTGTGGTGAATGTGGACAAGGGCATCAGTGGACTCTGCTGTGAAGTACGCGAATAAGGTCCCGCTGTGGCGGAGTTTGTGACAAGAGCTTCTTTTGACGCCGGAGGTACATGCATACACCAATACATAGATATTACAAAATGTATTTCCCCATTATAAGAGTTTACAAAGGATTACAAAGGGAGACAATGCCGGCAGAAGACCTTTTGGTCCATAACAAGGTCGGATGCTAAAAATAGATAGTAAAACAAAGAAATGAATAAACAAGCGAACGAAACAATGGGCATGCATTATAGCATATTGATTTGGTGTTTATCTAAATGAATCTTAAAACTTCGAACCTATATAACACTGCCTCTACAGGCCAATCATGTATTCGTTGAATACACGATTGGCCAGCCAAGGCATTCACCCACTCTCCACCTAATCCAAACCAATCCAACATGCATTTGATCTCCCCTGATGAAGTAATAAAAAAGAAAGAAAAAACTCTGGCATGTCATATTAACCTACGTCATGTAGAGTAGTCAGATCATGTTACACAATGTATACACCAAATGTTGGGTATAGAATCCATAAGCTTTATGTCATTAGTATTATGCCACCACTGCTACCTCAAGCCACTTTCTATTCTTGCGTGACTGGACATTGTCCTTCAAAAAATACATACCACTTTTAAGTTGAATATTATTAGTTTTTTCCATATTAATTTTCAAATACTCCTTTGATTTTTGTTCTACTAACTCATTATCGTTTGGCAAAGGTGAAGAAATTAACCACATCCTCACCCTTTTCATCTTACTTTTTGAGATTGGAAGCTTGACAGACCGGCCGATGACGGTAAAAATGTTGGACTAGCAGCTTACTCTCATAGAAACAGTGAGCTACAACGCATGTATATATATAACGAGTATATATGAATACATATGCATATATATACATTATACATAGCTCTGTGATTGGAAAAGTTCTGATATGAAATTTTTTGTTGAAGTTACATACATTTTGTATACTAGATGAAAAAAATATTAACCAAATTGCTGAATCAGGTTAGGCTTTTGAAATATTTCTATTTAGATTAATTGGCGGCAAATGGACATCTCAACCCAGCAAGATAATTAGTTGCTGATGTGGATATAGAAATACCCGTTATGAATAATAAGGTCTGTGTAAGAAGTATTGGATGATTTTAGATGCAGAACAATTGCTACTTACAGTACCATAATAGGATGGCCCCGTTTACCTCACCCCACGCTACATATAATCATAAGAAAACGAAATATGTAGTCGATGAATTTAAGATATATATTTCTCCCAATATAGATATATTTAGGTAAAATATATATTCTAGATATACCACAGAGGCGTGGGGATTGATGGTGGCATAATTTTGGTCATTTTTATTTTTTGTTTTAAGTAAATTATATTTCACCTTAGTTTTTATGTCTGGATCGTTTTGGGAGGGGCTTTAACAATAGTTCACGAACAATGTCACAAACCACCCTCTCTGATGAGAGATATTTTTCCTTTACAACTTAAATGTCTTGGCGAAAATACTCATCTTGAAACGATCACGTTCCAAAATGCTAGCTAGCGAGATTATTCATAAGGGTAGAAGCACTGGTAAACTTGTACCGGTGGCTACAAGAAATGAAAGTCAAATGATGGGAAATACACTAATCTCTGATACCACTGACAACTAATGTGTGTGTATACAAAGAGAGCTGGCTCTCAACTGACGCCAAGCTGCCAATTTGGCGCGAACAGACATGCATCGCATTTGCGATATCCATATAATTACAATATACACAATGATCACACATGATTACAATATATAATAAAACAACAAAGAACAAAACATATGACAATTTTATATAGAGGGGGAAACATATAATTCCCCAAATAAGCAACACACAATTACAATGTACGATAATAATGGTATGATATTCATTCATAACACCCTAACACAAAACTACATCCCAAATGTGGAGTTAAAAAATGCCTTTTTACTAACACCCTTGTTCCAGTAACCTGGAAAAACTTCAGGAGTTGTTCAGATACAAGATCATAATAAAGATTTTATGTATGTCCAGGAAATCCCTAATTGTGCATTATGATACACTGTTTTTAAGAGTTTCACTAAACTGAGAATATTTGATGAGTTCCCTGACATGGGAGTCATCCAGAAATCTTAGCTGCAGCTTGGCTTCTCTGACGCATGGAAATGTATTCATAAAAACTTCTAACAAGCTTAGCCATCTTGTTATTTAGATATGGTAATTTGTAGTATTATCCCCTTCTCCGTCCATACTGTTGGGACCACAAATGATTCTCAATTCATGTGATGCACCGTAAGGGGCGGAGGCTTTGATCAGGT
>NC_134812.1:24751041-24756041 GCF_046742065.1 Oratosquilla oratoria
TGCGATATCACCTTTGGCATCGACACCTTTGAGGATGGACAGAAAGTCAGCGGTAGACTCAATGCTGTAGTCCTTAGGAATGAAGGGTGTTAGGAGGGCGTTCAATCTTTTGGCTAAATGATAGGAAGGAGTCGGAATCTGAGAGATGATGGGTCGCAGTGGGTTGTTCATCTTATGAGTTTTTACATTCCCATAGCAGTAGCCTGGGGTGAAATCCCCAGAAAGTTTCTGTAGCTTAACCCCATCCATGTCGGCGTTCACGGCGTCAATGATTTTATTGATTTTTGTCTTGAGGGCTTCGACGGGGTTCCTCGAAATCCTCTGGAATTTAGACTCGTCCGCGAGCAGGGTCTCGAGCTTGCCAGTGTATTCATTGGTGGGGATGAGGACAAAACTGGCGGCCTTGTCTGCTCTCCTGATGGTGATAGAGGAGTCTTCTCGCAGTTGTTTGGCTGCTTCCTTATGGCGACGCTTCAGGATTCTGCTATTGTGGTTCCCCCTCTGAACGCGAGCCTCACGGAGAAGATCCTCCTTAATACCGTCGTCTAGGAGTACCTTGCCATCATTCGCCAGTTTGTGAAGGTCCGCCATGAGAGCCTCAAGCTCTAGCCGCTTTTGGTAGGGGCGAGGGAAGGAGAGGACATGACAGTTAAGACCAAGGTTAAGAAGCTCCTCTTGGTCCTCAGTGAGATGCTTATCCGTAAGATTGATGTATCCAGGGGTGGCGTTAGGGGTCCTGATGTGTCCGCCGTTGAGTCTTACGAGTTTTCGTTGGGTCCGGTCAGTAGTAATTCTTGTATGTTGATCCAA
Source organism: Oratosquilla oratoria (assembly GCF_046742065.1). Taxonomy (NCBI): domain Eukaryota; kingdom Metazoa; phylum Arthropoda; class Malacostraca; order Stomatopoda; family Squillidae; genus Oratosquilla; species Oratosquilla oratoria. The sequence continues at coordinate 24,751,852 of NC_134812.1, forward strand.
CTCTTCTTGAAGGAGCGCTTCGACGCGAGTGCGGAGCTCTAGGGGAACCTCCAAAGAGGTCCAAGCTAAGCGGAGCTGGGTAAGGGTGGCTTCCAACTTCTTAACCTCCTCACGCTTGCTACGGAGTTGCCTCTCAACCAGCTTTCTACGGTACTGTCTGGTTTCAGGGGCATCGCGGACTGCTTCATCGTGAAAACTGATATTGCTATAGTTGGGCAGCAGATCCTCTTTAAGGCAAACAGAGAGGTGCAATTTGCCATTAACAAGCACCTTGATAGGTGGTATTCAACCCCAGCAGAAAAACCAGTAAGAGAAGCCAGGATTAAAATTTTCTATCAAAACACCATGTCCACCCATTATAGAGCCGATGAGGAAGCCCTTAGAAAAATCATCCACAAAGACGTGAAACCCACCAACGACAACGACAAAATAGATCTGGTTATTTTCTATAAAAACATGAAGACATCCCAACTCCTTATAAAAAACAACCCCTGCCAGAGGACACCGGAACTTCAGCGTAGTCATCTCGTGTATGAATACTCCTGCAGAAAAGGGAACTGTGAAGCCCTCAATGAAACATACATAGGGATGACTACGACGAAGCTCACGAGGCGTCTCACCCTTCATCTCTCCAATGGCGCTATCAAGCGACACCACGAAGACGTACATCAGACCCCACTGACAAGAAAGAATTTGGAGGAGGGCATCACCATTTTACAGACGGAAACAAACCACACACGCCTTCATATCCTAGAAGCCTTATACATAAAAGATAAAAACCCCACGATGAACAGACAGACTCCGGATCCATTTATTATTCCCACTTCAAAAGACATCGAGGTCGCCTTAAGGATCAGCCGCTAGGCCTGGGGGCGGAGCTTAGTGTTCCTGCCTCCTGATTGGTCAACCGGATCAGCACGCATGTGTCTGTGATCTTTGTATTGTGTATATAAGATGATTTCCCACACACTGTACTCATTAGCACTGAAGATGCCTAACAGTTAGGCGAAAGCTCTGCATAAAATTAGAGAAGATAATTCCGATGCCTTTACTTACACCTCCAATGCTATTTGGTCAGGTAATTAAAGAACTTAGCACGACTCAGCGCGCCAGCATTAGAAAAGTTGAGAATGTCAGCAAAAAACTCGTGAACGCAGAAGCTGCTGCAAATTTTAATGACATTTGCCTTAAAGAGGATCTGCTGCCCAACTATAGCAATATATATATATATATATATATATATATATATATATATATATATATGAGGCGTGTTTTGAAGTAGGTACCGTTTTGAAATAAAAACAAAACAAGTAGACTTTTCGTAACAATTTTATTTTTACATGGAATCCTGTACTGCAATCTACTTTTCAACATAAATACGGAATAATCTGACCGTTTTTAAATTTGTTTGTGAGTATTTGAAATGCATCCTCTGATTGAAATTGCCGCCGACTGTAAAATACGCGTTGTGATTCGTTTTCCTACTGCTTAAAGCGTGAAAGTGGCTGAAATTCATCGTCAGATCAGTGAAGTGTATGGAGAAAATATTATGAGTGATGGGATGGTGCGGAAATGGGTGAGAACTTTTAAAGATGGCCGTACATATGTGCACCAAACCATTAGTAGTGGGTGAAGGTCGTCTACTTCGTTCCTCAACATGCACAGTTATTGAATCTTTGTTCACTGTACCACATCACACCCCTGAAGACGGTCCTATGACTAGAACAGAAACGTCGAGCAATAAACGGCGGACCTTGAGTCTGGCGTTTATACGCTTCTCCCTTCAACATACAATACAATATATATATATATATATATATATATATATATATATTATATATATGTATGTGTATATATATATATATATATATATATATATATATATATATATATATATATATATATATATATATATATATATATATATATATATATATATATATATATATATATATATATATATGTGACCGTCTTCAGGGGTGTGAAAATATACAGTGCTCTAATGAGCTTGTTATACTGTCCGTGGTTGCAATTGGGAGGGGTATTCCGCACTGCCGAAGCTGTCCGGGTTCCTCTCCTCTTCCAGTCGCTATGAGTACCGGACGACTGGACAACCCAATTGTGCATACATTAAATTTTATAAAGAATAAATACAATAAAATAAAATAAAATACAATAAAGTAAAATAAAAAACAATAAAATAAAATGGAAAAAATAAAATAAAATAAGATAAAATGCCACTTGTGCGGCAATTGAAAGTGCACTACGCACTTGCACGCTAAGGAAATAAATACAATGAAATGAAATACATTAAAGTAAAATAAAATACAATAGATAAAATGCAATATGATAAAATGAAATAAAATAGAAAAATAAAATGCCACTTGTACAACAATTGAAAGTGCACTACGCTCTTGCACGCAAAGGAAATAGATTAAAACTTGTTCACCCACACTGACTTTTGTTCACCTTGCCCTCTCTCGCTCACGTAGTTTTAAATGAAGCCACTTTATGTTGCGTCTGTCTTTGTGTTTTTAGCGCCCAGGTATATTAGATTTAAGTCTATACACCTGTTTACGCTAACTTCTTTTTTCGTCCACGCTTCTAAGAATAATCTCCTTTTCTTTGAGTTGTTTTCTATGTTCCACTGTGGCTCCTTCCCAGTCATTGTTGTGTTGTGATTCGTTCATGAACGAATCACAACAGAAGTACAACGTCGGAGGTGGATTCCACCTCTAAATAGCAACCTCTTACAAAAGAAAAGGAACTAAGGAAGGAGTAAATACCACAACCCTCACTAACTGGTAACCTGAGGATGGCGTGAGGTCGGGTCAGAGGAAGGCGGAGGATTGCAGTTAGCTGTCGAAATATATAGACTTGCTTATTCAGCTCTTCTTATTCCCGACTGTGGTGTTAGTTGTGATGTGTATATGCATGTATATATATACATATATATATATATATATATTTATATATATATATATAGATAGATAGATAGATTGATAGATAGACACACATATATATGTATATATATATATATATATATATACATTTGTAATTGTAGATATACGTATGTGTGTGTTAGTGTGTGTATATGGTAAAGATAGGCAAGACAGAAGACACAAATTAGAATCAGAGTTTATTCTTCTCAGGTTTTCCTCACACTAGGCTTCTGTTAGCCCATCCACAACTTAACGTAATCCTTCAGAAATACTACTGAATTTCACCTTATTACCAGCAGTCCATCAAACAATTAAGAACAATTCTCCTTTTGATTTTTCCTTTCCTTTCTCTCTATTATTGATAATGTCATGGTCATGGACATATATGAAGAGTGGCCAATCCATCATATATCACAAACCTATGGTACAGTATTTGGAGATTTGACCAAATTGTCACCAGCTAAGAAACAGAAGGCACGTCTGAATGAAATTGTCATTAATCAATTGCAATTCTGAAAGTAATAGTCAAGTCAATTTCAGTTGTCTTAAAACCATCGCTTCGTAAGTCTTTATTTCCAACACTTTATCTGAATTCAATACTTTATTATTAGGATAAACAAGACATTTGATGTTTTTCGCTCCTGGCCAATAATCTGGTGTGTTTAATGCTTTCAACCCGGGGTCTGGCCCTTATATCAGATAAGTCATTTGACACTAATTAGAACAACATCAATAGATGATGCCACTAATTGTAAGGGATGAATCGAATCAACACCTTCGGGCCGGTGTTCATCCTTAAGCTGAATAAAATCACTTGGCGCCATCCAGAAGTAAATGAATAATTCTGAACAATTTCGTCCAGTTGAAGGTCATCTTCCGGGCTGAGAACAGTGGGACAGATCGATACGTCGCCGACCCGTCGCCGACCCGTCGCCGACCCAATTACAGCATCAGTCACTCTATCTCTTATTCTTTTTCTATTTCCATCATGCTCTATGTGTCTTTCGCTCATTCCTACTCTCGTTTAATCTCTCTCACACACGCTCACTCTCTCTCTCTCTCTCTCTCTCTCTCACACACACTAGTTCCCTCTCATTCTTACTTTTTCACTCTCATTTTTACTCTAACTCTCACTCTACCTGGCTCTTTTCAATCTTTCATTCACTATCTCATTCACTCTCTGTCTGCTTGTCTCCCTGTCTCTCTGCCTCTGTTTCCCTGTGTGTGTCTCTGTTTGTCTGTCTGTCT
>NC_134812.1:24763541-24766041 GCF_046742065.1 Oratosquilla oratoria
TGGTGGAAATCAGAGGTAAAGATAAAATGTTATTCTTAAGTTTAAAGTGTTAACCCATTAAGAACGAGGTCCTGCATCCCCCCCTCCCAGGCAAATGAAATCGCCTGGAATTAATTAAAACAAAATGGCGTCATCATAGGGAAAGGGTAAGTCGAGATGGCCCGAACATCCTTCAGTGTAAGGTCCTATTCCTTTGCTGAGTGAGATCGCCGGGCATTAGCCAGAACAAAATCAACAATGGATATCATTATGGCAGTCATCATCTCGTTTCTTTCTGTCGTTTATGATCACATCACTGGGCGGAGGGATTATCCTTTTATCACCTAAGGTTTCTAGTTGGTTCTATGATGAGGTTCTGAGACGTTGTGTCTTAGCTGTTGGTCCTTGTGGGATAAACGGGCCACGGTTGCCACGGCCTGAAAGCTTCTGACTCAGTTCTAGAAAGGAATTAAACATGAAGTCGTGTATATTTTCATTTGAAACACCTTTCTAGATTTAACTGAAAATTAACTGGATTTTCATAAGATTTGATAAGAAATGCTGAGGCATTAGAATCCTCAAAAGCTTTTTCACATTACACGCCAACAAGCAACCAAGCAAATTCACACACACACACACACACACACACACACACACACACACACACACACACACACACACACACACACACACACACACACACACACACACACACACACACACACACACACACACATATATATATATATATATATATATATATATATATATATGTATATATATATATATATGTATATATGTATATATATAAATGTATATATATATGTATATGTATGTATATATGCATATATATATATATGTATATATGTATATATATGTATATGTATATGTATATATATGTGTATATATGTATATATATGTATATATATGTATATATATATATATGTACATATATACAAATAAACATATATATGTATATATTCATATGTGGGTGTTATGGAATTTTATAGACGTCTATGAAATTCCATGCCGACACTACTCTAAAGTGTATTGGGGCCAAACGGAAGGGACCTTCCCACTAGGAGCAGAGAGCACAAAAATTCAATCAAGTACTCCTAGAAAAATTCAGCAGTATTCTTCCATACTGTTGAATGGAATCACCGTATGGACTAGGACAAGGTTGATTTGATTTATAAATCACATTGTAACTACAGAAGAATAATTGTTGAATCATCCGTGATCAAACAACTACGTAATTCTAACACTTCAAAAGGACAATGGTTCCCCGACATCATTACCAGTTTGGCCGTCAACAATGTTATACTTCAAATGTTCAGTCCAAATCTTAACCTACCACCTATCGCACAAACATATGACTCGGTCAGTTTGACCTTAAGGTCATCATGACTTGGGCTCAAACTCTCCACGCATTGGTATGCTTACCTCTCCATGTCCCCTCTATGTATCTCCTCTTAGTATATACAAGTTGATCCTCACTTTGTAAAACCACGCTGAACAAGATAACAGTTAGTGATAGCACTATACGTATATTCAAATATCTTTCTTTTCTTCTATAGTGGGTTATTCAGTATATATATATATATACATATATATATATATGTATATATATATATATATATATGTATGTATGTATGTATGTATGTATATATAACATTTAGTTTAAGGATATGGTGCATAGGTGACGACCTCTGTCACATCTGATCGTCTCCTCTCGTAAGCTCCTTACCTTAACATCAAACGTGAATCCTTTATAAAGGATATAGGTAAATATTTCCCCCCACCTCTGGATCAGAGTAATTTCTTATGAAATTAAAATGTGGACGGCTCATTACACACATTCATTTGGTGAGCGTTTGCTTTCATCATATGATCGAAACGCTCAAAGGTTTTGGCCTTCATCTGTTTGATTATTAACCGTGGGAGGAGGAGGAGGAGATGAAGGAGGAGGGAGAGGAAGAAGAAGGAGGAGGGTAGGATCAGTTTATTCAATGCGATCTCTCAGTCAAAGCGACTCTTCCGGTAATAGAGTCTGAATGGCTTCACATACTGCTCTGTAGTTTTCCGAGCAGGAATTTACGAACTATTTTGTATTATAGTTTTTGTTGTGGCCCTCCATATTCTTAGTTGTATGCGAAAAAGAATAAATGTGATCATCAGTTATACGAGGTCTACATATCTGAATAAGATTTATTGGCATCAGCTGGATCTAGAAATCTGATCAAACAATTTTATACAAATGCCTTTTTATTTCTTTCACTCCTTTTGTAATGCTTTATATGTACTGAATACCAGATAATTATGGTGGTGTTATATTTCTCTACTTTAACACTCATTTTCTCATACATGGTCTTCACCTCCGTTCATTTGCTTCCTTATACGCTTTTTATAGATCTACTTATGGAACGAGCATCACACCATCACTGTCCCTTTCATTCACAATGTTAAGATAGTTATCATATGTGCGGATCTAGAAGGTATTTTATAATATTTAAGTTTGTAT
>NC_134812.1:24771041-24783541 GCF_046742065.1 Oratosquilla oratoria
TGTATTCTTTTAGAATTAACTTTATATTATTTCTTTTATCTTCGTACTTCTTTCTTCTATATCACCGACTAATCCAATTACGCGTCGCCTATTTTTCTCTTTTTGTCTGTCATGATTTTTTATTTCTGTTTCATTTTTGGATCAGTTTCTTCAATACCCATTCGACTACAATTTCTCCATCCTCTGAATTTTTTATTATATATTTTGGTTTTTATTTTTCATTTTATTTATTAATTATTTTATTGTATTCTATCTTATATATATATATTTATTTATTCATTTCTATTTTACTTTATTTTATTTATGTATTTATTTATTTATTTATTTATTTATTTATTTTATTTATATTTTGTTTTTGCAGGGGAGGCTACGAGAACTCTCAAATTGGAAGGCGTTTTTGATTCCCTCAAAAATTTTCTTTTGTCTGTTGTTTGGTCTAAGTTTTTCACAATACTACTCGTGGGATAAGGGTTTCGAAACTCTTTCGGAGGGGATCACAAACTATTTCGAAACAGTTGGCGTTAGCTTACGAAGCGTTACTGGAGGCTTTCGTATTTGTTGACCCTCAAAACCGTGTCCGAAACACACTTGACGTAATTCTTTAATGTTCGTAATCGTCTGAAGCCATACTTCAAAGACGCTTATCCTCTGTGGGAGAAGGTCTTATCATTGTTGATGTCTGACGTCAGAATAGGCGATGACCAATCAGATAACTCTTAGTCAGAAGGGGGCGGAGCTTGTGCGAGGAAGGTTGAGGGAGAGCTTTCGTCTTCTGTCACTTGACGTCAGGAGGGGAACGCATAAATTGCCCTTCTCTCAGAGTGCTTCTCATAAGAGGGTCGGCCTCGTAAAGTCAGCCTCAAATTCCTGATACTGAGTAGTCACCCCCGGATGGTCACCCTCGAATATTCCACCTCAAAGACACTTGTAGATGGTAAATATTAGCCTCTGACACGTTTGAGACTTGAGAAGTATAGTTGCTGTTTGAGGTGTTGCAACCTACAACTTTTTAATAATGGGGCTTACCATAGATATTACAACCCGTAGTTGTCATACATCCAGGCCTACCTTGCTGGTCCTCAAACTGCACAGAATCTAAGGATAGTGTTTAATCAAATATTGAAAGAAGAGAAAACAAAAATCAACAGGTCTCTGATTAATACGATCTCACCTTTCACGCTCTCTCCAACTTTTTACACGCAAGCTGCTCTTTCTACCTGCCATAGCAATTGGTTAAAGGTTCCAGAAACTGCAATATGGATCTTCATAAAAAAAAGTACATTTTCTCCGTTACTTTTTAGCTGAAGTCATCAGCGGGAGGTCTCAGCAGTGCGCCCGAGCAAAGATACCCACGGCTGGAGAACTATTCTGTCTTGTTCGGAAAGCGAGAGGATTGGTGGGCTTTCGTTCACGCGACTTTATCTTCAGATACAGAACGTGGCGAGCTCCTTCTTCAGCTGGTTGTTTCCTCCTCCTCATCCTACTCTCCCTCCTCTTCTTCTTCCTCTATTTCCTCTACTTCCTAGCACTCTTTCTCCTCCCCTCCTCTGCAGTCTCTACTCTTCCTTCACCTCCTCTTCCTCTATCTCGTCTTCCTCCTCTTCCTTACCAATCTCCTTTCTTCCTTTCTACTCAACAGCATATGCTTTCTATAACTGATCATCATTTCAATCTTAATCAACAAAATTCTTTATTCATTCCTCTCATCTCGTTTCTTCCCTTCTTCTCTCCCTCCTCCTCCTACTCCTCCTCCATCTCCTCCTCTTCTTTCTCTTCCATGTCCTCCTGCTCCTCTTCCTCCACCTCCTCCTCTTTTTACTCTTCCACCTCCTCCGTCTTCTCCTCATACACCTCCTCCTCCACCTCCTCCTTCTCCTATGGTTCCTCCTCTTCCTCCTCCTTCTATGTTTCCTGCTCTTCATCTTTCTCCTCCTATGCCTCCTCCACTTCTCTCTCTTCCATCTCTTCCTCTTTCTTCTCCTTGTCCTTCTCCTCCTCCTCCTCCTCCTCCTCCTTTGCTTCCCTCATCCCTTTTCTCCTCAATCTCCGTTCTTCCTTTCCTTTTAACAGAGCAACTTATCCTTTCATTGACTGGTCATCCTCTGTCTTGATCATCTTTCTTCTTTATTACTTCCTGTCACTTCCTTCTACTTCTCTTCCTCTCATCCTCTTCCTCCTCCTCTCCTTCCTCCTCTGCCTCCTCCTCTTTCCCATCCTCCTCCTCCCAATCTCTTATTCTTTCTGTTGATGCTTTTGTTGTTTTTATGCTTTCTTATGACTCTTCCGCTCCTGATTCTCTCCACCTTTTTCCTTTTCCGAACTTGATTATCTATCTTTTCTACTTTTCTTCTGTTTATTTTCTTCCTCCTCTTCTTTACCCAAATTCTTCCTCTCTTTCTTCTTTTCCTCTTGTTCCTTCTCCTCCTCATTCTTCTCTTCCTCTCCTTCCTCCTCTTATTTCCCCAAATTCTTCCTCTCTTTCTTCTTTTCCTCTTGTTCCTTCTCCTCCTCTTTCTTCTCTTCCTCTCCCTCCTCCTAAAAAATTATTTTTTTTTTCCCCCAAAATTATAGTCCCTCTCTTTCTTCTTTTCCTCTTGTTCCTTCTCCTCCTCTTTCTTCTCTTCCTCTCCTTCCTCCTCTTATTTCCCCAAATTCTTCCTCTCTTTCTTCTTTTCCTCTTGTTCCTTCTCCTCCTCTTTCTTCTCTTCCTCTCCCTCCTCCTCTTATTTCCCCAAATTCTTCCTCTCTTTCTTCTTTTCCTCTTGTTCCTTCTCCTCCTCTTTCTTCTCTTCCTCTCCTACTCTACTTTCTCCTCTTCCTCTTCGTCTTTCTCTTCTTTCTCCTCTTTCTCATTTTCTATTTCTCATTTTCTCCTCTTTTGCTTTCTCTTCCTCCATCTCCTCGTTCTCCTTCCCTCCTTCGTCTTCTCCCCCTTTCCCTCCTTCCAATCCCTCACCTAATCCTCCTTCTCTTCTTCCTTTTTCTATTCCTCTTCTGTAATTTTCTCTTCTTCTTTCTTGTCCTCCTCTTTCTTCCTCCCCCTATTTTTACTATTTTTCTTCCTTGTCTCTCTCTCCCTATTTCTGTTCCTCCTCTTTCTCCTCTTTTTCCTCATACTTCTCTTCTTTCTTCCCTTCCTCCTCCTCTTCCTTCTTCTTTTCCTCTTTCTCTTCTTTTCCCCTTTTCTCCTTTAGTTTTTCCTACTTCTCCATTTTCTTCTCTTCCTCCCTGTCTTTTTATTTTACCGCATTTCCTCATTTTCCTCTTCTTTATCATCTTCTCCGCCTCCACTCTCTCCTTTTCCTTCTGCTAATCTTATTCCTTCTTTTCCTACTCCTACTTATCTTTTTCATTATCCTTCTCCGTTTTCTCGTCCTTCTCCCATTCTCCTCCTCCTCCTCCTCCTCCTTCTCCTCCTCCTCCTCCTCCTCCTCCTCCTCCTCCTCCTCCTTCTCCTCTTCCTTCTCCTCTACCTTCTTCAATCACTTCTACTCCTCCTACCCTTTCTTTTTCTTCCCTCTCTTCTCCTTCTCGTCCTCTTCATCCTCCTTCTTCCTTTTGTTCTCCCTTTTTCCTTTTATTTTCCTTCCTCTTCTTTCTCATTCTCTTTCTTTTCCTGGTTCTCTTACGCTTTTTCATCCTCTTTTACATTTACTTCCTGTTCCTCTTTCTCATTTTCTCTTCCTTTTCATCACCAAATTTCCTCTCATCTCCTTTTCTCTTATAGCTTGCTTCTCCTCCTTCCCTATCTCTTTTCTTCATGCTCATTTTCCTCTCAGGATCTTCCTCATTTCCTCTTCCTTCTTAGGCTCCTCCTCCATTCCTCCTCACTCTCAGGCTCCTCCTCCTTTCCTCCTTCTCCCTCCTCCGACTCCTCCATTTCTTGATGTATTCTCTTTGGTGTACCTTCATCCTCTTATACCTCACTTCTTTCTGAACTCTCCACCACCAACTCCTCCACCTTCCTCTTACGTTATCCTTTATCCACAATTTTCTGTCTAAACACCATCTACTATTTCGTCTTTTACATCTCTTCTCCACCCATTCCTCTACCCACCCACTCTGATCCCCCTCCCTCGTCGAGGTAATTCTTTTCATTTTTGCTATGGGGACGTCCCTTCAGTAGAATTAAGTCGCTCGGCGTAAACTGGAAGAAAATGCAAATAGTTCTCCTCCGAGCTGAAGGCGTTATTGAGGAAAGTCTTAAAGCTTTCTCAGTGTTGGTGCTTGCCATTCTCATGAATAAAATCGTTTGATGTTTAGTTTGAATAAAATGCATAAGGCTGTTCTATCGAATGTGCTACCTCCTTTACCATGGTGATACATCAGGTAGAATCTATTTTGAAAATTAATATCCATGTGAACAAGTTGCTTAAACACAGCAAAGGAAACATGGACTGATAGTGAAGCGTTTATTTCTTACGTTTCGTCTCTTAACTTATTTCAGAGGAATGAGCATACCAAGACTATATATGAACTCTGCACGATCCAGTATCCGCATTCCTTTGAAAAAGAAAAAAAAAAAAATAGACGAAACGTCATGAATAAACGCTTTACTCCCAGTTCATGTTTTCTTTGTCATGTTTAAGCAGAATCTATTTCAGCTGACATCTGGCAATGTCATTCCTCTCCATTGATGTTGCTATGGTGAAGGAGATAAAACATGTAAACAAGCGTGGAACCATAAGTGTGTGTTCATGTTTCTAAAGATACATTCTTCGAGGAGATATCCTACCCGTTTATGAATGCCATAGAGAGACACGTACGAACGTGACCACAGATGAAACTTTCATAGAGTCAATGCTGTTCTTATCAGGATGACGTAAATGGTGTTATTAGAGTATGGCGTTAGAGTAATGAATATATATTTATTTATTTTTTCTGTGTTTTTGTTTTTGAATTGGAGAAAATGAATTGTTAAGTAGCGATGTAATGGTTAAACTGGATCACATTATTATCTATTTTTGATTAAGTGAATGCTTTTAACACAGATGATTACACACACACATACACACACACACACACACACACACACACACACACACACACACACACACACACACACACACACACACACACACACACATACAAACACAACACACTACGCCGCCGCGCAGCGGCTGCACACTACACACACACACACACACACACACACACACACACACACACACACACACACCCACACACACACACACACACACACACATCACACACACACACACGACACACACACACACGTCACACACACACACACACACACACACACACTCACACATACACTCACACACACACTCCCACTAACACACACACACTCACACACATACGAGCACACACACGACATCTCCACACACACACACGCGCAGCACACACACACACACACGACACACACACACACACACACACACACACAGCTACACACACACACACACACACACATCACATACATGACACACAAATACACACACACACACACACATACACACACACACACACACATACACACACTACACACCACACCACTCACTAACACACACACACACTCACACACATGACACGCACACACACACACACACCACGCACACACACACACACACACACACACACACACACACACACACACACACACACAACAACACATCACACACACACACACCCGACACACACACTCATCACACACACACATCACACACACATGCACACTAACTCACACACAATCACACACACACACACACACACACGAGCACACACACCCACACACACACACACAGTCCCACACACACACACACACACACACACAACACACACACCCAGAACACACACACCACACACACACACACACACACACACGACACACCACACACACACACACACGACACACACCACACACACACACACACAGAACCACACACACACACACCCGCCACACACACACAGCTCACACACACAGTGTATATTCATATAATATATGTATAATGTATATAGTATAAGTATATGCATAATGTATACTGTACATATGTATGTATATGTATATGTAAATATATGTAATATGAATATATAATATATATATAATTATATGTATATACAGATAATATATGTAATATGGTAAATGTATATAAATATATATGTATATAACTATATGTATATAAATATATAAAGTATATAATCTATATAATATATATATATGGTTGAGTGTGTTAATATGTATATGTATATGTATAGACTGTATATATATATATATGTACTAAGTAAATCAACTATATATGTATAGTATATTGTATACTGCATAGGTATATTTATATATATTAAAACAAACTTGCACAATTTATAGAAAAAATTTTGGGTTAAATAAATGAATATATAATTCTTTACGATTTTTGTCGGTCAGTATCTGAGCAATGTTATTACATTTTCTCTGCATGAATACGTGTATTGCTTACGATGTGTGTGCACGTCTATACAATTACATGTATTTGTCCATGAAGACAGATAGACGAATGACCGTTTTGGTGAATGAGTTCTTACATGATGAAAGGCATTCGGATGATTGCATTCCAGGGTTGTATGAGCTGGTTGCGCAAGCCTAAACCCATTTGTAAGATGAGTAGGATCCTTCTCCTTCCCCTTTATTCTTATTAATATTTTCCTTAATCATTCTCTTCATATTCTTATTTCTTTTTCATCTTTCTCCTACTTCTTCCCTTCCTTCTTGTTTTTTTTTCCTATTCCTTTTCTACTCCTTCGTTTTCTCTCTTTTTTTTTCTTCTTCTTCTCTATCTCCTACTTTATCTTCTGCTTCGCCTTTTCTTTCTCTTTCTCATTTTTATTTTCCTATTCTTTCTCCTACTACCTATCTTACATCTACTTCTTCGCCTTCTTCTTCTCCTCCTTCTCATACTTTATCTCCTCTTTTAAGTTTCTTTTCCTTTCCCTTTCGATTTTTCTTTTCCTTCTTCTCCTCTTTTTTTATTTCTACTTTTCCTTTTCCATTTTATCCTTTACTTCCTTCTATTTTTTCGTTTCTGTTTTCGTCCTCTTTTTCCTTCTATTTTTTTCATTTCCTTTTTTTCCTTTTCGCCCCCTTTCTCTGTTCCTCTTATCCCTGCTTTTGCCCTTTCCACATCTTACTTTATTTCCTCTTACTTTTCCTTTTACCTTTTCCCCTCCTCCTTCTATTCTCCGTCGTCTACCCTTTCATTTTACTTTAACTCATCCTCTACTTCCTCTCTACTTCCTCTCTACATCTTCCCTCCGACTCCACTCTGACCTCTGACGTAGCTTCTCTCCTTTCTCAGCCTAAATACTCCTCTCTATTTCTCTTCCTCTCACCCTTTTCTCCCTCCTTTTCTCTCTCATTTCTCTCTCTCTCCCCATTACCAGATCTCGAACTCTCTCTTCCCCGTTCTTTCTCCTTCCTTCTTCTCATTGCTCAGTCCCTTATCTAACTTCTCATACTCTTCCTCTCTCCTCCCTCTTCTTCTTCCTCTCTTCTCTCTCTCCCTCTTTCTCTCTTCTCCTTCTCCCTCTTACTCTACCGCCTTTTTCCTCTCCCTCTTTCTTTACATTGTTTCTTTTACATTCTCCTTTTCATTTGCAATGGTTTGATAGCTTACCAATCTCTGGTATGGAACAGAATCAAAGGCTTTTCGAAAGCCCGGAGACGTAAAATATACGATGTCACAGCTAGGAATGACTATATTTTACTGTTAAAGTTGTTTAGTTACACAAGAATTTACATCTACAATCATGCTGTCTGTTATTTGTAAAGCAATTGTTCAGGGTTATCTATCGTAACCTACTATTTCTATCAATTTTCCTTTGATTAGAATTATATCTATAAACCTGTACTTCCCTAGTTTCTGCATCTATACACTCCTCTTTCTTTTCATACATCGTCATTTTTCATTGCCTTATGTCTCCCTATTCAGTCATTTCTCCCCTACTCTCCTTTCATCTCTTTCTTTTCCTATTTTCCACCCCCACCGTTCTTTTTTCCTCTCGCAGTAATGGGTATTAAACAGACAAGATTTTAAGATTTAAGAAGGAAATTAGGCAAGAATTGGTTTACAAATAGTGTTGGTCGATGATTGGTAATAAACTTAGTAACCATGTAGTAAGCTCTGAAACTGATCGAGTTATTTTAAAAAACGATTAGACAACTTTAATGGTATGGGGGATGACAGGTGGTGATGGATGGATACGGAGTATGCCTTAAGTGTATTCCTCATGGTCTCTTGCCAGTCTCCTTTATTCTTATGTTATGTTAATGTTCCTCTCTCTAATAGTTTTCCTTTCAATTTTTCTCTTCCTCCTCTCTATCCCCATTTGGACAACCACTTTCCCTCTCCCTCTATCCTTCTACTTCCTCCTCTCCTTTCTCCCTTCTCGTCATTCATTCCTTTCTTTCTGATCACTCTTCCCTAAACGTGTGTGTCCTCCTTCTCCTAGTCAGGCAAGCATTCCAGCGAGTGCCACTACTTTGATCAACTGGACTAACCTCTCCCTTCTCCCCATAGCTCCCCCTGTCCCTCCCCTGCTATTAAAACTCCCACGTCCCCAATCCCCCTCTGAATAGCCACACTATTCCACTTCCTCTCCACATGGTGTGTCTTAAGTAAACACCACCGCACGGGATCAAACAAAGCCCGTGGGAGTGATACTTCACAAAAAAAAAAAAAAAAAAAAAAAAAAAAAAAAAAAAAAAAAAAAATCCCCAATCCCCTTCCACTCCCGCTTACCCTCACCATCACCCTCTACCCTCACCCCTCAACCACCCCTAAAACCTTAACCCTTCCCCGATCGTTTACCTCATAGACTCCCTATTCCCCTTTCCCTCTCCCGCGCACTGAATTTCTGCCTCGCTCCCTCACCCTTGACTGATGGAGAACATGACACCCAGTTATCTAATCAGTCATCCGTTTACGATGATAAACTGCCCAGCTCACACTAAACACCTCGTTCTGCTCCTTCTCTTCCTCCTCACCTCCTCCTTCGCATTCTCTCCTCCTCCTCCCCTGTTCTTCCTTCTCCTTATCCTTCTCCTCTCCGCTAACGTCTCATACATCCTCTCGGGTCAGCTCATCGAATTTTTCGGGATATCATACCATGTACATAAATCCAGCATAAAAGGGGCTAATTGAGATTTGTATCAAACATGAGGGTATGTATGTCGTTTTTCTCAGGTAAATAGCATTATTTGGAAAAAGAAAACCTGAAAGAAAATACGTATGATTACAAGGAATCCAGGTATTGGGAATTTTTATTGATCTCTTTTTAAAGCAATGATGTACTTTACAAATTTAGTTATGGCCAAGAGGATAAGGCCAGAAGAAGGTCTGGACCAACTGAGATCCCCTTACCTCTTTCAGGTCAGGGAGGGGGAGGTCTTAGCAAAATTCATAGATTTTTTTTTACTACATATTCTGGACGAGATTATTCGCCACGTCACGCAACTCATCAGACAACGAATATCCGCACGAGACAAGCAGGACAAGAGATACCTCATAATACCAGGATCCGCTCTCTCACGCACACAAGGGGCCTCAGTACGTCCAATAGGACTAAAAATTATAAGTGACACAGACAAAATTGAAAGAACTGATGACAAAAACAACGAAGTCAACTAACGAACTCAACATCGTGGCAAGTATGAAAAACCATATTATGATGGGAGTTCCAGAGGTCTATTAGCCAGACTCAGGGAGCACAAGGCGGTCTTGAGACATCGCCCACTTTTTAACGCGATGGTGAGTTATGTGGACCAAGAAGGACACTTGCCCAACTGGCAACAAGCGGAAGTGGTTGGAAAAGTTCTATCGACAAGAAGGAGGAAGGCAGTTGAAGCTTTGGTCATAACCACTAAAGCTTACATCAACCAAAAAGTAGGGGACATAAAATGGAATGAATACATTGCAAAATATGCAGCAATAAGAAGCTGCCCCAGGGCACTACGTACATAACACGGGGATTAGGTCCAGTGACCACATGTTCTACGACCTTTCTGAATGTATTGTTATTACTATTATTTGATTTTATTTATTTTGTATTATTTTGAACTAATTTGATTTGATTTGTATTATTTTGAATTTATTTCACTAGGTTCTGTACTATTTTATTCATAATCTATTAGCTTTATCCCTATTCTTCTTTATGCTTCTATATCTTTGTTTTATTTCATTATCTTTTTTTATTAAAAAAAGTTGACACCTTTTAGATTCCACACAACATTTGACATCATACTAGACATGCCAGAACTGTTTCTGTTAATTAATTTGTTATATGTCTGAACCAGATATGTGATTCATTACGTTTTTGAGTCCGTTATGTGATTCATGATGTCTACAAACCCATCACGGATCCCAACCTAAGTGAGGGACGTGAACTTGGTTCCCTATTTATATCGCCGTCTTCATCCCAGTGTTATATTTCTCTAAAGGAGCTAAAAGCGAAACCGGTTAGGCATAAGACTCAAGAATCAGATCGAGACCTGTGGGATTCCCTTTCCACCTTTGTCGTATACACACACACACACACACACACACACACACACACACACACACACACACACACACACACACCACACACAAACAAACACCAAACAAACAACACACACACACACACACACACACCACAACACACACACAACACACAACACCACACATACACATCACACACACATACATACACACACACACACACACAAACAAACACACAAACCAAACACACACACAGTCACTCACACAGCACACACAACACACTACAAGCACACACACAACACACCCACCACACACACTAACACACACACACACACATGATATATATAATGTCTGATATAAATATAAATTATATAATATATATATATATATATATAAAAATTATATATACAATCATATATACCCAAAACTCAAAACGACCACAGATCAAACCGGTTTTTCGTTTTCTCATAAACAACGCCCAGCACCTTCTTGTTAGAGACTCTTCCCCCATGCCGCGGACCTGTGGCGGTTGTAGAAGACCACGAGATCAAACAGGATTTCATTCGTAGAAGGCGGACCATTGGAGAGACTCTTTCCTGAGGTCTTCCACATCGGGAACCATCAGGCCTAATGGTCGCTCGCTTTCAAGGGTTCTCTGCCGAGGCGCTTCGACCCCGAGGGGTGTCCAGCCGCAGGAACGACCAAAGGTCGCGGTCATCAGTTTGGCGCTCGACATTGTGTGTAGATTTTTGTTTCTTTTCCTTTACACGCACACGCACACACACACACACACACACACACACACACACACACACACACACACACACACACACACACACACACACACGCACGCACACACACACATACACACACACACACACAAACACACACACACTCATACACACAACTCATACACACAAACACACACACACATCACACACACTCGACACACACACACACACACACACACACACACACACACACACACACACACACATACACACACAAACACACAAACACACACACACGAACACACACCCCCACACACACACACACACACACACACACACACACACACACACACACACACACACACACACACACACAGACACTGTGTGCGTGTGTGTGTGTGTGTGTGTGTGTGTGTGTGTGTGTGTGTGTGTGTGTGTGTGTGTGTGTGCATACTTGTAATCCTTCCTTTCCATGTGATTTGCACTGGATGGAATATACGAAAGTGCTTTGCCTCGCTTATTTTCTCTTTCCCAGTGGGTCCACTCGATAGCATATAACATACATATATACATGACAATCAACGGCTTTTTCCTCCTTAACAAGGGAGGAAAGCTATAAAATAAAGGCATATAGATAGCACATATCACACACACGACACACACACACATCACAACACATATATATTTATAAATATAGTATATATATTAATGATATAATAATATATAAAACTATATCATTTAATATATATGGTATATGTATATGTATAAATATATAATTGTATATATAATGGTTAAATATATACATAATATATGTAATATATATTCTCATATGTATAAATATGTAAATAAACATATATATGTATATGTATATATGTATATATATGTATATATATATTACCCAATATAGTGAATATATAAGTATATCTATATAAATATAATATAATATACATGTGTGTATATATATATACATATCATACAATATTTATGTATAGTAATATTAAATATATTAAATTCATATAAGTATAAAAAATAGATATTCATATATATATGTATATATATATATATATATATAAGCATGTATGTATGTAAGTATGTATGGATATTCAACTAGATAAATGGTGTAATGCTTTGTGTACGAGTAGATCTTTTTCACATCATTCATACAAGATCTGTTTCATATAAGCGACCTTGCAGAGATTTTTATCTCTACTGACATGGCTTTAATAGTTATCAACACGCTCAAACTAAGCCACCAAAAATCAAGGTTTCAGCTCTTGATGAGGCTTACTTATTATTT
>NC_134812.1:24791041-24798541 GCF_046742065.1 Oratosquilla oratoria
GAAAGAAATATTATTGAATCTTGTTTTATAAAAAAAAATTTTTGGAAATAACATGAACTTGAGTTTGGGTTTATTTAAATTGGACAATTTTATTATTGACAAAATTGTGTGTGATAAAATGTAACATGGGACCTCTCCGAGTATCCTTGTCTTCTTATGTATTTATTGTTTCTTTCTGTATTGCTTTTTTGTACCTTTGAAAATGTCTAAATAGACGAAAACGTTCGGTATCTGTTTTTTCAATTTCCCGGTGGTTTCTGCAAAAATATTTTATCACGTGTGTTTTGTGATTTCTTTGCATATATACATATACATATTCATACATATATAATATATATACATATATATCTATATATATATATATCACTCCAAGACTGCATCGTGAGTGATTAGGCTTTGGCAACTTGAAATCAAGACGGACAGCAATGACGTCACGCAGATTTTTGGGCTACAGTTTGACCTCATTCCCGTTCCACTTCCTCCTTCCTCTTTTACACTCTTGTGGCCTCTTCATTCCCTCCACTAACGTGTAGTTTGTCTCCATTATTTCTCCTATTTATCTTTTCCCTCCCTCTCCCTCTTCTTTTAGTTTTCTTTCTCCTCCTCTTCATTTTCCTTTTGCTCCTGTTCTGACTCCTCCTTTTCTTTTTCCTCTTTCTCCTGTTCTTTTTTCTTCCTCTTCTCCATTCTCCTCCTTTTCTTCCTCCTCCTCGTACACCTCCTCACCTTTCCTTCCTCTCCTCCCTTCCTAATCCTCTTTTTTCCTATTACTCTTGGTCTTCCCTCAAAGTCCTAAGACTGCAGTCGTTGCAGTTTCTTTCTTTCCCTCCTTTTGTTTTCATATGTTCCTCCTTTCTGTTCTCCCGCCCAATTCCTTCAGGTTTTCTACTCTCCTCTTAACGGGAGAAGACATCCTCCCAGCTCCATCACCCCTCGCCTTCTATCCCCCCCCCCCACACACACATGTATCGGGTAACCCCCACCTACCCGTAGTTACTATCGGACCTTTCTGGCTTTACTCAGTCCTCAAGGAGGCGGGGGAAGGCGAGATCGATGTGACCGATGTTGCGAACAGCCGGGCACCAGGTCCGCTGTAGGGCAGGGAGCTGTGATAATCCGGCTCTCTTTGCCGCAATGGGTGCCGTGGATGGAGGTGGGGGGGTGGGGATCCTCAGGGGCCTGCAAAGGGGCGTGGGTTCCCACACGGTGTTCATAAATGAAATGCTACGGTCATTCTGATGATATATTAAGATCTGTGGAACCGTGGGACACGTGACTGTATGCCCCTGTGGATGCGTGTTGGCGTGTGACAATGGCCATACGTAGTTGCCTGGTCATGTGCACATATAGGTGAATGTTTGCATGCCTGTGTGTACATGTGGGTATGTGTTGATGTGCTCATCTGAAAACGCGCACATTTGCAAATATCTTTGTGGATATGTTTTGTTTTGTGCGGGTTTTTTAAGATGTTTCTTCGCGTAGGAGTCGGTGTTCATGTGTGTTTGTGTTAAAGTGTGTGTGTGTGCTGTGTGTAATAATAAATATCAATGTGTGTGTGTGTGTGTGTGTGTGTGTGTGTGTATTTGTGTGTGTGTGAGTGTGCATTTCTGAGGTTTAGCCTTTTCTTGATCGACAGTTATTACCTCGAACTCATATTGCTGAATTAGTGTCGAGCGAGATAACAACCTACCATACCTTGTGTGCATACGTGCGTGTGTTCAAAAGTGCTTCAGTCTTTAGATAAATAATCGCAATTGTATGTGTGCATGTATTCGTATGAGTTTATTGACATGGTCACACACATCAACACACCAAATAGATACGTACATGAAATATATATATATATATATATATATATATATATATATATATATATATATATATATATATATAATATGTATATATATATATATATATATATATATATATATATGATATGTACATATTTTTATATAAATGTATATATGTATATGTATATATATATATATATATATATATATATATACATATATATACATATATATACACACACATATAAACATATATATATATATATATATATATATATGAACGTATATATATATATATGTATATATATACATATATACACGTGTGTGTGTGTGTGTGTGTGTGTGTGTGCGTGCGTGCGTGTGTGTGTGTGTATTCACTTGGTCTTTGGATCACGTGTTGGACTCGTGATCGACAGCTATTTCCCTCCTGGAAGAGAGCTCAGAGCTCGTGTGTGTGTGTGTATGTGTGTGTGTGTGAGTGGGTGGGTGTGGGTGTGCGTATGTATATATGCATATATGGTATCTATCCATATATGTATGCGTTTATATATCTTTAGATATTAGCATATATTCTGAACGCAGCAATGTATCTGAATGCGAACATGCATGTGAATATGAATGTTGTTTGTGAAAGTTCCAAAACCCATGCAAAAATGGAAGGAACAGAAAAAACTGGACTGGGCGGAAATAATCTTGTTTTCTTCCATTTTGGGTTCTGTTCATAAAGCAATTACCTTTGAGCAAAATTATTTTGAAACGTTAGATATTACGTCTATTCTCACACAGTCTGCATTCTTTGTTCCCACCATTCTTCCATATGAATGTATTTATGCAGGTTTTTCTCTCATGTATACTTATAATGTATGTGTTTGCCATGAAATCTGGCGAAAGCCAGCGCTTTACAGAATGCGAAATGTTGACTCAGCCGGTGTGGAGGAGGAAGAGGAGGAGGAGGAGGAGGAGGAAGAGGAAGAGGAAAAGAAAGAGAAGGAGAAAGGGAAATAGGATTAGGAAGAAACAGAAGAACAAGATGTGTAGGAGTAGGATAATGATGATGAGTATGAAATGGAGATTGAAGTACCTTCTTTTCATATTCCTCATGTATGAGGCAGGAGATTGGGAGAAGTAAGGAGGTCTGAGAAATGACAGCAAACTCGAAGCAATCAATATCAGAAGAGAAAGTGAATAAAAGATGAAGAAAGAGAAAGAGGTGGAGGACGAGGGAGGAAGGGGAAGATCAATAGGTAGAGGAAAAGAAATAAAAAAGGGAAACAAAGAGGAATATTAAAAAGGAGAGGAAGATAAAGAGGGGGAAAGACTGAATAGATGGAGGAAAGAGGATAAAAGGGAAAATAGGAGAATTAGGATAAATAGGATAAATAGGATATATAGTTGATAAATAGGATAAATAAATAGGATAAATAGGATATATAGTTGATAAATAGGATAAATAAATAGGATATATAATAGGATAGGATAAATAGGATAAATGAATAATGAATAATAAATAATAGATAATAGGATAAATAGAATAAATAGTTGAGAAGTGACTTTTGCGGAAAACTCGAAGACCAGAGCGAACCTCCCCGGCCACATTTGAAACAGCTCACATGTCTTAGGGTTTGTAAAGTCATGGTAACACTTGTCTTGAATAAACATGGACATCTAAATTAAGCTTGGCGTAAGATCGTTTTATGACTCATTAGGATTTGGGGTGGTTAGGGAGAAAGAGTAATGAAACCGCCCAGAACTTAAACCCACAACTGGGCACATGGGGTAAGATTCTCGCCCTAACCAAAACACAGAGTATAAACATGATTTTAGCCATGCAAATATATAGAATTCCATTACTGGTCGTTTTATGCAGTGAATGCATTATAAAACAAAAGATCAAGTTTGTGGTAAATGAAATTGCATTCATGCGGTGGTTCTAAGACCGGGAAATGAAATGTTTAGCTGAATACAGTAACCTGGAAATAGCCAGAACAAAAATATAAAACTACGACATTTCCGACCAGGCTTATTGATATAGATTTTCATTCAGCGTGGTTCCAAAATTTTTCCAAGATGAATAGTTTGAGGTTGTTAAAAAAAATACAAGACGACGATGTTTGCAAACTGATTAGTTATACATAACTAGTCACTGGGTGTGTAAGACCTTCTGCCATTGTATGTACGTAAGAGCAGATCAAGCGCTGTTTACCATCGGAGCGCAGCTGCAAAAGCTCGACACAGAATCGAGAGTCCGCAAGAAAGCAGCAAGGATGTGCCTCGAGGTAGCCGAGCAGTGTTTCCTTCCACAAAAAAGAAAAGAGCAGGACTTCGAGAGAAGCGGAGATCTCCCGAAGGCTTCCATGGACAAAGAGAGTTCTTGAAAGAATGGAAAGGAGGAAAGAAACCTCGTGAAGGTATGACTGAAGGGAACCTCTGGAAGGAGTAGGAGGAGAGGAGAGGAGTCTTATGCAGAAGTCGGAAGCAGAAGCGAGAAACCTGAAGGCACATCTGTAGAGTTCCTCAAGGCGTGTGTGGTTGAACATAGTCATTTTTAATTTTTCAGGGCAAAAAGAATATCGAGTTGGGTATACAGGGTAAGGATAAGGTTACACTAAGGTTAGGGACGAGGATGTATACGGGATGGGGAATGGTAATAGGGAGGAGAATTGTGATGAGGGAGAGAATTCACTGAGAAGGAACTTGGGAAGGCTGGTCGTCGAGATGTTTCCGATGTTCCAATGGCGGGACTGATGCCCAAGGCAGAATAGAAAGAAAAGATATTGATGAAGAGAAAGAAAGATGGAAAAAATAGAGGATAAAGAAGAGGGGTGGGAATAAAAGTTGAAGAAAAAGAGGGAGGCGAAGAAAGAAGAAAATTAAAGAGCTATGATAAACGGGAAACAGGAAGGAATGCGAAAAAGAACGAAGAAATTAAAAAAAACGTGAATTTTTTAGGGAACATTATATAACAGGAGAAATATTACTATCATGGAAACGAGACGTTATGATAAAGAAAAAGAGCAGATAAGAGGGTGAATAAATCTGAAGAGCAGAGGGAAGAGGAGACGAGTGTATGACTCAAGAAAAGGTCGAGTGTGTGTGTGTGTGTGTGTGTGTGTGTGTGTGTGTGTGTGTGTGTGTGTGTGTGTGTGTGTGTGTGTGTGTGTGTGTGTGTGTGTATTCACCTCGGATCTGCTGCAGTCTCTGTCGAGACAGCCAGACACCACCCTACGGCAGTGAGCTCAGAACTCATTATTTGCCGAGAGCTCATTATTTGGTGTGTGTGTGCGTGTGTGTGTGTGTGTGTGTGTACGTGCGTGTGTGTGTGTGTGTGTGTGTATATATATGTGTGTGTACGTGCGTGTGTGTGTGTGTATATATATATATATATATATATATATATGTGTGTGTGTGTGTGTGTGTGTGTGTGTGTGTGTGTGTGTGTGTGTGTGTGTGTGTGTGTGTGTGTGTGTGTGTGTGTCTGTGTAGGTGTATGTACGTGTATGTGTTTGTTTGTGAGTGCGTGAAGGTGAATAGGACTTTTTGGAAGTCTTTTTCGGCTTCGGCAGACCTCAGATGGGGGCAACCTTTACAGGAGACGCCGGGGTGGCGGCGTCTCCCGGAGACTTCTTTCTCTTTTTCTCCGGCGTCGTCAGACCGACGAAGGTCAGAGGTCAGATGCAATGGCGGATTGGAGGGTAACGTGGAAGCGGGGGAGACTCCATGAAATGGAGATAGAAATGAACTCTCGATGAACGAGTGGAGGGGAAGGGAAAGGAAGTGAGGAAAGAAAGAAGCAGTGGGTGAAGAAAAACGAAGAGTAGGGGCACTCAGAAGGGGAAGAAGAGGAGAGGAGTGGAAGTAAGGAAGTATAAAGGAAATAAAGAAGAGGGATGGGAAAAGGAGGAGGAAAATGGTATAACGCTAGAAATATGAAGATGAGGATGAGGATGAGGACGATGAGAAGAGGAGTAAAGGAGAAAGTAAATGAGGATAGGAGGAGAAATAGAAGAAAAATAGTGGGAGAGGGGGAGTAGGAGGAGGAAGAGGAAGGGAACAAGAAAGAAGAGAAACAAGTAGAGTGAAAAAATAAAGAAAATGAGAAACAGGAGAAGAAAAGCAAGGAGGTGAAGGAGAAAAGAAGGAGAAAGAGGAGTGGGAGGAGGAAGAGGAGGAGGAGGAAGAGGAGGAGGAGGAGGAGGAGGAGGAAGAGGAGGAGGAAGAGGAGGAGGAAGAGGAGGAGGAAGAGGAAGAGGAGGAGGAAGAAGAGAAGGAGAAGGAAGAGGAGGAGGAGGAGGAGGAAGAGGAGAAGGAGGAAAAGGAGGAGGAAGAAGAGGAGGAGGCGAAGGAGGAGGAAGAGGAAAAGGAGGAGGAAGAGGAGGAGGAGGAGGAAGGGGAGGAGGAGGAAGAAACAGGAAGAGGAGGAAAAGGAGGAGGAAGAAGAGAAGGAGAAAAAGGAGGAGGAGGAAGAGGAGGGGAGAGAGAAGAAGAAGAAGAAGAGGACGAGGAGGAGGAGGGAGGAGGAGGAGGGGGAGGAGGAAGCGAATGATATTGATGAAGAACACAGAGCAAAAAAATAATATCTTTTTTCCATTTGCCGTCAGGGCATTTCATCCATATAAGGGATGACCACTGTATTCAGTGGGTCAAAACCAAACTCAACTTGCGTACGAGATACGTCATTTATTTGTTTTCTTCTGATCGTGGCCAGGTAGCCTCATTAAGCTGAAAAACAACCCCAGCAATTACGAAATTATTACTACTAATACTTCTCTCATACTAATACTACTGTAGCTAGTACTACTTTTTTTTATCATTACTGCTACTGCTATTTGTGCTTCAGTTAGAACGAAAATAAAAAGAGGAGGAAGAAGAAAAAGAAGAAAAAGAAGAAGAAAAGGAGGAAATAAAGAAGAAAAAGAAGGAAAAGTAGGCCTTGAGGAAGAAGAAGAAGAAGAAGAAGAAGAAGAAGAAGAAGAAGAAGAAGAAGGAGAAGGAGGCCTTGAAGAAGAAGAAGAAAAAGAGGAGGAAGAAAAAGAGGGAAAGAAAAAATAAAAGTGCGAAAGAGATCTTCAAGAAGAAGAGAGAGAGAAAGGGGGAAAGAAAGAAAGCAAGAGGAACAAGGCAAGCGGATTGACTGCAAGCCGGTCCCCGTTCGCCGTCGTGGGGGCAATTTTCCTCCCGCGACTCCAAGCGATACATTACGCGATTTCAGAAAAGCCCATCAACTTCTCCGTTTCACCACTTTCGACTTTCATCATGGTGTCTGCCCTTGTGCTCCTCAGCAGTTGCCCCACTACCTCCATTTCCTCCTTTTTTTCCCCGAGACCCAAATCTCCACAACAACCTCCGTCTTCCTTCTCCTTCTCTTCCGCATCCTTCTCCTCCTCCTTCTTCTCGAAATCCACTCCACCCTCTCCATTCTTCCGGAAATTTCTCTCCCGGTCTATCCTTCCTCCTGAACCACCTACTCCCCACCCCTCCACCACAAGTGAGAAACGGCCCGAAACTCTTCAAGAAAATTTCCTTCCCTACTCTACGAACCCAACGTCTGTATGAAAAGCCCACCAACCCCTGATGCTCTCTGAAGAAGAACTCCTCTCCTTATTTCCTCTCACCTTCCAGACTCCTCTCCTTATTTCCTCTCACCTTCCAGACTCCTCTCATTTCATCTCCTCTCCTCTCCTTTCCTCTCTTCTACTCTCTTTTCCTGTCT
>NC_134812.1:24808541-24811041 GCF_046742065.1 Oratosquilla oratoria
GTATCTATGTCTCAGTCATTTCATGTGACCTGTACTTCCCTGAAGAGTGCTATAGCTATTAGCCGAAATATAGGAGTTAGACTTTCTTCAAAGTTTCCTTTTATTCCGACTGTGGGTTCCTCGTGATTATATTTATATATATATATATATATATATATATATATATATGATATATATACATATATGTATATGTATATATATATATATATATATATATATATATATATATATAATATATATACACAATACTTTGTGTGTGTATGTGTGTATGTATGTGTGTATTTACATCTATACATATATTCTGTGCGTTCGAGTGAGTTCATAAGGCCTTTATTACAACGTTCTTTGTCTTAGGGAATCTCCACTTCTCTTCCTCCTCATCATGAAGGAACTCGAGTCTTTTGGAGCTACAGGTCCCCTGGGCGAGGGAAGTCACTTTTTTCAGACTCTCATGAACGTTATTGAACGTTTCCAGGTAGAGCAAACTCGCTTAAATGCTTCAGCTCCTGTTGGAAGCGACCCTTGTGCTATTATTTGCATCATCAGGTTCTGTTGCTGTTTTAGAAGGAAGAAAAAATGTTACCCTTCAATAGCTCCTGCAGAAGCCATTAAGAAGTCTACGTCCCTCGTCTTTTAATGTCACTCAGGAGGAGACTGCGAGGAGACTACAGTCCCTCCTTATGGATAAGGAGTCTCAACAAACCTCATTGTTATTATTTTTTTTTTTTTACTTCTTTTCCTTTTTCGTTTTCTTCGTTTTATATTTTTTTCTGCTCCGCCTTCTTCTTTTTCTTTTTTTCTTCTTCTTTTCCTTCTTCTCCTTCGCCTGACTACTTTTCCCAAACAGGAGTTTTCCGTCACATTTCTACTGGGATTAAAACTGATACGCATAAATCATAATGTCAAAGGTAAGGGCAGCTGTCTGTCTTTCGTTATGAACCCTTTAATGCCCAAAGGCCAATCCACCCTACTTGAATTAATCGAGACAGCAAATCTGATTATCCCACATAAATAGAATAAACTGGGGTTATTCAATATAGAATTCGTAGACGGGTTTCCAACACTAATGGGGGAAAACTCTCCGCCTCGGTGTCGTTCCATAACCTGAATAAACTCGTTTGGAATAGGCCAGAACGTAGTTTAAAAACTATACCATCAAACAGTTTAAAAAGTATTGGAATGACTCCATTTAGCAGAGTAGCTTCCTTTGTGGATTTTAAACTTATTACTGACGTAAATGCATATGTGTGTGTGTGTGTGTGTGTGTGTGTGTGTGTGTGTGTGTGTGTGTGTGTGTGTGTGTGTGTGTGTGTGAATGTGTGTATGCGCTTTCATATTTGTATATACATATATGTCTGTTCTTCTTGTAATCATTCTGGTGGTAGGCTCTTTGATGGCTGATGAAATCAATCCTTAGTCTGAATACTCATGGACACTATACATATATACATACATATGTAAATGGTTATGATACAGTATATAGAGGAGTAAAAACTGACAGTATATTTGAAGATGAATAGGTGTAAAATCAAAGTAATATTCAACTTGAAATTTCAAACTAAAACAATATAATATAATCAATATTGAGATGCTTGAAGGAGTCGAAAAATACAAAGAGTGATACTAGATGCTAAAACTGATTAAGGATAAAAAAAAAAAAAAAAAAAAAAAGACCGGAATGAAATTGGGTGGAGAAAGTTTGGTATATTTATGATCATGAGAGCCCCGCTATATATATGTATGAAACTGATTTCTTCCTATAGGGGATTTTCGTACGGGGATTTTTCCTATGGTTTATATTTTAATGTGGCGATTTTTAGGGTGATTTTTCGTGGGGGATTTTCTTATGGGGGGATATTTTACTTCGAGGGATAATTTCCTGCCACTCCAGTCAGAAACGCGCATGCTCCATCTCCTGTTATTGATTATTTTTCCGTCCCATTTTCATTTCAATTCCTTTTTCGCCTCCCAGAATATATTTCCTTCTAGTCTACTTTGTTACCCAATTTGCCCTTTCCTGCCTATCTGTGTTATTCCCAGCAATAATCGCTTCATTTCACTTTTATCAACTTCCATCGGGGGACTATTTCCTAGAACCCTGACTGGACGCAACGAGAAGGAAAGTGTAGAAGAAGGAGACCAGACAGATAATTAAGAGACATTATAAAAAAGTTTGCAAGAGTAATGTGGCAGAACTTCGCATAGTTGTGTGATTCATGTGAGACGCTAGGAAAGGCCTTTGTTCAGTGCTGCAATTAAAGTTGCCGTCAAATTGACTGAATGAAATATACATATATACTCACATGTATGTACATATATATTTGTGTACGAACACACACACACACACACACATACACACTCACACACACACACACACACACACACACACACACACACACACACACACACACACACACACACACACACACACACAAACACACACACACACATACACACACACACACACACACACACACACACACACACACACACACACACA
>NC_134812.1:24816041-24818541 GCF_046742065.1 Oratosquilla oratoria
GACTGTAGAGGACGTCAACGTATCCACATGGTTGGAAATTTAACGATAGAATGCTAAATCGTTCATTTCCTGAGCAACACTTTCGAGGCGATATTACTCCGCAGTTATGATCCAGAATAATTGTGCTCAGCCTTCGCGCCGCATTTTGCGAGGATTTCCTGATTCAGAAATTTTACTTTTCTTTCTTGGAAACGTTTTTCACGTGCTATCACGCCATGGCTCTCAGCTGGAAATAAAAAAGTTTCTTGCAACTCAAAGAAATTTTTCTTTTCTTTGGCATTGCATACCGGATGTGATATGATGTCAACTCAGATTAAAAAAAAAAAAAAAAATTCTATAATGTGATGCCACGTGTGGTGAGTGTGGTGGCACCAAACGAATATGTTTTAAGGGAAGGATCTTAGTGACCCTCCACGGACCAGAGTCACGTAGACCTCTTTGACAATTAAGTGGACAATTCACCTAACATTTTACATTGACACACTTTCATCTCACAATTCCTTTTAGCTCGAGTTGCCTGACACCTCACCTGATCTCGTATTACATCAGAACACTCTACATCTCAATTTAACTCACCGCATTTCGTCATGAGGAGTGTGAGTGGAGAACGTGGGAGGGGCAATTTTGAAATTTGTTTGGGAGAAACTAGGGAAAGGACAGGTAGACAATTTTATATTCTATCTTCAAAAAAAGAAAAAAATGCAGAAGTTCCGGAAGAAGAAAAAGTTAAACGGAAAGTGAGGGGAGATGAAGGGGAGATAGGGAAGTGAGTGAGAGAGAGAGAGAGAGAGAGAGAGAGAGAGAGAGAGAGAGAGAGAGAGAGAGAGAGAGAGAGAGAGAGAGAGAGAGAGAGAGAGAGAGAGAGAGAGAGAGAGAGAGAGACAGACAGACAGACACACAGAAAGAGAGAAAAAAAAGAGAGAGAGAGAGAGAGAGAGAGAGAGAGAGAGAGAGAGAGAGAGAGAGAGAGAGAGAAAGACAAAGAGAGACAGAGAGAAAGAGAAAGGCAGAGACAGAGACGGAGAGAGAGAGAGAGAGAGAGAGAGAGAGAGAGAGAGAGAGAGAGAGAGAGAGAGAGAGAGAGAGAAAGGGGGAGGTGGCCTTTGAACCAAGAGGGATGGAAGTGTGAGAATGAATATTTGGTAAAAAGTAATAAAAAAGCATTAGCGTTAGTGCCTTTGTGTTCAGAGAGGCACAATAAACTTCGCCAGGCACAGGTATTGCAATGCAATTCAATACTAGATTTCTGCACGAAGACAAAGATCATATGAAGACTATGTAGCTTGGTGTAGCTATATTGATAACAATAATATCTATCTACCTGCAATCGTTTACAAATTATAAATCACTAATTATCTGTGGTCCTTAGTTTGATCTTTCCAAGGACAGTCAAAGTTTAAAGTCTCTATACAAAAGGAAACACCAACTACGAGTTTCTCTATACTGACATAAGGAAACAATTGCACCCGTTTTCGTTCTAAATTTCGGACAACTCGACACTGAGTTTGACCTTTCAGTGTCACAAAGACCCACGCTATTATTCTGAAATATAATTTAGCTGAGAAATGGAATAAATGTAATTTCTTCTTTTCTGTTTTGGAATTAATCGGACAGTGTTTGAGGAAGTTACAGTCGTAAAACGATTTTGACATTTTCGATAACCTTGTCCACAACATTTCATTGACCCAATTATTTCCCAAATTTAATGGAGTCATATTGTAACTATTTTTAACTTGTTTTGAATTTTTTAACTCAATTGTTACAGCACAAAAACAATATCTTATTACCTGACTTCATCCAAGTAAGGTAATCACTAACATCGTTAGTGAGATGGAACAGAGAAGCTATTCGTATCATTAAGAGAAAACCGTCTACTAAACACATCGTCCTTCAAGCCACAACTCATGAGTAACATGCATCAGGAGGCTAGAAGCCGCGGGGAGGTGAGGGGAGGAAAGGGAGGGTGTGAGGCTAATTTCTCAAGTTAATTAAAATTGAGTAGTGCAGTAAGGAGGTGGGAGAGGAGAGGGAGGGTAGGGAGAGTGGGTTAAGGGAGAGAAGGAAGAGGAGGGAAGCACGAGAAACGAGTATTATCCAGCTAACTTGGCGTTTTGTGAAATATAGAGAGAATCGAAGTGAAGTGCTTTAGGAGTCGCCTCAGAGGCTTAGGATCGATCAACGATTGCCAATGTATCGGAAAGAGATCCAGGAGAATTGGTGGCCATGGAAGAGAGGAACCAGAGGAGACAAAGGGAAGAATAGAAAAGAAAAGAACTGGAAGAGGGATAAGGAGGAAAGGGCTTTTGGAAAAGAAAAGGGAAATATGAAACAACCGGATCATAAGATGACCTTGCCTGCATCACCTTTGTTAAAGTCCTTGGCCCATTTGAATGCCTCTATTAGATCACTTCACACTGTTCGTCTTTCCAGACAGTGTAAGTTAAATGCCTAAGCCTGTCTTTGTATGATAAATTTCTGGGCTTTGGATCATTATGATCAT
>NC_134812.1:24828541-24833541 GCF_046742065.1 Oratosquilla oratoria
CGAAGACGCATAAATAAATACAAACGTGGTTGACAATAACGTCTAAACAATACATTATTGGTGAGCAGGGAGTAGTGGGCAAGAGGAGTAATAAATACGAGATCTAGGTTCCATCTAAGGCTACGGAGACACTCCTTGGGAGGAGTAATGATTCTTCCAAGTGATGACTCTCCTTCAAACTTGTCTTAGATCAGCATTGATCTGGTTAAGCTTGCCTAGGATGACTTTTATATTATGGTTTTTTCTTTGGTTCTTTGCCAACGTTTTCATTAAACTCGGAACATCTCCTCCTTCCTCTGAAAACTGATTTTATAGCAGATACTATAGAAACATGATCAATTTACTTTGATGTTGCCCTGTACCATAGGGACTAGTTGTATCTGTGGCGAGTTCGGTTTTGATCCATCTTGTGAATAAATACCTCCCGTTTCGAGTTCCAATGATTGACGATAACTACCATTTGTCTTAGTTATTTGTGCACATCGGGCAAAGGTAACGGCTCTGGTAAGAGCCAAGCGCCTCCTAGCGTGATGCTCTTCCCTTCGCAAACCGTGTAACGACGAACGTCTCGAAATAGTAATCATGATACACACTATGAGATGAAAGTACTAGGAACTAGGAGTATTCTGCAGTTCTGATAGATCTGGTGGTGGATTCCAACACAGCTGCACAATGCTTGAAGCAGATGGAGCTGTCTGGGTCCTCGACAGCAGCTGTGCTCATGCAATTGCGGATTTGGCATTAAAAGCCTCGCTCACGCCTCTTATCTCTCGCGGTGTCACGTCACGGCGGCGGGCAACGCTCGGTGACAGGACAATGGTGTCATGTGTATTTCCTCCCAAAATCCGTGAGGTACACAATGATTTTGGTTGTAAAAATATCCATTTAAAGGTTTTTAGATTAAACCAGCGTTGCTTAACTTGGGGTAGTAATACTCTTGGGGTTGTTGTCATGTAGATTTTATCCCAAAATCCGTGAGGTACACAGTGATTTTAGTAGTAAAAAATATCCATTTAAAGGTTTTTAGATTAAACCAGCGTTGCTTAACTTGGGATAGCAGTACTCTTGGGGCTGCTCTGGTTAGCTTCAGAGTTTACTGGGGGGAAGGATTCTGTTATGTGTCGTATCATAAAGTATTCTATCTTTAAGAAGGCGTTGCATATAAGGCGGAAGTATAAACAAATGGATTTTCTTTAGAGATTCTTCTCTTTGATTTGAAATGTTTTTTAACCTTGTTTTGACAATTTTAGAACGTTTTGGGATCTTAAAAAAACTCACAAAATTATGGGGAAAAATCACTCCGACGTTTATATGATTCGTCCCAGAACCCCTTCCTTCGTTCGACTAAATAATATTCTACTCTTTTTTTCAACTTTATTTTTCTTTTTTATGCTAGATAACAACTTATCATTGAAGTCAGTGATTCCTCTTTTTTGATACTGTACAAACTTAGTTTGTAAGAGCTACATAATTCATTTCATCCATGTATTTGTGAGTAACTGTAGTAGCTGTAACCGCATACATAAGGGGCGTTGGACTACATATGACTGGAACAAGGAGGAGTGAATGACGAGGACAGAGAAGGTTAAACTACGTTGCAATAAATGAATTAATAAATGAATTAGTAGATAAATAGATAGATAGATAAATAAATAAATAGATAGATAGATAGATAAAAATAAATTGATGAATAGATGAATAGATAGATAGATAGGTAAACAAATAAAAAGGTAAATAGATAAATATATAATAGATGATAGATAAATCGATAAACAAGTGATGGGTAAATTGATAAATAGAAAAAAGACAAATAGATAAAATATTTAAGTAGGTAAATAGATACATAAACAAATTAATATATAGATATATGATAAGAGGTGATGAATAAATGAATAGGTAAAGAGATAAGTAGATAAGTAGATACATATGTGCATAGATACACAGATACATATATACATAAACAAATGGGTAAGGAGACAAACTTTGATAGATAAACATAATAATACATAAAGTAATATATAAACAAATAGATAAATAGACAAGTAGACAGATAATCATTTATTGAATGTAAGAAGAAGTATATCAATAAAATATAAATAAATTGCTGATATGTGAATTAATGGATGAATAAGAAAAAAAGGATAAATATATGAATAAATGAATGAATAGTGAAAGAGTTAGCTTTGCATGGAATAAGTGGTAGCCTATTAGGTTGGACTAGTAATTGGTTGAATTGTCGAAAACAGAGAGTTGTTTTATATGGAAAAACTTCTGGATGGAAAAGTGTTGCAAGTGGAGTTCCTCAGGGTTCCGTTCTTGGGCCACTTCTATTCATAGTATATATAAATGATATAGACCATGGACTAAAATCTACTGTTTCCAAATTTGCTGATGATACAAAACTGTGCGGAGTGGCAAATGATCACTCAAACCAATTAGATATTCAAGAAGATTTAGATAAATTACAGCAATGGTCTGAAAAGTGGCTAATGAAATTTAACACAAGTAAATGCAAGTTAATGCACATAGGTAAAAATAACAGTAAGTACGATTACAAGTTATTTGGAAATTCGTTAACAAAAGTGGATAGTGAAAAAGATCACGGCGTAATTATCAGTAACGACCTCAAATCATCCAAGCAGTGTATTTCAGCCTCTGAGAAAGCAAATAAGATTCTGGGACTGATTGCGCGATCTTTTGATTTCAAAAGTCCATCGCTTATTAACAAGCTATATAAATCGTTAGTTCGTCCACATTTGGAATATGTTGTTTCCGTATGGTCACCGTATCTCATTAAAGACATTGTCAGACTGGAAAAAGTACAACGGCGAGCCACAAAACTGATTCCAAATATCGAAAATAAATCATACGAAAATCGACTAAAACACATGAATCTGTTTTCCCTAAAAAAGCGTAAACTCAGAGGTGACTTGATACAGGTCTTTAAGATTTTTAAGGGAATTGACAACATCAAAAGTGACAAAATTTTCACATTGAAACAATGGTCTCAAACTGTCCGGAAATAGATTCAATTTGGAAGTAGGTAGAAAGAACTTTGCCAACCGTGTAGTTAATGAATGGAATAAACTTCCTGCACAGGTAGTGCAATGTAGTTCAGTTCGAAGCTTTAAGAATCATTTAGATAAATACCTAAGCAAGATGCTGTAATGATTATAATTTATCTTATATTATTTGTTTTTGTTTTGTTATAATTTGTCTGTCTGATTTTCGTTTATTATTAGTTATGTCAATTTATTATTATTTACTATTTACCTGTTTGTTTATCATCTAACTATACCTATGCATTTATTTATGTATTTTATTTGTTATTTACATTATTATAGTTTTTATTTATTATTTTATTATTAATATGATTTTTTTTCGCATCCGACCTAGATATGGATCAAAAGGTCTCCTGTCGGCATGCTCCGCCTTTGTAATCCTTTGTAATCCTTTGAGTAGGTGATATTTAATGGTAGCCATTGGGCATTAAGCTCGGGTATCCATAGTTGTGAGGCGAGATCGAAGCCCAACGTGCAATCTCAGCTTTACAGGTATTTAATAGAAAACACAAATCATAACAGGTATTTGAATGGATCGTTAACGGAGAGTATATTTTAGTATAAATGAAAATCTATAAGACATAAATCTACCAACTCACTATATATGTCTGCCATGATCGTGACACATTGTACATATATAGCTACCCAAATTGCCCCGTTGAGGTGCGTGCTTTTGTCGCATTGTGATCGAAGTCCGGGGTTGAGGGATTGATTTTAGTCGTTTTATATTTTTCTTTTTGGAAAAAAAAAAAGTCACGTTACATGGACGTGGCACGTCGTGTACTCATATCCGTGTGATGGTCAATATTCTCACACCTTTCCGTCACACACATTTGGCTGCTTACGTTCCATGTCACGTCATGGCCGTCACAGGCAGCGATGTCATACTCTATTTCACCTATCGACAGTAGCGAGTGCTATATATTTTGATGTATTTATATATATTTTGATGCTTTTTGAATTATGTTACAGATTTCTTTATTTGTCGATTAGCAATTTCATTCAAGTAAGAGGAGACCCATCCTCCTTTTTTTTTTTTCCTGCCAAGCAATTTTATTTAGCCGAGGGAACACTCCAACATGATTTACTATAGTTGTTTTTTCCTTTTAGGGGGGAAGAAGCCTTTGGTATGTATATATATATATATATATATATATATATATATATAAATATATAATATATATATATATAAATATATTTATATACATATATATATACTTATATATATTAATATATATATACATATATATATACATATATATATTCATATATATACATATATATACATATATATATACATATATATACATATATATATATATATATATATATATATATATTTATTTATATATATATGGTATATGTATGGTTTTCCCATTGTCACTACCGGAAGGTTATCGCGTGGATTGATTGTCACCTGGTGTCTACCTTAATAAAATAAGAATTCTTTGGTAACCTTCTTCAATTTTTTCTTAAAGGAATGAAATCGTATGAAGACAGAAATAACATAAATGTTTATGTTTTCAAAATTCCAGCGAAAGAGTTGAATATAACCTCGTATTTTCTGTGATATTTTGTCCCCCATGTATATATCTGCATTCAATTTAATCTCCCTTTTTCTTCCCTTTCAGATACAGACATGGAAAGGAAATCAGTGAAGTGATAAAAAAACAAAGTAAAAACATAAGAAAGTGAACGAAAGAGTATTAAAAAACAAGAACAAAGAAAGAGTAGAAAAAATCCAGGTCGGTCAATTTCCCTCTGACTTTCAGGAACACGGGTTGCAAATCCTGAGGAAAAAAAAAAAAGTGAATCGAAAAGAATCGGAATTGGTTTAAACCGTTGGAATCGGTTAAAACCGTTGGAATCGGTTAAAACCGTTGGGGACGGTTGAAACCATTCGAATTGGTCTCTGCTGACTCTAGGGCCTTAACGAGC
>NC_134812.1:24838541-24841041 GCF_046742065.1 Oratosquilla oratoria
TTTTGCCGAAAAACCACTCCCCTACACACACACACACACACACACACACACACACACACACACACACACACACACACACACACACACACACACACACACACACACACACACACACACACACACACACACACACACACACACACACACACACACACACACACACACACACACACACACTAGCAATCAAAAGATTTAGGGGACTTTGGCACTGTCACGGTGGCACCATCATGACACTGAGACAGTGACATGGTGTCACTGTTGGCACTCTGCCCCGTGAAGCGACGTTTGACATTTGCTCTTCTTTGTCACCGAGAGGGAGCGACCGCGCGTCGCCTGGGACCAGGGGAGGAGGAGGAGGAGTGGGAGATGCAAGGGTACTGGGAGTGGGAAGAGGAGGAAGAGAAAGAGGGGAGAGTGAGAAGAATGGATGAGGAGGAAGAGGAGGGAGAGGACGAGAGAGCGTAGAAAAGAACAACGGGAATATGGATAGGAGTAGGCGGACAAAAAGAAAGGTTAGGACAAGTAAGATAAGGAGAAGAAAAAGAATGAGGTGGGATGAGAGACCAGAAAGAGGGTAGAGAAGTGGTAAAAGAAAAAAGAGGATGAGGAGAAGGAAGAGGAAGAGACCGATGGGGAGAAGAAAGTAATAGGAAGAGAAACAGAAAAACGAAAATGAGGAGTACGAGGAAGGAGATGAAGAGCAAGAAAATGAGGGCAGGGAAGAAGAGGAGGAAAGGGAGAAAGAAGAACAGGAAGATGAGGAGGAAATAATAAACGGAAAAGAAAAGAAGAAGAAAGAGAGAAAGGAAGGAGAGGAATAGGAGTAGGAAGATAGAAGAAAGAGGAAATGAGAAAAGGATCAGGAAGAATAAGATAGAGGAAGGCAGAAGAGGTGTAGGAGGACTAGGAACGTGAGGAGGTGAGGGGGGATAGCAAGAGTCGGAAAAGGAAGATGAAGATGAGGATGAGGGTAGAAGAAGGAGAGGAATGGGGTAAGAATGGGATGAGGAGAGGGAGGAAGAGATGGAGGAAGAGGAAGGGAGGGCAGCGAAGATAAAGATAAGAGAGGGAAGTGTGGGTGAAAAAAAGGAAGGAAGGAAAGTGGGAATAGAGAAGGGGAATGGAAGGAGAGATGGGAGGTGGAAGAAAACAGGGAGCGAAGGTGGAGCTAGGGAGGAGGTTGTGATGTTTTTGTTGCTCTGATCAATGTTTTACTCTATTTTCCAATGCTTTGGTGTAGGAAGAAGGAAGAGGAGGAGGAAAAGTAGAAAGAAGAGAAGGAGGAGAAAATGGGGAGGAGAAGGAAGAGAGGGACAAAGGAGGAATAGGAGGGATAGAAAAAAGAGGGAGTGGAGAAAAAACGAAACATAAAAAGAAGGAGGCAGAGTAGGGTGAATATGAGAGAAATGAGACAGAGCAACAGGAAGAGAGAAAGAACACTAGAAGGAGGAGGTGGAAAAATAAGAGGGGTACGAGGAGGAGGAGGAGGAGGAGGAGGAGGAGGAGGAGGAGGAGGAGGAGGAGGAGGAGGAGGAGGAGGAGGAGGAGGAGGAGGAGGAGGAGGAGGAGGAGGACTAAAAGGATGAGGATTAGAAATAATAAGAGGGAGGAGAAGGAGGAAGAAGGAAAGTAGAGAATTGAGAACATATAGATCCTAAGATTGATGTTTCATATGTTTATTATACTCCTACATACTGGCTGGTAATGTTTAATCTTATCATATAGATTTCCTAATAACAAATTGAAATCAAGAATGCCCCAGGGGTGGAATGGAAGGAGACATAATGTATAAGAGATGTTTCTAGTTTTGTTTACCTGAATAATCATATTCTGATTAACTCTAAATAATTTTATTTAGATTAGCTCACCAACCCATCTCTAAAGGATTAAAATACAAAACTAGACAAACCTTGCACAGTAAAAGACAAAGCTATTTTCCTAGATTTGTCCGTGCATGGATTAAACTTGACAAGACATGAGAATAGGCTAGGAATGGCTAGCCAATTCTCATGATCTGTTGTCACGTTTAATTTAACTCCGGAAAAACCTGTGAAGATAGCTTTGTCTTTCACGGTAAGCCAGCCTAATATGAACAAACTGGACTAAAAAGCAACGATACACTTACGCCTCGACTGCACTTCCTGACAGTTGGCAGGCCTGCTTTCAGTGCTACCAACTGTGTAGGCGTTACATGAATGTTAATTAATTTCGCCAGATACAGAATATCATCACCCAAAAATAGATAAGTTGATTAATAAATAGAGGGTTGCACAAAAGAGACATTATAATTGAAACGATTGATTACTCGCTCGAGTATTTAATTACTTTTGATTGAATGTTCATTTCTTCTATGTCTGAGATGAACCTTTTGCCAAAAAGAAAAAAGAAAAATGCTAAAACGATATATAGTCTGTTTTAGCACATTTGTCCTGGTAGGATTCCTCTAAATTCTATTGGGAAACAGTGACGTACTTTATTCTCCTCGTGTAAAGAGGTCCTC
>NC_134812.1:24851041-24858541 GCF_046742065.1 Oratosquilla oratoria
AGATAACAGGCCTTCTATGAAGCTTTGTGGGATCCTAAAAAAAAAAAAAAAAAAAAAATACTTTCAACACATCTAAAGGACAGTGACTACACAATGGAAACATGTGCTTAATTTTACACAATTTAATTTATATACCCGGAGCCCACACAAGGTCAACAAGTGTGTGAGCTAAGCCTTGGGCATATTACTTGATCCTCACCACATGTCCTTCTATTTAACATTGTATTTTGAATATTCTCAGCACAACTCATCTAACTATATTCTGAGAAGACCACAGTTAGTGGATATGATATACAGAAATTCCAGTATCTTGATTGTCGATATATAATCAGAGACAGTGGGATTTCATACTGCATATATCCAAGTACATATACATATACATATACATATACATATACATATACATATACATATACATATATATATATGCATATACATATACATATACATATACATATACATATACATACACATATACATATACTCGTACATATACATATACTCGTACATATACATATACATATACATATACATATACATATACATATACATATACATATGCATATGCATACACAAGTACGTATGTGTAATATTACATATATTGAGTATGTACTTACATAATACCGAGTCATCAACCACATAGACATTACACGGCATAACTTTGAGAGCTCTCAAAAGTTTGGTCGTTGTCTTTGCTGGGCGGGGTTGGGTTGTTGTCGTTTATGTTGGAGAAAGTCTTTGGAAGAGTTTTCCTCTGCAGTACTTTGTCACAGGAATCGTCCCTTTCGATTGGTATCTCAGGGCAACTTTAACAAAAGGAGGCATCTCTGCGTGGTCGGGAACTAAGAATCGCCCCCACTCTCTCTCCTTCTCTCTATCTATCTATCTATCTATCTATCTATCTATCTATCTATTTATCTATCTATCTATCTATCTATCTATCTATCTATATATCTATATATCTATCTATCTACCTATCTGTCTATCTATCTATCTATTCATCTATCTATCCACCTCTTTTCGTCTGTCTCTCTCCGTGATCGTCTTTATTCTTCTATTTCTTCTCTTCTCTTCACTTGTCTTTTA
Organism: Oratosquilla oratoria; assembly: GCF_046742065.1. Taxonomy (NCBI): domain Eukaryota; kingdom Metazoa; phylum Arthropoda; class Malacostraca; order Stomatopoda; family Squillidae; genus Oratosquilla; species Oratosquilla oratoria. The sequence goes on from NC_134812.1 coordinate 24,852,128, forward strand.
AGCCCTTTTCGGTAAGACAGCAAGATGTGTGGGTGGCTGAATGGAAATGAACGAGGTGAGCTTGAAAGTGGAAGGGCTTTGGAATTTGGTGAGGTATCAACACTGATATATATTGGAAAATAATGGAAAAAGGACTAAACCTTTTCAAAATATAATGTATTTCAAGACATTTTCATTCCCTGAGCCAAGATGGGCAAACTCTGGCCTGGAGAGACCCATCGTTCAGGACGCAGTTTCCTCTCTTTGTCTGCATAAAGTCGCTTATCTGCAGTTGGAAGAAAACCCATAAAATAAGGCACTGTATTATTCAGGCTGAAGAATTAAAAAGATAAATAAATAAAAAGGATGAAAAGAGGAATGGGATTAAGGGAGATTAATAGATAGCGACTGATAGTGTAGTAGACACACATTGAGAAGCAGACATACATATATATATATATATATATATATATATATATATATATATATATATATATATATATACATATATATACATATATAAATATATATATGTATACGTATATATATGTATATATATATACATGTATATATATATATATATATATATATATATATATATATATATATGTATACTGTATATGTATATATACACGTAAAGAACTGGATTCTAGGAGTTATGTAATCGGAAAAATTCAAACACTGGACTAGTAATCGTGATTTTCTTCGGAATGAGATTTTATCATTATGAGTTTTTCAGATGTTGGTAGCAGCATGTTCGTGCCTCTTTTGTCTAATTTTTAAATTCTTTCTCCATGTCGTTCCAGACATGTGTAAATGTTCTTGGACGAGGGCGGAGGTTTTTACAACGGTGAAATTCTGTAGATCTCCAGCTCTGTTCAATTTAGTGGGACCTGTCCCAGTGTACACTTGTACACTTGTACATTATTTCATTTATTCCTTTTTACTGACATTGTATAACCCTGAAGACGAACCCCGGACAGGGTTGAATCGTCGGTAGTAAATCTGTTACTCTGAGTCCAGTGTTTGAATTTTTCCCGATTACACACACACACACACACACACACACACACACACACACACACACACACACACACACACACACACACACACACACACACACACACACACACACACACACACACACAATATATATATATATATATATATATATATGTATATTATATATATATATATATATATATGTATATATACATATGATATATATAGTATATATGTATATAATATATATATATATACATATATACATATAATGTAAATGATATATATAAATATATATATATATATATGCATATATGTATATATATATATATATGTATATATATACATACGTGTATACTGTTTAGATTGAGAATGAAAAATGAAAAGGGTATGGGACTAAGAGAGGTCGATAGACAGCGAGAGATAGTGAAGTGGGCAGACACTGAGAGACAGATAGTTACCTAGTAAATTATATATATATATATATATATATATATATATAAGCAGAGAGAGAGAGAAAGGAAGAGAGTACTAGAAATTCGTGTTAGGAAGGTTAGATAAAGGAAAAACTTTCTGACTTGTTGAAAAAAAAACGAGAAAGGTCAAACAGACGAAAAAAATTTGATTGTGATAGAGAGAGAGAGAGTTAGTGGTGAAGAATGGGATGAAGGCGAAAAGAAAGGAGACAAGAGGAGGGGAAGAAGAAGAGACTTAGGAGAATAAGAAACGGAACAGGGAAAACGAAAGGAGAGAGAATGGTGGGAAAGGACAGTGGTATGAGACAACTGGAAGATGTGTGGTACGGATGGAAATAAAGTGAACGAGATCAGAAGAAAGTTGGATAGTTGGCAGGAAAGAATCAGGACGAGACTTGATTATCTTCGTGCTTGATGAGGGAATAGAATCTTTTAACACTGCGCACCAGTGGAGCTTGTTAGACAGGGTTATTGTCGAAAGTAAATTTTTATCATCTGAAAAAAAAAACTTATGTCTGAAAATAAGTGAGAAAAATTAAGTGGATAAATGAAAAAATATAACTATGTATATAGAAATAGATAAAGGAATATATAGATGAATAAATAATTTAAATAGAAGCTAAAAAATAGATTAATATTTTAGTAAAAAACGAATAAATAAATATGCAGATAGATACATGATAAAATCAACGAACAAAAAATAAAAATATAAAACAAATAAATGAATCAGAAAATTGATGATAAATGAACAAATAAATAACAATGAGATAGATTAATTAGATAAATAAGAAGTTAGAACTTCCACTCTTTCCCCTTCAAAGAGGCTGTTATCACATTAGGTTTAAAGGGTCATCCTTCAACTGAATAGAAATGAAAGGCACTGACCAAACCAAAGCACTCAGAGAATTACTTTAGTTTACTGCTAAATATCTCAGTCGTGTTTAACCCCCATTGCCACCAAAGGGTCTTACCATGGAAATGAACCCAATTAGCTAGTTCGCAGTCACAGTAACAAGAAAATCGATACTATTGAGATTAATGGAATCGGTTGGTGGTAACCCCAGTTCAATGACAAATGGAAGAAAGTGAGATTATTTCCACCTCAGATCTCTGCGATATAAGCCTTAGTTGAGATAAGCAGGTCAGATAATGTAAAAGAGATTTAGTATAATCAGAACAGGGAGCAATCCCTAGGCCTTTGACTTTAGCTAGAATAGAATTTGCTTCGTGTGCTGCCGAGCTGAGAAGATTAAACCAGATTATTGTTCTAAAGCTTCTTGTTAGATGTAGATGTGCAATTTCTCATTTGGTCGAATGGAAGTGAATTCACTGAGCATGAGGTACGTAGGCAGAGGGCAAAGATGACGTCCATAGTTACAGATAAGCGTCTTTTTTTATTTTTTTAATCGAGATTACGGAAACTATTGAAGTTCACTCTGTCAGGCTGTAGACAACGATAATCAGTTCCTCTTTTGTTATTTTTTCTCGTAGTTTAATGCATTTAGAAATTTACATTATCAATTATGCAGAAATAAAGATGTAATCAAATAAATAAGTGAATACAGAATAATAAATAACAAAAAAAAAAGACATAAATAGAACGCTGAAACAGAAAATAATATTAAGATTCTTCACAAAATAAACTTTGAGCAAGTAAGAAAAAGTGCATATTCTACTCATGTATTACAGTATTACATATATATAATTAGATTTGCAGTCGTGATATATCTATTCCCTTCCATATATTTTTCACACCAAGGGAGTAAACTTACACTTGGTTGGGAGGCGCCATTTGAAAAAATATTAAGATTCTTTACAAAATAAACTTTGAGCAAGTAAGAAAAAGTGCATATTCTACTCATATATTACAGTATTACATATATAATTAAATTTGTAGTCCCAACCAAGGGAGTAAACTTACACTTGCTTGGGAGACGCCGGTTGAGGTGGACCAGCCGGGGGCTGACAAACAAACAAATGAAGCATGACGGAGCCGCTGGGGAGGGATGGGTGTGAGGAGGGAGGGGGAGGCAAAACTTGATAAAACTTGAACAACAAAGGAGCACTGGAGGTGAATGGAGGAAGGTGGAGGTGGGACGCGCTGATGAACAAAGAGATGTTGAACGACAGAGTTGGCGAGTTCCACGGCAACTGCCTCCCCCCTGAACTGAAGAAAAAATCTTCAGAAGAGAATTTAAGGTTGAAGAGTTGTTCCAAATGGTTTTGTTATCTCCAGTCTAGTGAAACCTCACACCTCTGAATGAAATCATCAAGTGCAATGCAGAACAAAATATAAGGAGTATGCCAATAGCCTGCCTTCACAAAGGACAAGACAAAAAGGATGACTGACTTGGAGTCTGTGACCGAAGGAAGAACAAATGACGTCGAAGGATCGATTAACGTCATAGGTATTTAGGAGAGGAGCTAAAAAGCATCCAGAAAGAAAGACCAAAGGCGGGGAGATCAAAGGGTCTTTCACTATAAGTAAAGACCTCGAAAGAGATTCTTGACTCGCAGCTCTCAACCTAGGGTCCGAAGGTCTCCCAAATGCCGTAGATTTTCTTAAACGGGGCAACTAACTAATGAGAGGTAGTGGATGCCTAACGGGATTGGTCAGTGCTGATGTGGTCTCCGGAAGGCTGAAGAACATCATATGATAAGCGGGAGATCAAATACAGAACCTTTGATGCAGACAAGGAGTCGAGGGGGCACCTCCGTAGTCCAGAGGACACCGGAGGAGAAAGGAACGAGAGAAGGATAGTTCTCGAGTAGGAGAAGGAGGGGATGAGCACCTCAATACAGAAGAGATCAGAAGTAGATTCAGCTTTAGTAGTGGAAACAGTGAAACAGCAGCAGCAGCAGCAACGGGAGGAATGCAAAAAAAAAGAAAAAGAAAAGAGGAACCGCTGCAAAGGAACAAGTCAAGAACAGCATCAGTGAGATTCAAAACTGACATAAAAAAGTATCGAGACTCTGACGTGAATCGACTATGAGAGCAACAGTTGTTTTGGAGAAAAAGCGAAGTAGCAACAGGAGGGAAGAGAGGAGGTGGAGAAGACGGAGGTGGTGACGATGAGCAAACCAGCTGTGACAATGATGCTTCTGTTGCGAGTGACTGTAACAAAAATTATGGTGGTGGTAGAGAAACGGGTGATGGTGATGATAGTGGGGTTGTTGGTAAAAAAAAAAAAAAAGAGATTCTTTCGAAAGTGGATTTTGGTACCAAAAATGGTGAAGATAGAAATTGAGGTAATCAAGTAAATAGAAATGGTAATAGATACGGTAATTGCTGAATAAGGTAGTAATACAATAAGTGGTGATGATAACATAAATGGTAGGGGGTGACTGAAATGTTTGTGGTGGTAAACATCAAAGGCTTTAACAATGGCGATGCAAACAAGGTCATCATATCAAAACAACAGGGCAGGACTCGTAGTAATGGTTATAAACTGGACAAATTTAGATTTAAAAAGGAAATAGGCAAGAATTGTTTTACTAATAGGGTGGTTGACGAACGGAATATACTTAGTAACCATGTAGTAAGCGCTGAAACTATCAGTTGTTTTAAGAAACGATTAGACAATTTTATGGATGGGGATGACAGGTGGTGATGGATACGGAGCTGCCTAGTGTAGGCCTTATGGTCTCTTGCAGTCTCCTTCATTCTTATGTTCTTATGGTAAAAAAAAATGGCAATAGGGATGAGAGAGGAGGTCATGTTGGTGGTTAGGGTGGTGATAAAGGTTGTAGGAGTGAAGTTGGTGGTGGTGAAAGTAATTAGTGTGGCGAGTGTGGCGACGGGGATCGTAAGATGGTTTGTGAACTAGCAATTAATTCGCAAACATTGATAATCCGATCATTAATTACCTACTGAAGAGGCACTCACAGAGGAGGAGAAGGAAGAAGAGGAGGCGAAGTAGGAGGAAGAGAGGGAAGATTATTGGGAAAAAATGAATGGCGAGAAGAGTAAGTAATACAAAGAAAAGGAGGAGAGTGAGAAGAGGGAGGAATGTAAGGAATATAAGAAGCAAGATAAGAAAGAAGAAGGGGAAAAAGAAGAGGATGAGGGAGAGTAAAAGGAAAAGCATAAAGTGAAAAAGAAGGAAGAAAGGGACAGGGTAGAGGAGAAAAAATGAAGAGAGAGAGGAGAAATGAAAGCAGGAGGAAGAGGAAAAAGAATATTTGGGGAAAACATGAAATTGAGAAGAAAATCGAGAGAGAAATGAAAGAAGAGGACAACAAAGAAAAGGAGAAGGGAGAATAAGATTAGGAGGAGGAAGAAGAGAAAGAGAAAAATGAGTAGAAAGAGAAAAGAAAAGAGGAAAAGGAGAGTAGAATACTAAGAAAAAGTGTGAAAGGAGAGTAGAATACTAAGAAAAATGTGAAAGGAAAAGGAGAAAAAAAAAATGGCGAATAAGAAGGAAGAAAGCAAGGATTAGGATAAGGAGGCTATTAAGGAAAGAAAAGAAATAAAAATAAAAAATAAAGGAGGAACAATTGAGACATGAGAGAATAAAGAAGAAGAAAAGGAAGAGGGAGAGAGAGAGCGAGAGGGAGAGGGAGAGGGAGAGGAAAAGGAAGAGAAGGACAATTAATAGAAGAAGAGAGGAAAGCAAGAAATAAATGGGGGAGGAGAGAAGAAGAAGAAGAAAAAGCGCCCCCCCCAAAAAAAAAAAACAGGAGGAAGAGGAGGAGGAGGAGGAAGTATTAGGAGAAGAAAAGGAGGAACAGAAAGAAGAAACGTATGACTAGGAGGAAAATCAACTGGAGGAGGACGAGAGGAAAAGGAAGACAAAAAGAAAGAAGGAAAGAGAGAGTGAGAGAAGAAGGACCAAGAGGAGGAGAAGGAATTCGTGTTTGATAATTACTCGGCGAGAATAAAACCCACGAAAGGAGGTAATAGAAACGAAGGGATTGGGAATAATGAAGCTAATCTATCACCGTTCGTCCATCGTCA
>NC_134812.1:24871041-24873541 GCF_046742065.1 Oratosquilla oratoria
AGATAAGAGTTATTACCTATGTGAATAAAACCATGTGGTGTTAGAGAAAACAAACACATATTTTCAACAATATAGGCAAAAGACTAACTCTTTAACCAAGGTTTGAGTTGTATGCATTCATATTGTATACATTGTATATATATATATATATCTATATATATATATATGTATATATATATATATATATATACATATATATGTATATACAAATATATATACGACAGAAGTTTGATCGTTGTGATCTTTCTCTGCAGACCTATAATATTCTATATAGAAGACGTTTCTTACCATATAGATAAGGAATATATATATATATATATATATATATATATATATATATGTATATATATATATAATATATCAAAAGTGTGGGGCATGGAGTCAAGCAGAGTAAGTTCTTGGGTTTACTGACTGGACGTTTTGTAACTTGTTACATTTTCAACAGAATACATAAGCATTATACAGAGTTATGAATATGTACATAAAGGAGCAATAGGAAAGGTCATTACAATTAGACTACTCACGTACGTACGCCGCCAGAGAATTTTTAGTCCAATTGTAATGACCTTCCTAGTGTTCATTTTTGTATGTATTTATAATCCTGTGTAATACTTATGGATTCTGTTGAAAATGTAACAAGAATTACAAAACGTCCTGTCATTAAATACAAGAACTTACATTGATCGTCTCCAAGCTCCACATTTTCGAACCTTTTTTTATATTACTGATAACAAAGCCCCTAAAGTAATTTATTTGCTTCTCTCAATTAACATTCTACCTTTACCTCCAGTCCTCCCTTCTCGGTCATATTCGCATTCAAGTATCTAATACTATCCACTTCCTCCTGTCTCTCCCTCAATACCCACTTCCCGTCTGCTGTCACTTTCCTGTCACATTCTCTCCCAAGTGTCTAAAACTATCCACTTCCTCCAGTCTCTCTCACTTAATATTCATTTCCAGTCTGCTGTCACTTTCTCTCCTTGTACATCTCATCACCTTGTTTTTACCTACATTTATCTTCGTCTTTCTCATTTCACACACCTTCCCAGACTCTGTCACTATCTTCCTCAGTCCCTCCTCTGATCATGCAACAAGCGCAGTGTCGTCAGCAAACAACAACTGGCTTATCTCCCACTTTTCTCAATTTTCTTTAACCATCTCCAATCCCCGATCCACTTCTCTTGCGTTTACCTCTCGCACCATCCCATCCATGATTAAACAGAAAAGACAACATAACACATTCCTGGCTAGGAGATTGTATGAAGAAGTGGTTGCGCCGAAAGAACTGTATAAGGCAGAAACATGGAACATAAGAGAGAAAGAGAGGAGGTGTTTGAATGTGTTTGAAAAGTATGATAAGGTTTACTATGTTGGACAGAATGAAAAACGAGGAGGTGAGGAGTAGAACGGGGGTTGAAAGGGAGTTGGGAGATAGGGTCGATAAAAGCAATTGATACAATTAAAGTGGTTATAAATTATCACAATATGAATAACTAATACTTGGTTGACGTCCTCTTTCCTTTTTTCAATGCAAGGACTCTTCTAGGCATGCTAGTGATTAGTTCACGAATATCATCCTGAGAGATTTCTTGCCATGTTTTCCGTAGTAATTCTAAGAGTTCGGGCTTTGAAGATGGCTTCCTGTTCTTTTTGCGAAATTGTCGGTCTAATATGCCCTAGAGGTGTTAAATAGGGTTCATATCCGGGGACTGACTTGGCTATGGAAGTTTCCTGATCCCATTTTGGCTCAACCAATTTTGTGTTGTTTGAGCAGTGTGACAAGGAGCTCCATCTTCCATAAATAGGAAGATATTTTTACTCATTATACAACTGGAGTGTATTGGAACGAGTCCTTCCTTTAATATAGAATCATATTTGCCTGAATTGATGTTTCCTTGACACTCCACAAGCTCTGATCGACCATCACTCCAAATTGCACCCCACACCATTATTGAAATGCCCCCATGTTTCACTGTTGGCTCCAGTCTTTTGAGGTCAAACTCTTGACTACAAAGTTTCCAGACTCACACTCTTCCACTGTCAGAAAATAATGCGAATCGTGACTCATCAGAGAAAATGACAGTGCTCCAAATAGCTACAGGTCTCTCCACCATCTCAACAGCCCAATCCTTTGTGCGCTTGATATCAGCTGGATGAAGGAGTGTTTTCCTTCTTGCTGCTCTGCCATAGTAACCCAGCTTGTGGCGATACCTGACAGCTGTTCTGGGACTGACATCAGGTTGTGTTGCTATGTCAGAGACCTTGCAACGTCGACCCTCTTCGACATTTCTTTTGACAAGACGCAAGGTTCTTTCTGAGGGCCCAGGACGACCTGATTGAGGTTTTGTGCCCTTCTTGCCCTATCTGGTGAATTGTACGATCACTCTATTAGCAGTAGAAAGGGGTATTGAGAGATTTTCAGATATTTTGCGCTGGCTTAGTCCACTTTCATGTTGACCCACAATACGACCTCGCTGAAATTCAGATAGATCTACCGCTC
>NC_134812.1:24878541-24881041 GCF_046742065.1 Oratosquilla oratoria
AATAAAGACGCTATCTTCACACGGTGTTTATTTAAAGTATATATATATATATATGTATATATATGTATGTATATATATATATATATATATATATATATATATATACTGTATATATATATGTATGTATATATATAGGTATATATATGTATACATATACATATAAGTAAATATATATATATATATATATGTATATATATATATATATAAATATATATATATGTATATATGCATATATGTATATATATGTATACATATATGTAAATTTATATATGTATATATATATATATTATATATATATACATATATACATATATATATACATATATATATATATATATATATACATATATGTAAATTTTATATATATATATATACATATATATATATATGTATATATACATGTGTATATATATATATATATATATATATATGTGTGTGTGTGTGTGTGTGTTGTGTGTGTGTGTGTGTGTGTGTGTGTGTGTGTGTGTACATGTATATATATATATATATATATATATATATATATATATGAATGTACTCGTGTACACACACAGACATACACACAGACACACACACACACACACACACACACACACACACACACACACACACACACACACACACACACACACACACACACACACATACATACATACATAGCACGCACACACACACATACATGAGCACGCACACACACACACACACACACACACACACATACATACATACATAGCACGCACACACACACATACATGAGCACGCACACACACACATACATGAGCACGCACACACACACACACACACACACGGGCACAAATACACAGACATACACACAGACACACACACACACACACACACACACACACACACACACACACACACACACACACACACACACACACACACACACACACACACACACACACACACACACACACGAAGTTTTCATTCTTTTAACTGGGCCTGAAAATAAGTCTCAATATGTTTTAAAATTGTCATATTGTATAAAAAAAAAAAAAAATCAAGTCACATTTCATTATTCGGACCAATGCCCTATCCACTTTGACGCGTACTTCCCTCTAACCCAATTTACCTTAAAGCTAACATCCAATAGCATTAGCAAACAAAGCCTCTGCGTCCAATCCATGTGTCTTGTAGATCTTATCAGCTCGAGACAGCTCGTCTACTGGTATTCCTAATTTACCCAAGTTACCCAATTTACCCAATTACCCAAGTTGACGCAGCGGCGGTATTTACTTATTTTCTTTAGGTTGAAACTATAAAGCAGAGTACAACTAATGCCCATGATAGACTTTCTTCTGGCTAAGAACAGATGATTCTATACAGCTGAGGGTTAGTTCATATATATTTTTTGAGACCATTGATCAACAACTGGACTAAAATTCTGAAGATGGTTTCCAACAATGGAGATCCTGATCTAATCGCGGTTTACAACTTAGCCAAATAGGTGTGTCTGGCATTCGGCGTAATGGAATCTTTAGATTACATCAGAGTAATGAAGGAGGTAACATCATTATGTCAACCACGAGAAGTACTTGGTGGTCGTGGTTCTTATCAAGGAGTTGATAGCACTTAAATTTTCAAAGTAGACTTGTTGATCTTTGCGATTTTTTTATATTCAGGTCTTGGTTCTTAACTATTACTTTTTTTTCTATTATTATTAATTCTATGTTTCCCAGTATAAGGTATTGACTATATAGATTTTACGTTGTTTACGAGTATATCTCTTAGTTAAAGAGAAAGTTAAGAATACAGATAATAATGGAACCAACGAGTTTGCTTGTGTATATATATATATATATATATATATATGTATATATATATGTATGTATATATATATATATATATATATATATATATATATATACATATATATTTATATATATGTATATATATATATATATGTATATATGTATATATATATATATATACATATATATACATGGTGGTAGAATAAAGAGGTGCAATCTGCAATAAAAGCCAAGAAGCAAGCACTGAAACAAATGAAAGACAACGAAAATTAAAATACGAAAGAAAACTACAGACAAGCCAAAAAGAAGGTAAAGAGAGCAGTTGCCATACCAAAGAGAAATGCGTAAAGATATTGGTATGAGAAACTGGAGATGCCAGAAGGAGAGAAGATTATGTACAGAATAGCAAAGGCAAGAAATGAAATAAGGAAAGATGTTGTTGAGTTAGCAATGATAAAAGACCAAAAACGGAGACATTCGTATAAAGGAAGAAGACAAAACGAAGATGGCAGGAATATTTCTCAAGCCTTTTAAACATGGAAAACGAAGATTATGTAAGAATAGCAAAGGCAAGAAATGAAACAAGGAAATATGTTATTGAGTTAGCAATGATAAAAGACCAAAAACGAAGACATTCTTATAATGGAAGAAGACAAAACAAAGATGGCAGGAATAGTTCTCAAGCCTGTTAAACATGGAAAACGAACATGAAGAACTGAATGAAACGT
>NC_134812.1:24893541-24898736 GCF_046742065.1 Oratosquilla oratoria
TAATAATAATAATAATAATAATAATAATAATAATAATAATAATAATAATAATAATGATAATAATGATAATAATAATAATAATAATAATAATAATAATAATAATAATAATAATAATAATAACAATAATGATAATGTTAATAATAATAACAACAACAATGATAACAATAAATGATTATAATAATAATGATAATAATCATCTACACGGTACCAAACTTTATTCAATTTAGGGTGATTTCAAGACACGAATGACTCACGTTCATCTTGATCAGCCCATTTGTATCCGTGCTGACGTCAGCTGACTTTATTCAGCTAAGGGGGTGGGGTCACTCTCTTGAGGAAATAGAACGTCTGGGTTCTGCAGAGGTTTCCTTCCGACCAGCTCATTAAAAGTTGCCCACCTTATTGGCGATAAGAAATTCGCCGAACTAGCTTCAGATACCATTACCATGCGCCGTCAAAAGGCAGAAAGATTCTTCTTCAAAGACCAGAGGTTCTTGACAGCGTCGCAAGACGTAGGCGAAAGACCTTGAGACGCAGCAGGCCTTTCAGTATCAAAGCGTTCTGTATGTCGAATAAAGTCGTCTCGCATTGCAGACAAAATTTCTCAAGATATCCAAGATTCATCATAATACTCCCGGAGTGGTCCTGGAGTGAAGACCATTTTTTCTGCTAAACGTATCACACAAATGAATAAAACTTGGTACGGAATAAAAACTCTTTTGATGCCATTTACTGCAAGCCTCTTCTTTCCTCCTCAAGAATAACAGCACCAGAGTCGGAAGGAGTCGCACAATCCAACGTAGTGGATAAAGCAAATATATCTAAAGAAAAATGGTACACCCCCTTCCGCCTAAGTGAGATGGGTGATTACAATATTATCCTGACCAGTCACTCCAACTCCAAGACGGAGGACCTAAACAGCACTTCTGGATCCACCTCAGACATCGTTTCGATAACCATTAAAACGCCATAAATGTAGCATTAGGAACTGGGTCCATAACGCTTGATTTTCCTAGAGGTCGCTTTGATGGAGGTACATGAATCTGCCATCAACACACAGATAAACATCTTCCTCAAAGACAAACGGAAAGCTCCAAGGCACAGGAAGCCAACGTCGCGAGGCACCTTGGTTACCTACATAGACTCGTCCCGGGTGCATTATATGTATCTACAGATATGTATATGTGTATATATGCATATAGATACGCACACACACACACACACACACACACACACACACACACACACACACACACACACACACACACACACACACACACACACACACACACACACACACACACACACACATACAAAGTATGAAACAAACACACATACACTCATACACATACGTATGTATATCTGTAAACGCAGGTACATCAAAGTATATTTCCATAATAAAACAATTTTTCATCTTGCTCAAACAAAGACATTCTCTGTGCGTTCCACCTTTCTACAGTGCTTCCACCCCATCCTTTGTTGATCAACAACATTATCATCAGACACAAGTTCTGACATAGAGTCTTCAAGAAATATTTTTATTTCTTTCTTCACCAACAGATGTCGCAAGTGGAGGGCGGGGAGGGGCTAGGTGACGTCATCCCGGACAAGGAAACGGCGCCCCTCAAGGAGCGAAGCTCTCTCGCCTACACCAGTTTCAACTTCATCAACGCCATCATTGGCAGCGGAGTCATAGGTAAGTACAATTGGTTCCTAATTCGAATTTTTTAGTCTTAGTCATATACAGATATATATGCATGTATGTATACATATGTCTAAGTCTAAATAAAAGTATTCTTCTAAAAAACGCTGTGGAAGTCGGGGACAGGTGGTATTACGGTGACACTTTGTCCTAAAAATATTCTTGAAAAAGCGCTTGGGTAAGTCGGGGTCAGGTGGTATTCTTCTTCTTCTTCTTCTTCTTCTTCTTCTTCTTCTTCTTCTTCTTCTTCTTCTTCTTCTTCTTCGCGGTCCTCTTCTTCTTCTTCTTCTTCTTCTTCTTCTTCTTCTTCTTCTTCGCGTTCCTCTTCTTCTTCTTCTTCTTCTTCTTCTTCTTCTTCTTCTTCTTCTTCTTCTTCTTCTTCTTCTTTGCGTTCTTCTTCTTCCTCTTCTTCGCGTTCTTCTACTTCTTCTTCTTCCTCGCGTTCTTCTTCGCGTTCTTCTTCGCGTTCTTCTTCGCGTTCTTCTTCCTCACGTTCTTCTTCCTCGCGTTCTTCTTCGCCTTCTTCTTCGCGTTCTTCTTCGCATTCTACTTCGTGTTCTTCTGCGCGTTCTTCTTCTTCGCGTTCTTCTTCGCGTACTTCTTCGTGCAGGGGATCCCGTGTCGGGTTTCCGCCCCGAGGCCGAGGCCAAAGGGGAAAACGAGGGATTAGAGCGTTGAAAGCTGCGGCCGTAGGCCGCTGTTTGCGCAGCCAAGCCCCCGGCGAAGCCCGCGGCTTGTACATAATATATATATACATTTATATATATATATATATATATATATATATATATATATGTGTGTGTATATATGTATGTATATATATGTATGTATATATATGTATATATATATATATATATATATATTACTTATATATATGAGAAAGAAAAGGAGAAAGAGTACAAGCAGGAGCTGAGAGAGGAGTGGAAAGGAGTGAAAGATAGAGTAGAACTAGGAATAGAAGACGAATGGGGATGGCTGAAGGAGGGAATTGTAAGATATGCAAAGTTGGTGTGTGGAACAAGGAGGATAGGAGGAAATAGAAGAAAGGGTAGTGAGTGGTGGGATGATGAAGCAAAATTACAGTAGATGAGAAGAAGCAAGCATTCACAGATTGGTTACAAAATAGGAGAGAATCATATGAGAGGTACAAAGAAAAGAGAAGAGAAGTAAAGCATAAGATAAAAGAGGCAAAGAGGAGAGCATATATGAAATGGGGTAAGAGTATGACAGAAATTTTTGAACGTAATAAAAAGAAGTTTTGCAAAGAAGTTAAAAGAGGAAGAGAAGGCAAATAAAATACAGATAATAAGATAAAAGGTGCAGATGGAGCGATGATAATGGAAGAGAGGGCAGTAAGAGGAAGATAGGCATAGTATTTTAGGGAGTTTCTAAACATGAAATAAGGTAGGGAGAGAAAGATAGTTCTAATGGGAAGCGCTAAGAAAGTGACATTGATGAATGAGGGAAATGGAGAAGAAATAAGGAAAGATGAGGTGAAAGCAGTTATCAAGATGATGAGAGCAGGTAAGGCTTTATGCTTAGACGAGTGCCATGCGGAGTGTCTAAAAAAGGCAGGTAAAGTGATGGTGGATTGACTGGTGAGGTTGTTTAATAATTATCTAAAAGAGGGTAGAATGCCGGAAGGCTGGAGGAGTGCCTGCACATTTCCACTTTAGAAAGGAAAAGGGGACAAGTTTAAGTGTAGTAGTTCCAGTGGGATCAGTTTGTTGAGTGCAATTGGGAAGGCTTATGTGAGTGTTTTGATTAAGAGTATTAGGAGAAAAACAGAGGGAGTAATTGGTGAGGAACGGTATGGGTTTGGAACAGGTAGGGGTTGTGTGGATCAGATTTTTGTTGTAAGCCAGATATGTGAAAAAGCTTTAGGAAAAGGTAAGGATGTTATTTGGCCTTTATGGATTTGGAAAAGGCTTATGGTAGGCTCGACAGGAAGATACTGTGGGAGATATTGTAGATATAATTTTTATGACCATCGCGCAAGGATTCGAACCTGCGCGATGGTCATAAAAATTATCTGATTAATGTCGCTGTCCATTAGCGAATTCCTCGTATTGTTACAATGACGAAGCGTAAAAAGGATTCGATCCGGTCCTTACCCCTCCCACGAGTGTGGTTGGTCGTATGGTAAAAATGAGAATAGGGTTGCAGGTAGTGACCTTCTCAATCTCGAGAACCAGTAAGTGTTCTGAGTTCGTACGATTTTAAGTATCAGTGGTCGAGCGGTGTAAGGCGGTAGTCATGGCGGGCCTCTTGTCGTCATGTACAGCGCAGGTTCGAATCCTTGCGCGATGGTCATAAAAATTATCTGATTAATGTCGCTGTCCATTAGCGAATTCCTCGTATGGTTACAATGACGAAGCGTAAAAAGGATTCGATCCGGTCCTTACCCCTCCCACGAGTGTGGTTGGTCGTATGGTAAAAAATAGAATAGGGTTGCAGGTAGTGACCTTCTCAATCTCGAGAACCAGTAAGTGTTCTGAGTTCGTACGATTTTAAGTATCAGTGGTCGAGCGGTGTTAAAGCGGTAGTCATGGCGGGCCTCTTGTCGTCATGTACAGCGCAGGTTCGAATCCTTGCGCGATGGTCATAAAAAATTATCTGATTAATGTCGCTGTCCACTAGCGAATACCTCGTATATATATATATAATATATTATATATATATATATTATATATATATATATATATATATGTATATTTATACACAAACACCACTCTCTCTCTCTCTCTCTCTCTCACACACACACACACACACCACCCACACACACACACACACACACACACACACATATATATATATATATATATATATATATATATATTTATATATATGTATATTTAAACATATATATATATATATATATGTGTGTGTGCATTTATATTTACATACACACATGCAGACGCACGCACACTCGCACACACACACACACACACACACACACACACACTCACACACACACACACACACACACACACATATATATATATATTTATATTTATATATATGCATATATAATATACATATATACATATATATATATATGTATATATATATGTATATAAATATATATATATATATATATATATATATATATATATATATATATGTGTGTGTGTATGTATACTTATGTGGAACAAGGAGGGCGGGAGGAAATAGAAGGAAGGGTAGTGAGTGGTGGGATGAGGAAGAAAAGAAGGGTGTAAAAGAGAAGAAGAAGGCCTTAATAGATTGGCTACAAATTAGGACGAGGGAATTGTATGAGAGGTACAAAGTAAAGAGAAGACAAGTTAAGCATAAGATAAAGGAAGCAAAGAGGAGAGCAGATGTGAAATGGGGTAAGAGTATGACAGAAATTTTAGAAAGTAATAAAAAGATGTTTTGGAAAGAAATTAAAAGAGGAAGAGGAAGCGAAACAAGTAGAGAAGAAAAGGTAAAAGGTGCAGATGGAGAGATAATAATGGAAGAGAAGGCAGTG
>NC_134812.1:24901736-24904236 GCF_046742065.1 Oratosquilla oratoria
GGGTGAGTGGTATAGGCCCCACACACCGCTAGGAATACTAAGCGGAGGTTCTCAGTGAGAAGAAGAGAGGAGAGGAAGAGGAAAAAAGGAGGAAGTGGTAGAGGAGGAGGACAACGAAGGAAAAGAGGAAGAATGGGAAAATAAGGAATAGGTAAGAAAGGAGGAAAATAAGGAGAAAAGGAAAGAGGAATAAAGAGAAGATAAATAAGGAGAAAGGGAGAGAATAAAGAGGAACAAAATAAGTGTAGATAAGGGGAAAGAATAAGTGAAGAAAAAGAGAAAGAAAAGGAGAAGAAGGAGGCAGGTAAAAGAGAAACAGGAGGAAGAGGAGGAATAGGAGAAGTAGGAGAAATATAAAGAGTTCTGGAGAAAATGAAAAGGAAAGAACAGGAGGAGAAAAAGGAGAAAGAACAGGATCAAGAGGCGAAGGAGGAAGAAGAGGAGTAGGAGGGGAAAGGTTAGAAAACTTGGAATAAATAGAGGGGAAAGAGCAGGAGAATGAGGAACAGGAGGGGTGGAGGAAGAGGAAAGTGAATAGAGGGAGGAGGAAGGAGAGCAGGAGGGAAAGGTTAGAAAACTTGGAATAAATAGAGGAGAAAGAACAGGAGGATGAGGAACAGGAGGGGATGGAGGAAGAGGAGAGTGAGGAGAAGGAGGAGGAAGAGGAGTAGGAGGGGAAAGGTTAGAAAACTTGGAATAAATAGAGGGGAAAGAACAGGAGGATGAGAAAGAGGAGGGAGTGGAGGAAGAGGAGAGTGAGGAGAAGGAGGAGGAAGAGGAGAAGGAGGAGGAAGAAGAGGAGTAGGAGGGGAAAAGGTTAGAAAACTTGGAATGAATAGAGGAGAAAGAACAGGAGGATGAAGAACAGGAGGGGGTGGAGGAAGAGGAGAGTTAGGAGAAGGAGGAGGAACAGGAGTAGGAGGGGAAAGGTTAGAAAACTTGGAATAAATAGAGGAGAAAGAACAGGAGGATGAGGAACAAGAGGGGTGGAGAAAGAAGAGAGCGAGGAGAAGGAGGAGGATGAGGAGAGCGAGGACAAGGAGGAGGAAGAAGAGGAGTAGGAGGGGAAAGATTAGAAAACTTGGAATAAATAGTGGAGAAAGAACAGGAGGATGAGGAACAGGAGGGGTGGAGGAAGAGGAGAGTTATTAAGGATCGAGGGCGGGTACGGGGGACTGGGGACTGTGACTGTGACGGGAACAGAGCTGAGGACAAGGACTGGAGCTGGAACAGTGACGGGGATGAGAGCGAGGTACAGGGAGGCAAAGGGACGGTGGGACAATTGGCCTGAAGTGGGTGTGGGATTTTGCAGCTGGCGAAGTGTTGAGGAGGAGAAGCAGAAGGAAAGGAGGAGGAGGAGAAGGAGGAGGAGGAGGAGGAGGAGGAGGTGGAGAAGGGAAAAGATGTGATACAACGGGAGAAAATAGAGAAAGAAAAGTGGGGAGAAATGGAAGAGTGAAGAAAAAAGGGAGAAGAGATGGGGAAGGAGGAGGAAGAGAGAATGGGGAAAAAGGAGAGATATGCAGAGGAAAAGAAGAATAAAAAGAAGAGAGAGTTGAGGAAGGGAAAATAGGAGAGGTAAGAAATGAAGATAAAAGAGGAAATAGAATGTGGATAAGGATGATGATGGTGTGGAGGAAATGGTAGAGGATTTGACTTATAAAGAGCGTGGTCTTCTGAGGATGACCCTGGAAATGGAAACTGTGAGTGAAGAAGAAAGGATAGGAGTAAAAAGGCATGAGGGATAGAGGGATAGAGAAGAGGAGGAGGGAAGGAATGAGGAAGTGAGGAAGGGTGGTAGGATAAGAAGGAGGGGGAGGAAGAGGGAAAAGATAAGATGTAAGATAAGGGGAAAGAGGGACAGGTAAAAAAAAAAAAAGGATAAAGAAAAAAGAATGGTTCAGTAGAGACAGTAGGAGGAGGAAGAAAAAGGAAGAAGGAGGAGAAAGAGAAGGAAGGAAGTGAGCAAGAGCAGTCGAGGAGAGCAGAAGAGAGAGGTGGAGAAGAGAGGATATGGAGGAAGCGGATAAAGTTAAATCGAACTGGATTTTTGACCATCTCGGTTTTTTTTTTTTTTAAGACTTTACTGTTTTACTCAGCTGACGCGAGGTGATTTTATTCAGACGAGAGAAAACCCCTCCGCAGAGAAAGGGCTAAAACTATCTTGGGCTAATCTAGGTTAACCCCTTAGCTGCATTTTGCAACCATGCTACACAGTGCACTTGAGGGAAACCTCCCCTCCCCTCACCTCGTCTACGTCTACTACTACTACTACTACTACTACTACTACTACTACTACTACTACTACTACTACTACTACTACTACTACTACTACTACTACTACTACTACTACTACCACTACTACTACTATACTACTACTACTACTACTACTACTACTACTACTACTACTACTACTACTACTACTACTACTACTACTACTACTACTACTACTACTACTACTGCTGCTGCTGCTACTACTACTACTACTTCTACTGCTGCT